>NW_016810106.1:715122-788100 GCF_001698545.2 Rhinopithecus bieti
GAGGGAAGGGAGGGAGGGAGGGAGGGAGGGAGGAAGGAAGGAAGGAAGGAAGGAAGGAAGGAACGAAGGAAGGAAAGAAGGAAGGAAGGAGAAAATGAAGGAGAGAAGAAGAGGAAGAAAGAGGGAGGGAGAGAATGAGATAAGTGGGACTTGTCCCAACGACACAGGAGCCAACCCTTTGTTCAGCCCTGGAACAAAGCTGGAAGAATTTGAGCAACAAAATAAAAAATATCATATTCGATTGTAACTCAAATAATAAAACAAATATCCATGACCTGTACTGATATAAACAATTGATCAAATAAACAAACATGTGGAGGAGAATAGATAGATAAATCTTTCTTACAGAATTCCAAATAATGTTTGTAGATTCTCCCTTTCCCAAGAAGTTGATATTATGCATTCCCTAGTATGGAACAAAGAAAAGGGCACTTCACATCTGTGGTTTCTTCCCCCAAAGCCCTTAACCCCAGTCTAATCAAGAAAAAACATCCAACAAACCCAAATGGAGGGACCTTGTGCAAAATCTCTGACCAGCCCTCTTCATATGTCAAGGCCATGGGAACCAAGGAAAGACTGAGAAACTGTCACAGAATTCAGGAGGCTTCGGAGACACAACAAATGCAATCTTGGACTGGATCCTGGAACAAGAAAATCCTGACATGTGTAGAAAAACTAGCAAAATAATATCGGTAGTTTAGTAAATAGTACTGAAACAATGTGAATTTCTTTGTTTTAAAAAACATGCCATGGTTATGTGTGATGTTAACACTTGAAAAAGCTGGGTGAAAGGTGCGTGGGAATTCTCTGTACTGACCGTGCAACTTTTCTGTAAATCTAAAAGTATTACAAAGTAAAAAGTTTAAAAGTTTAAAAAAACACAGAAAACAAAACACTGTATTAGATCACCTTTGAGTCATGGTATTTGACAGAACTTGCCTGGGTGTTTTCCATTTGGGAACATTCACTTGTAGGCCATGGAAAATTTGCCTCTCTGCCCAATTAATAGAGAAAATAAGGAAAGAAAAAAAGGAGACATGTAAGGAGTTGATTAATCCTCCAGTTTTAAAGATTACTCCAAAGAGACTGTGCTTTTAACAATCAATTTAATAAACTTAGTGACTCTACCATCAACTATCAGTTCAGTTGTTGAATTTTTCTCTATGTATCCATAAAAACTACAGGTCTTACATCTTATGATGAAATCTCCCACTTCACCAAAAAATAGAGCACCCAGCTTGATGAATAGTCACTGGTATAAATTATTTGAGACAATCAGAAGCTTCATTATGCATTTTCCTGAAAAATTGGCCTCTTTGGTGAATGTTTTTAATGTATTTCTCAAATCTGTCTTCACTGCAACACATCAGGCTGGAGAATCAATACAGACAGTAACTGGAGGCAACAAAAAAGGAGATGAAGTAGTAGCTACTGAGAAGTAAAGCTGAGGCAGCTGGTCACAAGTCACACGAGGATTCACGTCTCTTCATTGTAGTTGGCATTTAATAATTGCACATTTATTGAACACCTGCTTCTGAAATGCATAGAAATAACCACCTCCATGTGTCAGGACTAAATGGTCATTATTTTATTAACAACCTTACATAATAGTCATTATTATCCCCACTGTTAGCGGTAAAGTGATTGAGGCTCGGAAGCATTAAGTCACATTGTCAGCTGGGCATCAAATTAGATTTCCTTGGCTCCAGACCTCCAGCTTACTCAGAGGGAGCAGAGCTTTGCTTACATGGGCAACACAGCACGGAGCCTACATCCCCAGCAAAGCAAATGAGAGCTCGGAGGCAATGACTTAAACAAATCATTTTTTTATAAACATGGGAGAATCTGTTAAGCAACATTTGGTTGTTAGTTAACTCAAATTGTCCCTGTTTTTTTTTTTTTTTTTTTTCCTGCAAAGGTATGCTCTGAGCTCCACATAAACTTGGAAGGAAGACAGGGTTCTCAACAGAGGAGCCACCTGTTCAAGGTATAAGCCAGGAAAACATCTTTTTAGATTTTTTCCCCTCAAGTCATAAGAAACGTTTTTACTTTTCAAAGGCAGTAACAAAAATGGATCTATGTAATAAGAGAAAACAGTCTCTTGAGCAAAAGCACAAACTGCAGTTTCAGTGCAAAGCTACAGCAGCTTTCCCTTAAGGAAAAAAGGTGCAGGGCTGGGCTGAGTAAGCAGAAGCCTATACGGCAGACAGGATCAGAGTCACAATCCAATGGAGCACACTCCAGAAACAAAAGCAGAACTCCAACAGGCAGAGGGGGAAGACACTGGATGATATGGTTTAGCTGTGTCCCCAATCTCATCCTGAATTGTAGCTTCCATAATTCCCACGTGTTGTGGGAGGGACCTGGTGGGAGACAATTGAATCATAGCGGCGGTTTTCCCCATACTGTTCTCGTGGTAGTAAGTCTCATAAGATCTGATGATTTTATAAGGCGGTTTCCCCTTTCATTGGGCTCTCATTCTCTCTTGGCTGCCACCATGTAAGATGTGCTTTTCATCTTCTGCTACGATTGTGAAGCCTCCTCAGCCACATGGAACTGAGTCCATTAAACCTCTTTTCCTTTATAAATTGCCCAGTCTTGGGCATGTCTTTATCAACAGTGAGTGAAAACAGACTAATACACTGGATGACCAAACTTCAGCTCTATTATAGAAATATGTGTATGTATGTATATAGTTTGTATATTTTATACCTATATGTAACTAAATTTATAAATACTAAACATAAAACTATATTTATATAAATACATAATATATACGAATTCAAAATATAAAATAAGGTATATTGTGCTAAATAACAATTTTAATTTAAAAATGAATCAACAGAGTCATATTTTATTTGTTTAACTGGGAGTTCAGAGATCGTTAATAAGATGAGGGGGCATCCCCAAACTAGATAAGAAAATCCCTCAGAGCAATGATGAATAATTGGGGTGGAGGGGTTCTGACTCCTTTGAGAATCTGATGAAAGCCGTAAAACACTTTCCATGAAAATGAACATATACCCATTGATGCGAGTTTTCTTTCTGGGTGGTCGATGAACCCCTGGTGTTGATCCCTATGGAGAGTCCAAGGGTGGCCTAAGCCTTCTCTCATGATCATTTCCCAAGCAGCAAAAGAGATGGACAAACCATCAAGATTTCTAAAAACCAGTTTATAAATGTTTTGTTGAAGGAGTTCTGAGTTTATCTATTTGTATACATGGGGTTTGATTTCTATGCCTTCCAATTTCCAGATAATGTTCCAGATACACATGTCCCCAAATAATTGAAGTCAGACAGATAATAAAAGAGCAGAACAGGGATCAAGTACTCTTACCCTTTGGTGCATTAGCAAGAGACTCCCAAAGCTTAGAAACTGATGGACATCAAAGACCGAAGAATCTGATCCACAGAGGCATGGCCAGGAGAGCCAGAATGTTGCTCCATCCCTCTCTGGTGCACATCTGTGGCAGAATTGAAACAGGTGAATGATGGTGTTGGAGCTGTGAAGTCATGGAAGCCATGTGCCAAGCCCAGAGGCTGATCCCAAATAACAGAATGGAGCTGTGTCATGTGCACATTTCACTCTCATTCATTCAATGACATGGCCTAGAGAAATAAATGAAAATGCCCACGTAAGAGCAAGATAAAAGGTAAATAATTGAAACAATGTAGACCATTAGGCCATGCCACTCAACAAGCACAGGCCAAATGGCAGCGGACACAACGCTTCTGGCAAAACATAAAGGACAAGCAAGAACATGTGAAGGATGTTAAGGAAGCCACTGACAAGGAAGCAAGCCTGTGGTTCAGTGAGACCAGCAAGTGAGTGTTCAAGGAACCAAAGTGGAATTGAGGACCTGGCCCACAAAGAAACATTAACCAGTGGTGAACTAGACAAATGTATGAAATCATATGCAAAAGATGGAAATGCCTAGATATTTTCTTTGGTAGTTGGTGGGAGAGGTATATTGGGTGAGTACTCTCCCTCATAGAAACGGGCGGCACAATATTCATTCTTGGCAGAAAACTAAAAACATTTTTAACAAAGAAATATGACTGCAGCCTCAGAGTCACTAGCCACTGTATTCCTGGATCAGTGTGGTACATACATAGTCAGATTACATATTTGTTGAACGCTCCTAGGTTGTTGTCACTGAGAGATATTAAAGTACTGACTAAAGTGGATCTTATGGTACACCTGACCTTGAGCAAGAGAAATCAAAGAGGGAAGGCCTCATCCACATCAAATACTACCTGAGCTCCACAGGTGTCTCGTGTGTGTATGAATTGCACATGGGAGAGATTGTTCCAGACCACACACTGTCTGTCACCATAACTGATTGAACTATTGCAGTGAAAGACTGTGGTCCTAACCCATAAGGAAAACGTTTATGCCTCAGATAACACTTCATCTCTCAACACGTCCTTGAAATTACTTACCAAAAAGTCTTCCAAGGGGCTTTGCACTTGTTATCAACAATAAAACCTCAAAGGAAGTCAAATTATCCTGGAAGAGTCAAAGGACACGAGGCAGTCATTTCATTGACTTCAAAAACAAGTGAATATTATTGTATTAAATATCAAATGCAAATCACAGGCAGGAGATGATAATGGGGGAAAAATAATTCCTCCTCTCATTGTGATCTACCTTAGAACTGCATTTGTAGATATAATGGTCTATAAAATCCTGTTATTACACCTGCAAAATTGCTGGAAAAAGCTTTCACTCTCATTCATACAGTACTTTACAGTTCCCAATATACCTTAACACGTACTGTCTCTTGCCATAGAGTGAACTCAGATGCAGAATATCACAGTGAGGAAACTGAGGTTCAGAAGGTTAAGTGAACTGTCCAGGTTCAGGCTTGGAATGGGGAGAGCTATTTGACCATAACAGTAAGAAATCAAATTTAGCCACTAATAAGACCCTGTTCTGAGCTATAAAAGAGAAGGAACAACTGTTTGGCTTCTATTCTCTTGGGGTAACAGCTTGCAAGTTTCCAAAAGAACAACTTGCTAGTAGGGCACTGGCTCCTCAAATTCCATTATTAATCTGGGATGAATGGATGCCCGGTTTTGTAGGCTTCTCTGGAAATGATACTGGCTCTCTGCTCTTTCCTACATCCCCATCCCCTATTCAGAAATGCTGTTTTGTTGTTTTAATTGTCTTTCCTTTATTTATTCATGATAAAGCCCCTCCAATTCTAACATCTCAAGCTATTTGAAATACAGGCTGGGCACGGTGGCTCACGCCTATAATCCCAGCACTTTGGGAGGCCAAGGCAAGTGGATCACAAGGTCAGGAGATTGAGACCAGCCTGGCTAACATGGTGAAACCCCATCTCTACTGAAAATACAAAAAATTAGCCGGGCATGGTGGCAGGCGCCTGTAGTCCCAGCTACTCAGGAGGTTAAGGTGGGAGAATGGCTTGAACATGGGAGGCAGAGCTTTCAGTGAGCTGAGATCATGCCACTGCACTCCAGCCTGGGGACAGAGCAAGACTCCATCTCAAGAAAGAAAAGAAAGAAAGAAGGAAAGAAGGAAAGAGAGAAAGAGAGAAAGAAAGGAAAGAAAGAAAGAAAGAGAGAAAGAAAGAAAGAAAGAAAGAAAGAAAGAAAGAAAGAAAGAAAGAAAGAAAGAAAGAAAGAAAGAAAGAAAGAAAGAAAAGAAGGAAGGAAGNTATTAATCTGGGATGAATGGATGCCCGGTTTTGTAGGCTTCTCTGGAAATGATACTGGCTCTCTGCTCTTTCCTACATCCCCATCCCCTATTCAGAAATGCTGTTTTGTTGTTTTTAATTGTCTTTCCTTTATTTATTCATGATAAAGCCCCTCCAATTCTAACATCTCAAGCTATTTGAAATACAGGCTGGGCACGGTGGCTCACGCCTATAATCCCAGCACTTTGGGAGGCCAAGGCAAGTGGATCACAAGGTCAGGAGATTGAGACCAGCCTGGCTAACATGGTGAAACCCCATCTCTACTGAAAATACAAAAAATTAGCCGGGCATGGTGGCAGGCGCCTGCAGTCCCAGCTACTCAGGAGGTTAAGGTGGGAGAATGGCTTGAACATGGGAGGCAGAGCTTTCAGTGAGCTGAGATCATGCCACTGCACTCCAGCCTGGGGGACAGAGCAAGACTCCATCTCAAGAAAGAAAAGAAAGAAAGAAGGAAAGAAGGAAAGAGAGAAAGAGAGAAAGAAAGGAAAGAAAGAAAGAAAGAAAGAAAGAAAGAAAGAAAGAAAGAAAGAAAGAAAGAAAGAAAGAAAGAAAGAAAGGAAGGAAGGAAGGAAGGAAGGAAGGAAGGAAGGAAGGAAGGAAGGAAGGAAGGAAGGAAGGAAGGAGAAAAGAAAAGAAATACAAATGCAGGAGATGCAGGAGGCATTTGTCACATCCATAAACGTGCTGTGTGACTGTATCTACCTCTGGAAGACACTGCAAATGCATGTTAGTCTGCAGTGCCTTTGCTCCTGGAATTTTCTCATTATAGAAAATCAAAAATGGCAGAAGATGCCTTATTTTGCCTGCAATTTAGGCAACCTTTTATCTACCCTAGTATAATAATAATAATGTCTCTGGAATTCAATATTATATTCAGACCCCCAGCTCCCTCATGTAGTTGGTGGGTTCTGAAAACTAGAATAGAGGCATAACTTCAAGTTTAAAGAAGAAAATAAGCACAGATCTCATAAAACAATTCTAACTTCATGAAAGTTCTAACTCTAGTCCAGATGTTTCATGCCCAATAGGCCCTTCTCTGCCTTCCAAATTGAAACTAAATCCACTCTAATCTTCAGTACTCAGACAGAGGACAACTTTCTACCTATGAATCCCGCTATCAGAGTAAAATGTTTTTAAAAATTTCTCATCCACATGATGAAATATTATGCACACATGCAAGTGGTGTTTTCAAATCATTCATAATGTCATGGAAAGGAAATAAACAAGATATTAAACCACGTATGTTCTCTAATCTCATTGACATGAAATACGTAATATGTAATATAGTTTATAGTTTAAATGGCTGGAAAGAAATACACAAAATATTCTTAACAACGATCTCTACTCTACAATGATGATTGACTTTTGTGTTCTTTATCTTTTCCTTTCTTATGTCTGTCACTTCATTTATTTTATTTAATTAATTTACTTATTTACAGGAGGAGTTGAAACACATTTTAAGAAGACTTTTCCTCTTTTTTTCCCTAAACATGAATCATTCGAGTAAAACCAACTTAACTACAGAAATGTAATAAAGTAAGGAGAGTAGGTGCAGCCCACATGTGTTTAAAGGGCTGTGTGCTCAGGACTGCCTGCCTAGAAGGCAAGCACAAAGACCCTTTAAAGAAGATATTTTTCTCCCCAAACATTTACAAATGTTTCAACTTAGAGCTTAAAATTTTTTTTTTAAAAAAAAAAAAAAAAAGGTGCAAAGGTGGCCGGGTTCGGCAGCTCATGCCTGTAATCCCAGCACTTTGGGATCTGCCAACTTGGGCAGATCACCTGAGGTCAGGAGTTCGAAACCAGCCTGGCCAACATGGCAAAATTCTGTCTCTACTAAAAATACAAAAATCAGCCAGGCATGGTGGTGGGTGCCTGTAATCCCAGCTACTCGGGAGGCTGAGGCTGGAGAATCGCTTGAACCCAGGAGGCGGAGGTTGCAGTGAGCTGAGATCATGTCATTGTACTCCTGCCTGGGCAACAAGAGCAAAACTCTGTCCCAAAAAAAAAAAAAAAGGAGGGGGAAAAAAAAAAAAAAAAAAAAAAAAAAAAAAAAAAAAAAAAAAAAAACCACACAAACCACTCACTCCTAATCACCTTCCTTAACTGATTATGTTTGTCACAAATTTTACCAAAAGATTAATGAAAATATTGAAAAAAATTATTTTCTCACATTACATTTGTAAAGATGATAGAATTTAGGAGTTTCTCAGAAAATAGACCAGAAACTGTCATCAAGTTTCCAGACTAGAAAGTCTGGGACAACGGAGCTGCAGGTGGGGAATGGGAAGCCCAGCCCAGGAGAAATCAGAAAATATTGGACTGGGGTGTGGTCGGGAGCTGCTCCATAGGAGACATGGCTGTGGGAGAAAGGGGAACACGATGTAATCAGAAAAACCTTAACTCCCTGCTGACATACAACACTGGCTTTCACAACGATTCCAGCAGTTTGGTTCCAAACTGAGGTAAACGCTTCAATGCTTACTCACATGCTTTCGTTCACATTGTTTTTTCAGACTCAAGTTGCCCAAATGTAATACTTCTGCTAATGTGACTACACATGCCTAAAAAGTGGGGTGAGGTGGGGGGTGCTTTTAAAATCAGGATGGGAAAAGAGATTAAAAATCATCAAATTAATCCTTTTAGCTCAAAATGAAATGAAGCAAAAATTATTGGTTTCTAATAGGAAATAACCCAAAATCTAAACATCACTTTCCCTTCCTGCCCTAGTCTCTACCCTACACATAGAGAAGAAATGAGAAACTCAACTTAAGCCCAGTGTGTTTTGTTCTGTTGAAGAGCAGAGTTTCACCCCAGGCCCTGTGGCCAGCCTCTCCTGTCCAGTGGGATGCAGGGTGTGGGATACTTTCGGCTGTAATAGGATTCTGCAAGGCTGGTGGGGTTGAGGGTAAGATCTTCAGAATCTTCTTGAGGCTCCTCTGTTACCTCCTCACCCACCATCTTCCTAGTGCTTCTCTCCCCTAGGCAAGAACTCCTGTCAAAACAGCCCCCACTGAGTTGTGGGCTATAAATTATCCTAGGTTCTCTGTCCCACTCTCATTATCTTCAATCTCCCCTTCCTCCCCACTGAACTTGTCATGGGCCCATCTGGGGCTGGCGCTGGACTTCTGAAATATGAACCTTCCCAGCCTCGGCCCTGGCTCTGGCTCACCCACTTCTCTCTGCCTTCAACTTCATGGTCATTGTGTGAGTAACACTTCTTGCTTTTGGGTGTATACTCTGGGTTCCACTGCTAGTCCTGGTTTTGCTTTTGAAAGTCATTGTTGCTACTGTGATTCCAGAGTAGTTGACTCTTCCCAAGCCACTCCCCCTGGCAGGAAATGCGAAGGTTCTTCGAGCTCTTCTGCTCCTCTTTCTCTTGGACCCACAAAGTTTTGGTCCCCAGTCTCAATTTGTCAAAGCCCACGTGCTCTTCTTTCCCTCCTCTGTTTCTTCAGTGCACACTTCTGCTTTGCAGGAGTGAGATGCCTGGGAGGAAGGGGATGATGACCTGGGCCAGTCTGTGTTCTGGCAGCTTTTCTGGTTTTGATCCCTTGAGTTTTCTGTGTTTTCTCAGCTGATCCTTCCTTTGAGTGGCTTGAGTCTTGGGAATCCACTGATTCTCTTGATTTATGTCTTTTAAGATCTTTCTCCTTATGTTTTTTACCATGTTCAATATCAAGGTGAGGATCAATGAGATCTTCTTTATATTTTCCTTTGGCCTTATAGCCAAGTTGCTGGGGAATTCTCATTTCATCATGAGCCAGACCATGTTTTTGAATGTGTTGAGGGAAATGTCTAACCTCCTGTGTATCTCTGGGCTTCTCTTGTTTTTAGCTGCATCCTGTTCAGTTTAGGTATTTAGTAAAGCATTCATACAATGTTATCCTGAGGAGTGAAAGTGATGCTCCACATCATGGTGAACAAGGGTCACTATCTGCTGGGCAAACAATTCTGAGGGGCTATACTGAGACTGAGCTGACTGTATGTGCTGGAAAATGGGACAAAATTTCTCTTCCTTTTTTTGTTGCTGTGAACTAAATCCTGACAAAACTTGTGTTCCTGAGCCAGTAACCCACTGGGTCATGCAAGGTCCTCATCAAAAGGTTCCATCCGGACATTTACCTGTGTCTCTTGAATAATCATAAAGACTTTCCTGCAGACAAGTCTTCTTTGGCTCCCATGTGTTCTTTCTTCTTCTCCTTCTCCTTCTCCTTCTCCTTCTTCTTCTTCTTCTTCCATTCCCTTAGGTCTCTGCAATAATCACATATTGCTTGTTTTAGAAAAACATTTTTTCTTCAAACAACCTTTCCTGTATTATAGCAATAATATGTCAATTTGCATTCCTACAACTATCTACTTTAGTGTTCAGCTTACTCTATGCTCAGAATTTACTCTATACACTTTCCTCTAGCCCTCTTCTTTTCCCATTCTATACTCTTCCTAGTCAAGCTCTTCCACTCCCATTGCTTCAGTTACAATCTATATATTTATAACTCCCAAACATATATTGCATATCCCAGACTTCTCCTATGAATGCTAAACCTATCCAGTTGCCTATTTAGTACATATCCACCATGATCACTCACTGGCAATTCAAACTCAGTATATTTAAATCAGAACTCAAAGACCCTTCTCCATATCCAGTCCTCTTTCTGTTTCCTACGTCAGTGAGTGACACTCCTATCTATGCCATTGCATAAGCTAGAAAACTGGTTTAACACCTCCCTATCCAACATAGCACATATACCCAATACATTATCAAGTCCTATTACTTCTCCTTACAAAATATCTCTCAGATCTTCCCACAGTGCTCCATACTCATAGACACTCCACTGGGTGAAGTCTTTGTCTCTCACCTGGATCACTGCAATAGGCTTGAATTGTTTTTGGTTTGTTTGTTTGTTTTTGTATCCAGAGATGACTGCCTTCCTCCCATCATCTTCTCTCCAGCCAAATTTATCATTTTGAAAACACTAATTTGACCATAAATTTTTCAAACCTTAAATCTTTCAATAGTTTCTCTTTTGGTTTTAAAATAAAATGTAAAAATCATCAAAATTACAGGACCCCCAGCAATATAACCTCTTTCTTTCTCATCATCCTTATCCTCCCCTTCCCCTTGAGTTTTGCAGCCTTATGCTGTAGGGGAGGAAACCCCACAGATTCAGAATTTGAAAACAAGGCTTTGCTTTTCATAAGAAATGTAGGAGGAAAGAAGACTTCTCACCAGCCATGGGTCGAGGATCACTTTAAGCCCAATTCTTAACACATCAACATGACAGGCTTTATTTTAGATCTGAGCACAACAAATGCTGTTTCCAAGAATTGCCCTGTATCTAGCAAAGGGAGAGAAGGCCTCAGGATGATCAGGTAGAGAAGAAGGGGCACTGTGCTGCTCACCAGAGAAGAAAACGTAAGCCTTGTAATAAGCTATCAAACTTCAAAAGGCTATTTATGTAGAGGCACTGACAACATTTGTTTGAAGGAATTATTTATCCTATAAAGTGTTTAGAATCTATCAGAGAGTGTAATATTTGTCCAGGAAAGTAAAATAGTGAAACTGTACAAGGGAGACACAGTATTTGCCCAGGGCAACAAAACATTAAGGATCTCTTGGCTGATATTTTGATATGCTGAGCCAGGAACATCTGTTGATCACAGGGAGGCTGACTTCCTCATCTACAACCACAATAACTTTCATTAAGTACCACAAGGGAGAAAGCGTCTTTATGGTTAGGTCCATTTTATGCACTGTCTGTGTTCTATTTGAAACACTTTTCTCTTTCTTCTCTTGTCCCTTCTCCGGGCTAACTCCTACTCTTCATGGAGATCTCAGCGAAACATAACAGCTTCTTGGATAGCTTCCCTGATTAACTGACCATCAGCTGTTAACTGATTAACCACTTCCTTGATTAGCTGCGTTAGAACTCTCTGTCTTTGACCCACTTACCAGCAATGTGATTCAATAATTAAATGACTAATATATGTTAGAATATACCTATCAGGTTCTTCATTGTAGGTCCCTTTCTCAGTACAGGAACTTACACACTAAAAAAAAATTTGCTGAAAGATATGTTAATTCATTTGTATTATTTAATATTTGTTCATCTATCCTATCAAACTGTAACTCCCTTGACCAGGACTTTGTCATATTTCTCTTTTTGACAAAAAGGAGATTGATGATTTAATGTGGTGCTTTGTCCACAGTATACATTCAGTCAGTGTTTTATACATACCAAAATAAAAAGGAAAGCAAAGCACTTCTTTACTGATGTCCCTGTGTGGTAGAGCAGCAACTTAAATCTTGGCTTCACATACCTTTACATTATTCAAATTTATTTATGACTTCAAAGAGCTATTGTTTATATAGTTATATCTATGAATATTTTTTCATCTGAGTGAAAACTGTGAAAAACTAAAATGTATCTACTTAGCAATTTATTTAGGTAATAACAAAACCATTGCATGTTAGCAAAATCACCATGCATTTGTATGAAAATACATGCATTCGTATGCAAATACAATGAAAATACAAATACATGGTATTTTTGTTGACATGCAATGGGTTTGTTGTTACCTTAATAAATGGAGATGTATTTATTACCTTAATGTATTTGGAAATGCATTTTGGAAATACATTTCCAAAATTAAAACCTTTTAGTTAGAAAATGGCATTGTTTTGTGTTTTAAAAAATATCTTTAATGTCTAGTTTAAAGATGATAACTAGATTCTAAAACCTGATTCTGCTTTCAACCTGCTGCAAGATGTTGGTTTGTTTGAAGTATATAAAGAAAACTGTCATTACACAATTATGCAGCTGGAAAATAAAGAGATTTTAATAACCTTTTTAAAATAATTGTGGATTAAATTGTGGATTATATCCTCCTTTACTACTACACCAAAATTCAACAAGTGGTAATTTCTGAAAGATGAATTGAAATATCAAATCGAAACATTATCAGTGAATTTTTTCCGTAATGGTTACGTTAAAATCTGTCAGTTCACTTTGCACTTTGAACAGATATTTAACTCATGCATGCTTTTGTAATGTCATGCAGTGATCACTTAGAAAATATTAATTCACTGAGTTATACAAATCTTCTAAATGTCGTATTTCATTATAAAATATGAAAATTACATTTATTAATACCACTACCAATCTCATTAGAAAAGCAATTATTGGGAAGCTGCCAAGCTTGCAGTGGTAAATACAAATTTTCCAAATTTTTGGAAAATTTGAAATTTTCCAAAATTTCACTTGAAATGTTAAATTTTATCATTGGCAACAAAAATTCTCAGTTGTTAGTGAGAGACCCAATTTATATATTTTTAAGAAAATGTCTTGAGAATATCCAAATCTGCATAACTACAGTTTGTCTATTAGTCATTGTTCCAGATGAAAATGGTGTTTCCTTAAAGAACGAAAATGCTGACATTTCAGCTCGCAACTCAGACAACTACACAAGTGCTTTTCCCCAGGAAAACCATGATGCTTCAGTATGCAGCAGAAGTGCTTTAGACACTTGACTTTTATCTTGGAGTACTCATGAAATACCAGAGCTCGAGGGGCATTTGCTGGAAATCAATATTCTATCCTCAGCCTCTTTTAACTCTGAGGGAAAACTTACGCTTTCCAGTACCTCTGCCTTCCAAACATCCCATTCGACATACACAAATTATACCTCCAAGTCTGCCAGTTTTATTGTCAACACTAATATCCTTAAGGGCCTAGGCGAGAGAATACAGATGCTAGCTAGCCAGGGAAAAACAAAACAAAATCCATTCAAAGTCCAGGTCCTTTCACTGGTGGGTGGGGCGATTGCTTCCATATTAATCAAAAGCACGTAGAATTAGGAGAAAGAAAGATAAAAGACAACTTCCGGGGCTGTGACTAGCATCAGGGAGGATGATGCTATCATAGCAGAAGGAGAAATCACAAAGCAACAACTCAGGAAGGAGGCTTGATGACTGCACTGAAACTGGGGATAGTTTTTGACATGTGCGACCGTGTGAAGAGACCATCAAACAGGCTTTGTGTGAGCAACATGGCTGTTTATTTCACCTGGGTGCAGGAAGGCTGAGTCCGAAAAGAGAGTCAGCGAAGGGAGATAAGTGTGGGGCCGTTTTATAGGATTTGGGTAGGTAAAGGAAATTTACAGTCAAAGGGGGGTTGTTCTCTGGCAGGCAGGAGTGGGAGTCACAAGGTGCTCAGTGGGGGAGCTTTTTGAGCCAGGATGAGCCAGGCACAAGATAATGTCATTGCTTAAGGCAAGGATGCGATGGCTTGGCTTGGGCTCAGAGGCCTGACAATTTTCTTCCCATTAACTAAACGCAAAAGTTTCCCAAAACTCACCTACCTCACTGATGTGGTGGTTTAGCCAAGGAGTGTAAAACCATTGTCATTAGGGAGTAAGGAAGTAGTTCAGGAAGTTCACAATGGAGCCACCACCAGGAGACAAGAGACCCCACTTCCAGAAGATTGGAGTAGCTCCTAGTCACTCTCCCTCCACGGGTTCCCCTCTCCAATGGGCAACAACTTTAAAAAATACTTGTATATATTTTGAGATCACGATTTGGAAATATTACAGGCCATTTTGGAATTTTGTATTCACTATGGATTTTCTATTTATTAAATAATTAAGAATATCTTTAAGAGGATAAGCCATGAGAAGGAAGAATATCTTTATCATGAGAATCTCATGCAAGATGATGTTGAAATGAGGATTCTTCAAAGAGAACACTTCTATTACCTTATTTTCAATGAATAAGAGTAGGATGCAACCGCAGCTTTGCATCCTTAGGGAAGCTACTTAACCTTTCTGAGCCTCTGTTTCCTCACTTGTAAAATAAAGATAATAATAATATTTATCTCCAAGGATTATTGTGAGGATTAAATAAAATATTACACATGCGGTATTTGGCGCTCTGTTTAGCACAATACATCACAAATAGTGGCAGAAGTGACAGTGGTGGTGGCAGTGGCAGCAGCAGAGGTTGTAGTAGTCATGGTGGAGACTGATGGTAGTATAAGCAATGGTGGTTGTGGTGGTGGCCATGGCAGCAGGAGTGGTGGCAATAATGTCAGTGGTTGTGGTGGTGGTGGCAGTAGAGATAGGGTGGTAGCAGGTGGTAGTGGAGATTTTAGTCCTGGGGGTGGGGTGATATGGCAATGATGGTTGTGGTGGCAATAATGTCAGCACATGGTGGTAATAATTGCTGTGGTGGTGGTGGACTTGGTGGTACTGGAATTGGAAATGGTGATGGTGATGGTGGTGGAATTGTTGGAGATGGATGTGGTGAAGAATGAAGGTGGAGGTGGGGGTGATGGAGATGGAGATGGAGGTGGAGGTGTTGGAGGTGGAGATGGAGGTGGAGGTGGAGGTGCTAGAGGTGAAAGTGGAGGTGGTGGTGGAGGTGGAGATGGAGGTGGAGGTGGTAGAGGTGGTGGTGGAGGTGGAGGTGGTGGTGGAGGTGGTGGAGGTGGTGGAGATGGAGATGGAGGTGGAGGTGGTGGTATGGAGGTGGAGGTGGTGGTGGAGATGGTGGTGGTGGAGATGGAGATGGAGGTGGTAGTGGTGGTGGTGGTGGTAATGGTAGGGGAGGAAGTGGAGGAGGAAGTGGTAGTGGCGATGGAAGTGGAGGTGTTAGAGGTGGTGGGAGTGGGGACGATGGTGGTGGAGGTAGAGGTGGTTAGAATTGAAGGTGGAGATGGTGGGAATAACAATGGAGGAGGCGATGGCAGTGGAGGTAGACACGATGGTGATGGAGGTGCTGGCGATGGTGCTGGCAGTGATGGTGGTAGAGGGGTGGTGATGGTGGTGATGGTGGAAGTGATAGTGGAGGTGAAGTTGGTGGTGGTGGATGTGGAGGTGGTAGAGATGGCGCTGGTCATGGTGACGCTGGCATAGGTGGTAGTGCTGGAGACAACAACGGTAGAGGAGTAGTGATGGTAGAGGCAGTGATGGTGTTGGTGCTAATGATGGTGGTGAAGACAGTAGTGATAGTAGTGGTAGCAGTGGTGGTGGTGGAGACAGTAGTGGTGGAGGTGGTGGTGGTCACGGGGGCAGCGATGGTAGTGATGGTGGTGGTGGTTGTGGAGATAGTTGTGGTGGAGGTGGTGGTGGTGGTGATGGTAGTGGAGACAGTAGTGATAGTGATGGAGACAGCAGTCGTGGAGGTGGTGATGATGGTGGTGGAAACAGTAGTGGTGGAGGTGGTAGTGGTAGTGATGGTGGTGGTGGGAGCAGTGATGGTGGTGGTATTAGTTCTGGTAGTGGTGGTGATGGGAATGCAGGCTGTGGTGTGATGTTGGCAACTGTGATGGTGATGGTGGTGGTGGCTGCTGTGGCAGTGGTGGTGGCTGCTGTGGCAGTGGTGGCAGTAATATGGTGTAGTGGTGGTGGCTACACTGTGTTTAATTATTAAAGCCAGTTGGTTATCACAGAGGGAGTACAACCCTGACTCACCTGATTATCAGAGTAAGATCCAGTCTTTTCAAAGGCATTGGTGAGAGGAGCTGGAAACCGTCTCCTCATGTGGGACTCACAGGGTTCTAGCTCTGCCACTTAGGTTATACGCCCTCAGCTCAGGATGCTTCCTATAGCTGTAGAAAGTCCAGGAAGGCAACTAAAATAACTGATGATGAGACCTGTTCATGGAATGAGCTAAACTTGAAAGAGGGGTAGAAGAATTGATTTAATTATTTTCCCCTTTGTCCCTTCAAACCCAACTTTTTTTCTCATTATGGGAGAAAATATTTTATCAGACATGCCCTTCTAATTTTTAATCATTTTTACATAATAAACAAATAATATCTTTGTTTTGGCATCAAAACGTGGAGTCCAATCTAATAATTACATAATTCCAGTGAGACAAAGCACAATTATCAAAACACTGTGAATTCCTCACCCACCTCAAGCCGGTTTCAGGCTGGGTGCCTGGTCTCTGCTGTTCCTGGAATGCTGTTTCTGAATGTTCCTGGCAGGGCCAAGATGGGATGGAACAGGGGAAGAGGAAATAGTCTTACATGCTGGTACTGTTGGCATCTGGCTTTGGTCTCTCTTGGATGGAAGGTGGAAGGCACACATTTACTGAGTTTTGCTGTTACAGGCACTTTTGAAGAGTCTTTGCCAACTTGCCACACACACACACAACTCATGCACACACACACATACACACACTCATCCAGATACACACTCACATATACACACACTGTCACACATGCACACTCACATGCACACTCATGCACACACACACAGAGCAAAGCCTCTCTCCTGAGAACAAAGCCCGTCTTCTCAGCCTCTGGGTTTCTAATGGCCCACCCCTCTCCTGGGATCACATTGTCTCTCCAGAACATCTTCTTTGGTCCCTTTCACCAAGTCCACATCTGGCCCCTGGAGAACACTCACCTTTGTTCTTGATCATCTGATAAGGGTGGCATCGGTCACACCTGCTTCCTTTTGAATTCTCTTGGCTACAGTAAGACACATTTCTATGTTCCCCAAATGCCAGGAGGCACATGCCAGACTCCCCAGGTGGCCCCCTCAAAGGCCTCTCAGTTGACCTTCAGTGAGGCATAAGTTCCCATCCACACTCATATAGGGGACAGGGGATGGAGTACACTACCCTGAAAATGTGTCCAAAGAAATCCTCTTTCTGTCAGCCTCTCCAGCCCTCCTTAAGCCTGGAAACAGATGAAGGGGTAATGCTTGCAGAACTGATTTTCCGATCTCTCAGTATGCTCTGCTAAGGACACGGCAGAACTTGCCACCTACTGTCCTCTTCTAAGGCTTTGAGGCCCTGCTGAAAGCTGCAGACAGAGTGAGTGACATTTTCACATTCTCTTACGATAGGGTTGGAGTGCTGGCAAATAAGAACAGAACAAAACATGATGAACACACTTGATCTAGGAAGACAAACACAAAGAGAAAATAGTAATAATGAGAAAATACCCTGCATTTGTTGAGCAAAGCTTTTACATGCATTGTTATATAATTTTCAAGGACTGGGAAATGGATATGGAGATCACAGTAATAACCTAGCATTTAGATAATGTGGCAGAGTTTACAAAGAGCTGTCTCCCATATCGACTCATTTGACTCTCATAAGAAGTTGGCTGGGTTCGTGCTATTCATCTCATTTTACAGAGAAAGAATTAGGGTCAGGAGTGGCAAAGGGGGCTAATCTCACAAGCCAACCCATATTAATTGAGCCCTCCTGCCAATCATAGTGCTAGTCCAAGAGCAGAAAATGAAAATAAATACTTTGAAACTTTTTTTTTTTTTTTTGAGGTGTGGTCTTGCTCTTTCACCCAGGTTGGGGTGCAGTGATGCAATCTTGGCTCACTGCAACCTCCGCCTCCCTGGTTCAAGTGATTCTCCTGCCTCAGCCTCCTGAGTAGCTGGGACTACAGGCTGGTCTCAAACTCCTGACCTCAAATGATCTGCCTGCCTCAGCCTCCCAAAGTGCTGGGATTACAGATGTGAGCCACTGCGCCCTGCTGAAACTCTCTTTTTTTTTTTTTTTTTTTTTTTTGAGGCAGAGTCTCGCTCTGTCTCCAGGCTGGAGTGCAGTGGCGCAATCTTGTCTCACTGCAATCTCTGCTCCCAGGTTCAAGCGATTTCCCTGCCTCAGCCTCCTGAGTAGCTGGGACTACAGACACGGACTACCATGCCTGGCTAATTTTTAAAATTTTGTTTTGTAGACATGGGGGTCTTGCTTTTATGCCCAGGCTGTTCTCAAACTCCTAGCATCAAACAATCCTCCTGCCTTGGCCTCCCAAAATGCTGCTGGGATTACAGACATAAGCTACTGCACCCCACCTAAAAACTCTAAAAGGAATTTAATGTTGCCATGACATCCAAGCATGTGATCAGTAGACTCACTTCATTGAGCAGGGTATGGACCAGTTTACATGTTGTCAAACTCATATGGTGAGTCTCACACAGCTTGAGCTCTTTTCTAGTCATGTACAGTAGGACTATATTCAAGTCAGCAACAGATTAGAAATTTAAAAAGAGAAAAAACCAGGCCCTTCATGACAGACAATTTAAGAAACATTTCCCTAGACAGAGCATTGCATTTAAAAGGATCCAAAGTCCAGGAAACAGTGTTGTGGTTGATTAGTGATGTCTGCCCTGAGCAAGGGGGTGGGAAGTGGTGACATGTGCACCACCCTGTGCCTATCAGCTAGGTCATGGTGTCCTATCCTAGTAGAACAACCTGAGATCTTAAAAAGAGACATGTATGGGGGAAACACTAATAAACCTGATTACAGAAACAGCTGTTTTCGAAATGCTTTACAAATTTCAAATACACTAGCATGTACTATCTCATTTGAAACTTGGAACAATCCTGTAAAGAAGATGAAGAAGGGATTATTAGTCCCATGTTGCAGAGAGGAAGACTATGAGTCAGACCACTTAAGTTGCTGTCCGTAATCACAGAGGTGAGCAGTGGCAAGTGCTGGGCCCAGAACCAACACTTGGTTGCCAGCTGCTTAGTCCAAGTATCCTCACTCCCTATCCAGCTGCCTCCCTGTTGAGGATGAAATAAAGTGATATATGTGAAAGCTCCAAGTAAAAATGAGAATGTCATACGATATCAGTTTTATTATACAGCAGCTTAGATAATTTCATGGATGGCATCCCTACATGGTTTTTAGATTGACATTCCAGAGGACAATCTAGCCTTCCTGATACTAAAAGAGCAATTGCCCCTTTCAAACAAATCTCTGGGCTAGAAAGACACGTAAGTCCAGGATGGCAATTTATCTCTTCATTTGCTATCCTAGTTCCAGATGTAACTACTGAGTGTTATTATAAATAGGACGGTAAAAATGTCCTGTCCAGCAAGCACCTATTGAGCACTTGCTCTGTGCCAGAGAAAGGCTACACTGCACTAGGCACAAGAAACACGGACATGAATGGGACCAACAGATGCCTAGACTCTGAGTCCCTTAGGTGGCCCCTGTTCTCAATTAATATGGGTTGGCTTGTGAGATTAGTCCCCTTTGGCACTCCTGACCCTGGTTCTTCTTCTGTAAAATGAGATGAATAGCACCAACCTAGCCGACTTCTTATGAGAGTCAAATGAGTCGATATGGGAGAAAGCTCTTTGTAAACTGCCACATTAACTGTTCTTGCAATTAACTGTTCTATGTGTAGTAATAAAAAATAGATAAGAGGTCCAGAATTGCTTTCAAGGGGGACTGATTTACTCATGGGTGGAGATGGCGAGTTAAGCAGAGAGGAAAAAGAATTTACAAAGGAGAAGAGCCTGCTCACAGCACATGTGGAAGGGTGAATGAGAAGACAATTGGAGAAAAGGCATTAACCCAAAAGGAATAGTACGTGCAAAGGCTCAGAGGCTTTAAACCATCTGACGGGTTTGGGCAGTATAGATGATTCTACATATCGTCTGCATGTAACAGGGAAAAAAATCAAGACTGACCTTCACTATGTATTTTTTTAAAGAAAGTCATCTATTGTTCACATGAATTGCAAACATTTCCCCTACTGAAACTATCCTACTACTTAATCTGTCTTATTTCATCTTTGATAATATAAGGACGCTAACAGAACCTACAGCTCTAGGCTGTTTTGTTAACCATGTAGAGTGCTTAGAACTGTGTTAGTCCATAGTAAATGCTCAATAAGTGTTTTATTGTTGATGACAGTGGTAGTGGTGGTGATGATGATGATGAAGGTCATGATTTCTACTTTATTTGACTCCTCAACTCAACTGCCACATCTGAGCTTCCACACCCAATGTAGAATGAATGTGAAATAATTTGTTTATGCTATGACAGTTTGGCTTATTGCTTTTCTCACATAGGTTCCTTCAAAGTCTGTTATGCTTGGTATCTTTTGGGCTTTGCTGAAAAGAGGCACATCTGAGATGCCTAGAGCTCACAGCAAGGAGACCAGGTTCCCTTGCACAGGCACTGGTGCCCTAGATCAGGTTTAAGCAAACTAAAATCCCTGGGACAAATCAACCCTCCATTTGTGTTTGTAAGTAATATTTAGTGGAACTCAGTCCTTTTTATTCACTGATTATTGTCTTTGCTTGCTTTTGTCCTACAATGGCAGAGTTGAGCTGCGACAAAGATCTTATGGCTGACAAAGCCTAAAATATTTACTCTCTGGACTTTGGTTGAAAAAAATTAGCCGTCTCTTGCCCTCAATGATGCCCAGACTCCTGCTACTCACCATTGGTTGTACCAGCCATTCCAAAGCTGGTCAAAGTTAGGGCAGGGGTTGGTGCACTGTTGATTAGAGCACATTGGTGTCCTGGTCTAATTCTCTTCTCCCAGAAACCTCACAGCAATGCCAAACACTTCTTGAAAATATGGCCAGTCCTCATGATTCACAGATTCTGTATTTGAAAATTCACCTACTTGCTGAAATCTATGTGTAACCTCAAAATCAATATGCACAGCACTGTCTTGGCCATCATTGACATGCGCAGAGCTGTGAAAAATTTGAGTCACCCAACGCTCACGTGTTCCCAGCTGAAGTTGGACAGGGAGACTCTCTGCCTTCTTGTTTTACTCTCACAATGTAAAATGAGTATCCTTTTTGCAGTCTCTTCAGGGTCATGATTTTCTCACTTTTGTGCTTTTCGTCCATGGTTTTGCTGTATAAAATGGTCCCCAAGCCCAGTGCTGAAGTGCTGTCTAGCAGCTAAGTGCAGGGTGGCTGTGACACACCTTATGTGTCTTAGACAAGCTTCCTTCAGTCACATGTGACAGTGCCATTGACCCTGAGTTCAATGTTAACGAGTCAACAATATATATTAAATGAAGTGTCTTTAAACTGAAACACACATACAGCAAGGCTATGTATTGATTGACAGATGAAAATGTGACTGGAGGCTTGCAGTAACCCTAACCCTGTGTTTTTGTCTTGGTTAATTTAGTGTTTGAGTTGAATTTATACAACATAACTACAGCAAATAATGAGAATGGACTGTAAGAAAAAAAATGGTTCAGGAAGACCCAAGGTGTATAATCACCTTGGCAGAGCACTGTGCACAGGGACCCAAGACCTTCCTTAGCAATAAAAGAAGCTCTTTTGTGTCACATTCTGATGGGTGAGAAAAGGTCTCTTGCTCTCTCATCTGCTGACTCCAGGAAGACAGGAGATATTCCACAGTGGTTTGGGCACAGGAAGTCTCCATAACTCATAAAGGTTTCTGGGAACTGACTCTGGACTTAGGGATATGGTACATGAGCTCTCCCTTCCAGAAAGTTGCTTATGTAGGATTCCAAATGGCTTAAATTCTGATTTCCTGCCTCTCTCTCTCTCTCTCTTCCCTCCTTCCCCAACCCCTGCCTTTTCTTTTTTTTTTCTTTTTTTTTGAGACGGAATTTCACTCTTGTTGCCCAGGCTGGAGTGCGATGGTGCGATCTCGGCTCACTGCAACCTCTGCCTCCCAGGTTCAAGTGATTCTCCTGCCTCAGCCTCCCGAGTAGCTGGGATTACAGGCTTGTGCTACCACGCCTGTCTAATTTTGTATTTTTTTAGTAGAGACGGGGTTTCTCCATGTTGGTTAGGCTGGTCTCGAACTCCTGACCTCAGGTGATCTGCCCACCTTGGCCTCCCAAAGTGCTGGGATTACAGGCGTGAGCCACCACCCCCAACCCCTTCCACCCCCCCACCTGCCACTTCTTTTTTCTGGAACTCTGGTATAGCTTCTGAAAAACACTTCATTCCTGACTGGCCAGACCTCACCGTGTCTTTTCTTCTTCCAAGTACACAGAGGTGTTAAAATTCCCCCAAATTATTACTTTGTGCTCATCCTAGCTGATGATGGCACCCATCTCTGAGGCCAGTCCTGGGCACTGCCTACCTCAGGGACGCAATCCTGTGTTTGCACAGTTACAAGAGCAAGTTGCCCCTCTTGCCCCTTTGGGGTGGTGTCTTGAACTGAGTAGGAGGGACATTCTGAAGGGCATACAATGAGCTGAAGTGCCTGGTGATGGTGGTGCCAACATCCCTGGGGAGCATCTAACTCAGGTGTTATCCACAAAGCAGCTCTGCAGGCTTGACATGGGGTCGTGATACCCACCACGTGCATTAAAGGAGATGGCATTTATCAGCTTCCTTTAGTGGCACCTTGTTGGATTCCCACTTTCCCTTCTTTCCTTCCCTCCCCTCTTTGCTTCTTTCTTTCCTTCTCTCTGTCCTCTCTTTATCTTGATCAACTCAAATGGTATTGAATACTAATGAATATCACACCTAGGCCAGCTGATAAGTAAAATTTAGAGACAGGAGTTTGGGGTTTGATGCCTTCTTTGTCACTCACTAATTGCATTAATTTGATTAGCTCATTCATCAAATATTGATTGTTAACTAGGTGCCAGGTGCCATGCTGGGCACTTGGGCTAGGTCAGGCAAGGAGCAGAGTATAAGTTAGAGAACGAAAGGAGCCATGGAAGAAAGAAAACACAGATGAGCACAGTGACCCAAGGGGAGGCCAAAACCGAGCTCTCTGAGACCCCACGTGCTCAAACATAAAATGTGGGTGATGACTCTGCTCTCCTCGTGAAGGTGAAATGAGACAACACCTGTGAGAGGGCCACATAAATCATCAACCATATGAGATGAATGTGTGCTGTGTGAGGAAGAATCATCTCATCCATAGGACCCAAAGGTTAAAATACACTCCTCATTTGGAGAGGAAAGTGATAAGGGATGGAAATCCACATTTGTGGGGTGCCTATTCCGTGCCACCTCCCACCCCTCAGGGACCTCCTCTCCCCTCTAAGGTGGGCCTCACTTTCCCAGTTTTGAGGATGAGAAAGGCAAGGTTTAAAGTGAAGTAACCTACCTAACGTCAGGTCACAGCACTGGGAGGATGACAGAGCCAGGCTGAGAATCCATCTTCATCTTTCTGGGGCTTTTTCCTCCAGGGATGAGGTATAAACCCGGCTGGGTGACCTCTAAAGTCCCTCCAATTCCAGGAGCACACAACTTCTCAGCAATTACTCTTCCAGGTAAGGATAATTGGATGACCCAAAGAAAAACACATCTCGGAGGGACCTCAGGGGGAAACAGACATCCACAGGCTTGGATCAGATGGTTTGGAGAGGGGCAGAAGTTTTGACTCAAGGGGCTTCCTCCACCGTGAGGGGTCCCAGAGCCCAAGGAGAAAATAGAAGCATGAGGGATTTCACTGGTGCTTCCAAGCCTCCTAATCACAAAATGAGAAGGATGGGGCCGCAGGTGAAGAAGCCTTGCTTCTGACAGCAGGGCAATTATCAGAAGGGAGCAACTCAGGCTTCTTTCTTTAAAGAATGGAGAGCTACACGCTCAACTTAAAGTACAAGGTGGCTAAGAAAAAGAAGAAATACACACACACACACACACACACACACACATTCACACAAAGAATTGACAGTTCTGTTAAATATTGCTCACCAAGAAGTTGACCAGGAAGAAGTGTTTATTTCATGCAATTTTCCCAGTGTTTGAAGTTTTGAGATATTAAATCACTTAATATTATAGATAGCATAGTGTTTTTTGGCTGTTATCTCATGTCTCATCCCTGGCAGGTTATGAATAAAGATAGTGTGATTTACATATTTATTAGCTCCTTTTTTCACAAAAATAGCAGCCCCACATCTCCCATAGTCTACAGTCTGCACTCACTGGCAAGGACATTTAAAATAAAACCTTGTCACAAATTCTCATTTTATACTGGTCACAGTGACAATGTGCATGAAATGATAATAGGGAATACTCCCAAGTCTGTGCCAAATATCAAGTTTAAGTGCAGTGAGGTCATTTGATGAGTCTGTGATCCCTCTATAGAGGTAAGAAAGTCACTGATACCCCTGAACCCCATCTCAGGAACACAGTGGCCTAGATTGGCTTGCAGAACAAAGGTTCCGATTATAACTGCTCTGTCCAGAGGCTGTGGCATCAGTGCCCTTTGCAAAAGGGCCTGTCACCTGGAGGGGACATTAAACAGAGCAGCACTCTTTGCCTGGGGTCTTAATGCCCATGGTGGTTTGTTTGAACTTGAACTCCTCAGCAGAGTTCCAGTCATTCTCCTGGGAATATGGGCTCCTTCAACTGAAAAGCACTGAACGCAATTAATCTCCTTGTCTGGTTCCCTTTATCTTATAGAAACATATGTGTATATAAAATTTCAACAAGGAGTTCTCCTCTCAGACACAGAAGGACCTGCCATGTATAAATTATTTGGCAAGGAAGTACAGGCATTTTGACTTAAGAAGGGCCTGAGAAGGCAGAGCTGTTCCTCTGGGAGGAGACCCCAGGTGCCGTTTTCTCCCCTAGAGCAGTGATGGTCGCCTGTGGGTAAAGAGATAATTGCAGCTAGACATAGGAGAAGAAAATTCTGAATGAATCCACATTTTTATTTTCTAAGTACATCTTTGTGTTTAAATAAAATTTCTTGGACCAGCAGGTTTGTAGTGTCAGGAGTCCTTAAATAACTAAGTAATATTTCTAACTATTGACGTTCTTGAGCAATGATCCAAGTATTATGTGAGTGGCGTAGCCTGTAATGGATCCGTATTACTATAGAAAAGGGTGTCTCTTTAACACTCTACTACTTGACTGTAAATCCAACAACCCACTGGCCTCTTGCCTACTTCCCTGGGCATGGGAAGAACTGTAAAATTGTATGGACATTTGGCACAAAGTTTCTTTGAGAGAGGTATTTATTATCTCTTTTCTAAAAAGCCTGGAAGCAACTTTTTATCTACTCCAGAAGCAGGCATCTTCTAAGAAGTCACACCAAACCTAATTTGAGTCCTTACCGAATGAGAGCACCTTAGGGCTGCTTCAGAGATTTGTTGGAGACTCAGAAATCCTGTTTCTAGGTCATCAGTCCTCTCTGAGCTGTTTTAGGCAGAGATTCATTCATTTACCCAGAGATTTGTTCTCACAAACAGAGAAAAGAATGAGATGCATGATATAAAACTCAAGATTGCTGGGTGATGCTCCACAGGGCAGGTACTGATGGGTATGAAAGATCTTTGCTACAGTAAACTATTTGTTTCTTCTTTGCTCCAACTATTGCAAATCTGGAATCTTCCAAACTGAGCTTAACTACCTAAAGTAGGGGGTCTCCCACAAATGTGTGGCTGTTTTAGAAGATGAGATACATTCTTTTATTATCGTTTCCAGGCCTCACATGAGCTGGTGCCCTGTTTTGACCACCTGTCTTTCCCCTTGAGTCATTCGAGTAGGTTTACAACTCCTCACAGTAACAATGAGGCTTTCCCTTCAGTATTTGACCTCCCAACCAGAGTCAATGTGCTTTAATGAGGGACCTCATATCTTATTTGGCCCATCAAGGGTTTCTCTGAGATATCCAGTTACAGCATTCAAAAAGCACAAGGGAAAGAGACCATTGACAAGCCCCAGGAGATCAAGTGAGGAGCAAGGGTTGCTACAGGAAAAGGTAAAGTTGGGATCAGGAGGCAGGCGGGAATCTGACCCTGAGAAAGGAGTGTCTGATTGCTTCAATCTCCATACCGCCCTCTCTTCTCCACCTATAACAGAGAGTATTTTCTGTGTCTTTCCTCTCTCTCACCCTCTCAAAATTTTTTACATAAGAAATTTGGAAATTGTGTGTTTGTGTGTGTGAGTGCAAGAGAAAATAAAAAGAAATGAACATAACATACATTATAAAGTACTTACTACACTCGTGTGCCAGTCTCCCCTGAATTTGAATTGTTCCTCTCTGGGGATTTGATGATGGGCCCCACCCTGATGTGGGTAGGTAGCCTACAACCCGCTAATGGAAGCCAGGTTCTTTTGTGTGTGTGTGTGTGTGATGGAGTCTTGCTCTGTCACCCAGGCTGCAGTGCAGTGGCACAATCTCGACTCACTGCAACCTCTGCCTCCCCGGTTCACGTGCTTCTCCTCTCCTTCCAAGTAGCTGGAATTACAAGCACCTGCCACCATGCCCAGCTAATTTTTTATGTTTTTGGTAGAGACAGGGTTTCACCATGTTGGCCAGGCTGGTCTCGAACTCCTGACCTCAGGTGATCTGCCTGTGTCGGCCTCCCAAAGTGCTGGGATTACAGGTGCAAGCCAATGCAACCAGCCTGGAAACCAGGTTATATAGCAGTAAGGAAATTCCAGTTCCATTGGCAGCAGACACCTGGGGAGGTGCCTCATGAAGAACATTTCTAGGTTGACAGCTGTATAGACCAACCTACTGGGAAAGAAAAATGACAAGAGTATGGAGTAAGTACTCTACAACAAGAGTAAGGAGAGTAACAGTAAGTACTCTACAACAAGAGTAAGGAGAGTAACAGTAAGTACTCTACAACAAGAGTAAGGAGAGTAACAGTAAGTACTCTACAACAAGAGTAAGGAGAGTAACAGTAAGTACTCTACAACAAGAGTAAGGAGATTACTCTTGTAGGTCAACTTCTCCACACCTCAGCTACCTCAGTTCAAGGTAATGAAACTAACAGAATCTAAACCACAGGGCTGTCATGAAGATTAATTTATTAATATAAAGTTTTTAAGAGCATAAGTGCTCAGTAAATGCTAGTATTCATATTATAGAAACACAATATGGAAAAGATATAAATGAGGTCCTGTCTACAGAAGCTTGACGTCCAGTGGGAAAGCAGGAGTTAAAATAAACAGATGAAACCTAGGGTAATTTCTGCAGAGGAGGTGAATGGATTTCAGAACTCGAGAGCTGGTCTCCCAAGTTTTCTCAAGAATAAGAAAAGACTTCTCAGAGAAGGAGACCTTTGAACTAGAATATCAAAGATGAGCAGCAGGGGGGCTTTCCACAGAGACAAGATATAAGATCTTTTTTGTTTTTATTTTTTCAGACCAAGAAAATAGAATGTGCAAAGGCATATAGGCACAAGAGAACAACGGATTTGGGACAAGCCCAGATACTTCAGATCTCATCTTCTAAGCTTGCTAATTATGAGTCAAATAAAATAAATCAGCAATATACTTTTTTTAATTGCCAGAAACTTGAAAATGCAGGCAGACAGAAACCAATTCATATTTCTTAACTACAGAGAGCAGTTGATAACATCAGCCTTCTTGTTTAAAAGAAAGCATCGGATATTTCTACTCCTCAGCTATTATTTAGTTCCAGAGCAATGGTATCACATCAAATATACTCTCTGGAAATTATTCTCATTAAGTAAACGATATACAAAATCTGAAACAAACCCTAAGGCAGTCACGCTCAGGGCCACTAATGTCCAATTTAAAGTCAGAAGTCCAAAAAGTTATTTTTGTTTTATTTTAAAGAGTCCAGTCTGCCAGTTACACACCCCCTCAGTGTACTGTGATATTATTTCCTACGTTATTTGTGGGGGTTTTCCAGAGAAACAGAAAAAATAGAATGCATATAGGGAGACATAGGGATTTATTTTAAGGAATTGGCTCACATGATTATGAAGTCTGAGACAAGTCCCAAGATCTCCAGCCAGCAAGCTGGAGACCCAGGAGAGTCAATGATGTAACTTCCAGTCTGCGCCCAAAGGCCTGAAAACCAGGAGAGCCCATGGTACAAGTTACAGTCTGAACGCTAGCAAGCTCAAAACCCAGGAAGAGCCAATGCTTCAGTTCAAGCCCAAAGGCAGGAAAAGGCCGAATTCCTTCCTTGAAAGCAATCAGGCAGAAGATGTTTTCCTTACTCCTGGAGGAAGGAGCTGTCTTTCTATTCTATTCAGGCCTTCAATGAATTGAATGAAACCCACCCTCATGAAGGAGGGCCATCTGCTTTAGTCTACTGATTCAAATGTTAACCTCATCTAGAAACACCCTCACAGACACACTCAGAATAATGTATGACCAAATATCTGGGTACCCTGTGGCCCAATCAAGTTGACACATAAAATTTCCCACCACACCGAATTAGTTAGTGTGATATATTGATCAGCAGTTGCATTCCATATGGTGGAATTTTTTTCAGAAACTGTTAATTGCAACACCGAAGATAATTATTATACCTCACATTGAATGCATGAGATTTAAAGTCCGGAAAGACATCTCTGGCATTCAGAAGACCTGATTTACGTTACCTTAACTTCCTGCATTTCTTATGATTTTGCAGTGAAGTCTAACGTGGCAGAAGATTATTAGAAGGGACACAAATATTTGTAATTGATAACACGAAGCTCTGAGTATTTCAATAATGAGAGAGAGAAAAATACTGTGACATCAGAAGACTTGACCTTGCTGAGTTTCCAAGGCAGTATGTGGCCATTCTTTATAAAATATGTATCGCCGGGCGCGGTGGCTCAAGCCTGTAATCCCAGCACTTGGGCCGAGACGGGCGGCATCACCGAGTCAGGAGATCGGAGACCAGCCTGGCTAACACGGTGAAAACCGTCTCTACTAAAAATACAAAAACTAGGCGGGCGAAGTGGCGGCGCCTGTAGCCCAAGCTACTCGGGAGGCTGAGGCAGGAGAATGGCGTAAACTCGGAGCGGAGCTTGCAGTGAGCTGAGATTCTGCCACTGCACTTCCAGTCCGGGCGACAGAGCGAGACTCCGCCTCAAAAAAAAAAAAAAATGTATCATTAAAATCCTGCCTCACCGGATAGTGCAGACCTTTACATCTGCCCACATGGCACAAACAAAGTCTTGGCAATCACTTCTCTGATCTGACTGATGTAAACAGTGAATTCTGTTAATTTCAGGCTGAAGTGATTTTTCTTCTGTCCTGCTTTACCAGTTCTCGCTTTGCACATTGATCATATTAATTGGTTAATTGTGAGCTTTCCACTGAGCTTCCTGCTGTTTGAAATCCCCAGGGAGTTTCATTTAAGGAATAAAAAGTAAAATGTCTACTGCAAATGTCCCCACACAGAGCTCTTTTCCCAAAATAGGAAGAGAGACAAGACTTCAGTAAAATTTTTCTTCCTATGAAATGTCCATTTGATCCCTTCCTTTTGGACCTCATTTAATGCCACAGGACATAGGGTTCACTCTGGCCTCACCTCCTCTTTTTACTCCTTGCCAACTGGTGAAACCCTAAGTCCAGAAGCCAAGGAGCCCCCAACCTAGTCTGAGCTTGAAGAGTCGCCCTCATTGGAGCAGTCACCTCCTAAACTGGATTGATTTTCTTGTGGGTTTATGAAAAGGCTCCTCCAGGGTTGACATGTAAGAGAGGAAGGTTCCCCAAAGAAGCTCTGCTTCTAACTGCATCATATATAGGACTCCCGAAGAAGATTGTTGAGCAGGTGGATCCATGACTACAAAAGATTCTGAGCAATTATTTTACAGTCTTCTTCCCCTCACCCCGCATGAATTTTGTTTGGAATCAATTAGTTGATGCTTCTGTATTAATTGAACTAGACTAAGTCAAACTGCAAAAACTCAACCCCTAGATCTCAGTGGCTTATCACAATGGTGGTCTGCTTCTTACTCATACCAACCTAGATGACCAGCATCGATAGGCAGAGAGTTCTCCTCCTTTGGATGCCCAGGGACCCAGGTGGACCGATGCTCCAGCCTGGACTAAGACTCCAGGTCCTCCATGCCACCATGACAGGACAAGAGAGTGAATGAAGGTCCTGCCCTTTAGCAATTTAAAATCTACACCCCAGAAGTGACAAACACTGCTTTCACTCACAACTCATTGGCCAGAACAGTCACATGATTCCATCTAATGAAAAGAACTGGGAAGTGCAGGTGCCCAAGAGAAGAATGGGACATTTACCATCCCTTGTAATGTCTACCAGAGCGTCTCTCTTTTCTTTTTCCCTTCACCCGAGACTCTTGACTTCCAAGGTCTTCTAACCTTCCTCTGATTTTACAACATTTTGGACTCTTTTCTTTTTTATTTATATTTTGTTTGTTTGTTTGTCTTTATTTTTGTTTTGAGATGGAGTTTCACTCCTGTCACCCAGGCAGGAATGCAGTGACACAATCTTGGCTCACCGCAACCTCCACCTCCCGGGTTCAAGTGATTCTCCTGCCTCAGTCTCCCAAGTAGCTGGGACTAGAGGTGTGTGCCGCCACATCCGGCTCATTTTCTTTATCACTTTTTTATTTTTAGTAGAGATGGGGTTTCACTAGACTCTTTTCTAGAATTATTGTCATCAGTAACTCTGTCCAAGCCCTCACCCTCCCCCAGACAAATCATCCGTACACACACACACACACACACACACAGAGTGGGTAAGAAGGGTCTAACAATTTGTTGACAATGCTCACACACATTAGGTAGAAACATAAGTCAAAGAGAAGTGTAAGCATTCTGATTGCCTAGAAGTTGTTGAAATGACTCTAAACTGCTATCAATGGCCTTCAGGCCCTGCCACTCTTGTGCTCATGTGTGTGTGAAAATGGTTCATTAACGAATCCTCTGGTCACCTTCAGTTCCACTGCACCTGTATATATTGTAGCTCACAAATAGGATTGATGTAGTCACAGTTAGACATGCCTCTATGTGATGCTCTACGTGTGTGTGTTGAAGGGAGGGGATTGGCAGGATTGTCCCTCTCCAAATACAGAAATAGCAAATTCAATGGAAATGATCTGCAACAATTTTTTTTGGAGACAGGTTCTCACTCTGTCACCCAGGCTGGAGTACAGTGACATGATCTCAGCTCACTGCAACCTCTACCTCCTGGGTTCAAACAATTCTCGTGCCTCAGCCTCCCAAGTCGCTGGGATTACAGGTGCGTGCCACCACTTCTAGCTAATTTTTGTATTTTGGGTGGAGATGAGTTTCACCATGTCAGCCAGGCTGGTCTTGAACTCCTGGCCTCAAGCGATCCACCCACCTTGGCCTCCCAAAATAATTTTTAAATTTATAATACTCATTACTGGCAGAGATCTGGGAGACAGGAGTGCTCATATATTACAGGTCAGAGTGAACTGTAGTACATTTTCTTTTTCTTTTTTCTTTTCCTTTCTTTTTTTTTTTTTTTTTTTTTTTTTTTTTTTAGATATGATCTCGCTCTCTTGCCCATGCTGGTGTGCAGTGGCACAAACATGGCTCACTGCAGCCCCAACCTCCCAGATTCAAGCAATTCTCCTACTGCAGCCTCCCAAGTAGCTGGGACCACAGGGACCCACACCACCAAGGTCAGCTAATTTTTTAAAAATTGCTTAGAGACAGAGTCTCACTATGTTGCCCAGGTCAGTCTCAAACTCCTGGCCTCAAGTGATCCTCCCACCTCGGCCTCCCAAAGTGCTGGGATTATAGGCGTGTGCCACTGTGCCTTGCTCATGCAACATTTCTGAAGGATGATTTGACAATATTAATCAAAAGATTTAAAATTGCATATAAACTTTGTTCTATTATTTCCATTTAAAAATTTTTCCTAGGAGAAAAAAACAAAGATTTAGTTGTAAAGTTCTTCAGTATAGCACTATTTATTATAGACTTGAAACATCTTTAATATCCAGCAACAGGGAATTAGTTAATAAATCATTTCATATTATTGGACACTACCCAACAACTAAAATTACGTTTTGGAAATATATCCACTGACTGTGAAGATGTGCATGAGTTCATGAGTTATTATTATATGTTTCTATTTGGAAAACAACTACACATGCATGCACATGCCCATGCTTTACTTTTGCATAAGGGTTGACTCTGGGTTAATTTTATCTTCTTATTTTAATTTACCTGAAATTTCTTTCTAGCTCACCTACTTGTGTAAAAATACTATTTTGAAAAATTTGAAATGTTGCATTTTAAAGGAGGCCCATGGGTGTCAAAGAGCTCTTATCAAGGAATTTGGCCCATTCACGCACCACCCCACTCATTCCCAATGCCCCCACAGATCTCATGAAAATTTGGCAAAAGCTGTTCTTCTATATTGGGTTTACCTAGCAAACATCCTCACACTTGATAGTTTACGGCCTCTCGCTTTTGTTAATCTCATTCTCTGACTACTTGAACACGAGTGCCCACAGAAGTCTCCCCCAGCTCCTCTCCCCAATACTTTTACTTTGGAACCCTTCTTTCTTGAACACAATTCTACACTAGCTGCATGGTTTCAAGCACCGTTAACTATATGTAAGAGGCTTTCTCCAGCCCACCTGCCACATCCTTCAGAATTCGTATTTCAGTAAGTGTGATGTATTACTGCATTATTGAACCATCAGAGTCAATTATCATCTCTTTATACACTTCCCCCACCCAATTATGGGAATGGGATTAAATACAAAATGTAAGTTGTTTGTATTTATGTAAACATATAACTCATGAAAACCTTTGAAAACCACGAAACTCACTTTGGGAATTTGGTATAGAAGAGTTAGTTATACAGACAGAGGAGGCTGAGTGTGGTGGCTAACGCCTGTAATCCCAGCACTTTAGAAGGCCAAGGTGGGTGGATCACCTGAGGTCAGGAGTTCGAGACAAGCCTGGCCAACGTGGTGAAAGCCCATCTCTACTAAATATACAAAACTTAACTGGGTGTGGTGGCGGGTGCCTGTAACCCCAGCTACTCAGGAGGACCTTTTTTTTATCTCGGAGGCTGAGGGGCAGGAGAATCGCTCTGAACCTGGGGAGGTGCAGATTGCAGTGCAGCCGAGATCACTGGACACTGCACTCCAGTCTGGATGAAAGGACGTGGGGAGACTCTGCTCTCAAAAAAAAAAAAAAAAAAAAAAAAAAAAAAAAAAAAAAAGAAAAGAGGAACACTACTAAGCAAAATTCCTGGTAAAGGTTTATTTATCCTTACCTGGAGTTTGACAATTTTACATTTTTCCAACATTTGTCTTTTGTATTTTGCAAATATGCAGCTACATCAAACTCTATGCAAACAAGCTCTTCTGTTTCAGTATCAAAATCCGTGAATATCCTCCCGAAAGTTTCTTCTTGTTAAAATTGTGCTAAGTGTACCATTAAGCCTCATGTATGTGGCAGGTATAAATGGAGAAAACAGAGACCATTTTATTGAATTGAAACAAATGCCCACCTTTCCATCAGATCAGCCTTTGTTTTTTTGACCTGTGCTCTTCAGACTCCTGTTTCCTTTGGTGATGGCAACACATCCTTGCCTGTAGGGGCAATTTGCCCTTCATCCTATCAGAATCAATGAGCATCATTTATTGGTTGAAAAGCAGTAAGTGCAAGGCATTGCCCTGGAAGAAAGAAAAATATGACTGTGCTAAGAATTTTTCAGCACATTCCAAAGTATATCTCAGCAATTCTGTGTTCTGGTGGGGCTAGAGTCCTAAGCAAGGCATCTGTGCAAATACAACATGGCACCCTCTGAGGCCAGGCACATGTCAGCTATTTCAGGACTGTGCATGTGCGATGATAAATTATCCTGCTGGGTATGTTATCACACATCATGGTAAATCTGAGAAGAAATCCATCTGGAATGGCTTTAAACTCTGAAATATAAGCTTTCAGAATTAGGCAAAGTGCATTTTCTTTGAGCTAGCTAGTTACGAAAAAAGAATTGGCTGCCACAGACGTCAAAGCCACAGAGAGATGTTCGATACACAAGTAGATAATGAGGTGACATAAGATTTGTTACATCAGCTGGTATCTCTAAGCTCCCTCTAAAAGAGGTTCTTATTTATAAATAAAATACAAATGCCCCACCCCAGCCAAAACTTGAATGGGAGCAAGAGGTTAAACCGCTAAGGATGAGATACCAAATGTAATATGACTTGCACTATAAACCCAGTATCCTTTGGGATGAGCAAAGGCCTCTTTAAATATAAAATTACTATTTGTTGCATATAATCTTGATAGAGACATCACCAAATTTATTATGACTTTTCTCAACAAGATGGCTAATCACTATTGAAATAAGATTCCTTAATTAAATCAGTAACAAATGAAATTCACTTAAAGCTCCATATTTCACACACTTGCTGAGAGAGGCAATACTGAGTGACTATCATGCCGGCCGTTCTGCTGATTGTCAGCAGCAGTCCCTGAGTTCAAGGCTTGTCTTATTTTATCAGCACTAGAGGGACTGAAGAAGGGGAAGTGCATTTAGAAAGGAATGCACCAGACTGACTGTTACGAACGGTGATGTCCTGAACAGCATACAGCCAACCGGAGGCCACAAGCTCTTTTCACTCTGCCATGAGCTTAGGGTTTCACATGGAAGGACACAGATTTGTCGGGGCAGGGTTGGTCTACTGCAGCAGAAGATTGCAGCAGGACATAATGAAATAGGATGACGTAGCAGAGAGGATACTGGATTGGAACAAAAAGATATGATTTTTCTGCTATTTATTTGCTGTGGGACTTTGACAAATACCATGACCTCTCTGATCTGTGGTTCCCTTACCTGAGTAATAGTGGTCATAGTGTATTAGTCTATGAGTGTATTAGTCAGCTAGGGCTGCCATTACAAAATGCCACAGACTGAGAATCTATTTTGTCACAGTGCTGGAGGCTAGAAGTTCAAGATTAGGTGTCAGAAAGTTTAGTTTCTTCTGAGGCTGCCCTTCCTGACTTGTAGATGATTGCCTTTCCCCTGTGTTCTCGATAGTCTTTCTCTAGGTAAGCATTCCTTGCATCTTTTGTGTCTTCAAATTTCCTCTTCTTATAAAGACACCAGTCAGAATGAATTAGAGTGGGCCCAATGTCATGCCTCATTTCAGCTTAATTACTTCTGTGAATGTCCTATCTCCAAGTAGAGTTACATGCTGAAGTACTGTAGGTTAGGACTTCAACATATTAATTTGGTTGGGGTGGGAGACACCATTCAGTCCATAACACAGAGTCAATGTAAGCATGCAATGAGATCATGAGTCTTCAAGTACATGGTAGATTGCAAGGTGCTATACAATACGATATATTATCATTTGGAAGGAAATGTCGTAACACAACAGCTTCAGACCTGCACCAGAAGTAGCTGATCATGGGAACCATCTTAAAGCCTTCCTGTTGTAAGGTAAAGTGGAAATGGGGAGAGTGCAGAAAAAACATACAAAATATTTTTACGTTTTCTTTGCCATTGATCACGCTTTCCTTTTCATAAGTGTACCTTGATTTCCTTTGGGTCTTTATCTTTCCAAGCCCCTACACTGGGTACTGTGAAAATGACCTGCATTTCCACCATAAACTGAGAGGTCCCTGCGAAGACTTTCTACTAGATCCTTTCTTTTACTCTATACAGCCAAGAGTGTAGAGCACGCAACCCAAGCTGGCCAACTGGTTATACTCTCCTAGGACTTTGTTTCCCGTTTAAAGCGACATAAGCATAGGGAAAAACATTGTTGGGTTTTATTTTTTCCATCTGAAAAGTTTCTGATGGTCCAATGTGTCAGATGGGTTCTGCTTCCAAGCCGGTTTTTTTTTTTTTTTTTTTTTTTATGTTATTACTAATTCTTTGTGCTTCCTAATATCCATTACTCAAATTCTCTTTTGCTTAAGTTTGCCAGAGTTTGTGTCTGTTGCTTGCAAACAAAAAGCTATAACCAGGAAATAAGAGTAGAAGAACGAACAGAAAGAAATGTGTAAGAAAGAAGGAAAAATGAAAGGTTAGAAGATAGGAAAGTGAAAGGAAAGAAGAAAGAATGGATGGAAGGGATGAAACGGAAGCGGGGTGGATGAAAAATCAAAGGGTCGTGAGGCATAGCAACTCAGATCTTTCTTGAGGGCAATCAGTTCCACGCCCAGAGAAAGTAACATGGTTTTCCTCTAATGCTTAACATATAGAGTTACACCTCAGTGAGAAGATCTTTCTGTTCATGGAAACTAGTGCTACCCTCGTCCACCCAGTTTTCACCTCCCTAGGTAGCCTATGTTTATGAAACCTTATATAGAGTTGAAATTTGCTCCCAGTAATCTACACCCTCAAAATAGGTCTTCTGACAACGCTGCAAATATTTTAAGACTGACCGAGAGAGACAAGGTGAAGATATCACAGAGAAACCTTCCAGGAATATTCCTCAATGAAATCACTATATTCCAGATTTTTGTCTTCAGCTTTGTCACTCCAGAAACTCAATTTAGCTAGGGGACCCAGAATTCCAGAATTGACAAGGTTAATTCAAACACACTCAGAAAAGACTGATCATAGAATAGGTTTCCAGTTTCTCAATATAAAAGTACTAGGTTAGAATCTGATCTGGTTCCAGACTTAGCCAGAACAACGATGTGATTTTGTGCAAGTTAGTAAACTTCTTCTCTGAGCCTCGGTAATGTCTGTAGTTGACATGAGTGTAGCGTTAGCTATTACCTGTGAAGTTCCTGGAGCATTGTGGCAACCCAGTACACGTTAGTTGCATTCCCTTACCTTCTATGCCAGGTGCTTCTCCTGAAGCTCTTCAGATACTCTTGGCCTCACTGTTCTCATTCCAGCTACTGCTGCAGCAACCAGCTCTGCATGGCCCCTGACTAACTTCATGTAGGCACAACCTAGCAGTCACTTCCTGCTGCCTGTGCCTGCTTCTCTCCATCCTGGGCTTTTCTATTGACTTGGAATATATGGGGCTCTGGGGGTGGGGGACACTGCAAAATCCTTCTTAGTGCTCACCTGTGCACAACTCTGATATGGTGGGGGTGGCAGGGTTATCACCAAAGGGTGCATCTTTGACTAATGGAAGACAGGATTCGGGATAAACCCTTCCCTCTTTCTCTCCTCCACTGTCCTGAGACATATCTATAAGACTTCTCAGAGGACTGTACTGTCCCTTTGTGTCTGGGTCCCTTGGACCCTCAAAATCCAGTAAGCAGTAGCATCTGCTGGTGACTAACTCAGTAAGTTATCCTCATATTGGCTCTGTCTCCTTCTCTGCCTTATTCCCTGAAATGCTTACTCTCTACCTAGTAAGAACACATGAGCCTTTTCTTCATACTCTATTTTCTAGGGAATACAAGATAAAATGAACTGTAACCCCCTTTCCCTTTCCAGTCATCAGAATAGCTCCATCAGTCTCTCCATTGTCCAGATCAGGCAAATTTTATGGTGCCCAGCAGGTGAAATTAACGGTTAAGAGTTTGCTGGTATATATATATATATATATACACACACACACACACACTCCATTGTATATATAGTGCAATGTATATATATATATATTATACACACACAATGGAATATTATTTAGCTTTGAAAAGAAAGGAAATTTTTGACACATGCTACAACATAGATGAACCTGAGGACATGATGCTAAGTGTAATAAGCCAGTCATAAAAAGATAATGTATAACTCCACTTACATGAGGCATCTAGAGTTGTCAAAGACAGAAAGTAGAATGGTGCTTGCCAGGGTCTGGGGAGAGGAGAAAATGGGGAGCTGTTGTTTAATGGATGTACAGTTTCAGTTTCACAAGATGAAAAAAATTCTGTTGTACAACAGTGTAAATATGCTTGACACTACTCAACAGCACACTGAAAAATGATTAAGATAATATAAATAGGGCTGAGTGCAGTGGCTCACACCAGTAATTCCAGCACTTTGAGAGGCCAAGGCAGGTGGATCACCTGAGGTCAGGAGTTCAAGACCAGCCTGGCCAACATGGTAAAACCCCGTCTCTACTAAAAATACAAAAATTAGCCAGGCGTGGTGGTGTGGGCCTGTAATCCCAGCTACTTGAGAGGCTGAGGCAGGAGAATTGCTTGCACCCAGAAGACGGAGGTTGCAATGAGCCGAGATCGCGCCACTGCACTCCAGCCTGGGCGACAGAGTGAGACTCCATCTCAAAAACAAACAAAAATAAATATTATATTACAAAGGGAATATCAGAGATGTTAGGGATAGTTCATGGAGACTCTGCTGCAGTAGAGCTCACCTCCAGTGACAGCCATGTTTAATGACTCTGCTTCTGGAAGGTTCTGGGAGACCATTGCCCCCAACCCACTTCATATCTACACTTTTCCTAAAACCCAAGCAGACTCTCTCCTATCTGTGAACACCTTCTTTCTGTAGATATTACATACAATGAGAAAGCAGCTTTCTTTATTACAATGATCACATTCATGATGTCTCCATCTCCTTTCCCTAGTCACCTGGATTTTGTTTCCTCAGCTGTCTAGTTTCTGCAAATGGTAGTAATAATAATAGCAGCTAGTGTACCACATGTCAGGCACCATTCTAAACTTTTTACTTGTATTAGTTCATGTAATTCTGACAACACCATTATATGATCAGTGCTATGAATATCCTCATTTTGTAGGGAAGAAAACCAAAGCACAGAGAGATGATATAATCGGCCCACATAGCTATTAGGTGTCAGTGAGCTCTCATACCAAAGCAGTTGGCTCCAAAACCTGGGTCCTTAATCCCCACATTTTACAATCTAATTCCCATTCTCTATGCTTCTTACTCTAACAATGATCTTATTTCCAAGTTATGAGGACATTTTATGGTTGTTTTTTATGGGTTCTCTACCCTACTCTTCACACCTTGCTCACTCCCCTTTGTTTTGAGGTCCAAACACCTCCAGCTCTTTCCAACATCTTCTACATGGCATGTCCTCGTTTGTCCATATCTAATTATCTAACAGGAAATCCTATCCCATGTTCTGCGTATGGAGTCCAATAGGAACATTCCTGCTAGAATTTGTAAACCACACTTTCATAAACACAGTCAAAGATTATGCTAGACTTAGTGTAATTAATTAGACTATCAGTATCATCTAAGCTATTATTTAGGCCTTGAAAGGCCCCTGTTACAGGCTGAATTGTGTATCTTCCCCTTATCCAATTTATATATTCGAATCCTAACCCCAGTACCTCAGATGTGAACTTGTTGGGAAACAGGGTCACTGCAGATGTCACTAGTTAGGATGAGGTCATTAGGGTGGATCCTCATTTGATATGACTAGTGTCCTAATCACAAGGGAAAATTTGGAAACACACAGAGAAAACACCATGTGATAATAAAGGAAGAGATAGGGAGGGATGCTTCCACAAGCCAATAAATGCCAAAGATTGACAGCAAACCATAAGAACCTAGGGAAGACGCCTGGAGTGGATTCTTACACACAGCCCTCAGAGGAACCACCCTTGCCCACACCTTGATCTCAGACTTCCAGCCTCCAGAGCTGTAAGACAACCAATTTCTGTTGTTTAAGTCACTCTGTGTTACTTGGTCATAGCAGCCCTAGGAAATTAATATATCCCCTAAGATATTTTCTACACGTCAGGTCTTCCCTATCCCGTACTATGCAATTTTTTTTTTCTTTTTATACCCAAGGACAGGACTTCATTTATTTTTGTATCTCTATTTAATTTTGGTTCAGAATCTAGCCCATCAAAATCATTCAGCATCTTGATTTTGTCATATATTGCATTTACTTCCCTTCCAGGTTTATATCATCTGCAAACTGAATATTTAACTCCTCTGGGGTAGGGACCATGTCCTCCTCCTCCTGAGATTTATAAAGAGAACAATGAGTCAATGATGCTTAGAACATTGTTGGCCTCATAGAAAGACACACATTTTTCCAGGCTGAATGAATAGTAGTGGTTTTATTATTAATGTCACTAATGTGTTTATGTGGATGGCAGATTTCCCATAGGCCGACCCAAGTCAGTAAGATGGAAAATCTTATCTCTGTCCACTAAAATGACATGGTGGCAGTGTAATAAAAGACCTCTATAGTTATTACAATTACATAAAAAATAACAGAGGCCACTGAAAAAATCAACAAATCAACAATTTCGCTCATGTCTATACCTGCCTTCTTTCTTTCTTTCTCTTTGGTGGTGTGTGCTTGTTCCAGCTAGCTCTTGCTAGCTACTTAGTTATCTCACAGATTGGCTTGGCTGAATTCAATACAAAGGAAGGTATGGCAGTGCCTTTTGTTTTTTGCATGTTTGTTGTTTTGAAATACTTGACCCGAAATTTTCTGTTTGACATGACACAACTTTTGTGTGTTATTCACATTTTAATTACAAATAAATCTTGCTGTTTGATATTGTGACACATAAAAGAAGCAGCTTAGACTTCATTTTTCTCTCTCCAGCCTGTTGCACCAGTAGCCATATAGCACCTGTTGGCACATGATCTTGCTTCTTAATTTTCGTGGGCTCCCTGAGTGATCTGGAGTCCGTCACTGCACCTCTCTGAGCACCTGGAAAATGAAGAGCTTGGGACGGCTAACTTCTGAGGTCCCTTTTAGCCCTGACATTTTCAGATGTTTTGGGTGGGTGGTTGGGGGCAGGGGATTTCTCATTATAGATATAAAATGGAAATTCTCTTCTTCAGAAAAGCAATTCTTGCTGGGAATTTCAAGGGCAACAAAGACAGAATGGGAACAGGTTTAGTAATCATAACTCAAATCTTTCTCAAAACATTTTTCCTAATGTTTGTAAGCAGAAGGGAGTCAAAGCATTACATTCACTGGTGTGAATTTTTATTAGCTATCAATAGTAAATAATATATAATGGGAGAAAATTTCTATTAAATCTATTTGGGACCTTATGGAGATAAAGCCATTCAATTTGTGCTTGGATTCAATATGGATGCAGCATTAATATTTATCTATGAATAATTCATAGCTATTATTTTTAAAGGTGTCTAAAACAATCTATGCCTTTGAAAGACATGTGGGGAATCAGGAGCTTCCTCAAACCTCCAGGGAACACCATGGATAATAATTCTTCTGCATGCGTGTGGCCCAACTGGGCTGAGCATTTGTTTGTGATCATTAAAGGGAGGTGGAGTCTGGTGGGGAGAGAAGACAAGGGATCCCAGCAAGGTGTCCTGGGGCCAGTGGTGATGGAAGAGCTTAAAGTTCCTGTTAGTGCAGAAACTTAGTTGAGCAAATGTAGAAAATAAACAAAATTAAATTTTGGCTGCCCCCCCCCGCCAAAATGTAGCCTCTAAAAATTGGTTTTGAGGAAATTAACATGTTTACTCTGCACTACAGAGTGAATTACAGTGAAACATTGCATATGCAATTTCAGTAAAACTGCACCAGCCCAGGAAAATACTAACTTCAGCTTCTTTGTATAGATCTGCTAGCCAAGTCTCAAAGGGCTAAAGCAGGACAAAAAGAAGCCAGCATTTATTAAATATTTGCCACATTTCAAACAGTAGGATAGATTTGATTAATTTACACAAGAATCCTTTGAGACATGAGTCCATTTGTGAGATAATGAAACTGAGGCTAGCAGAGGTTACGTATCTCATCCAAACAAGAAATGACAGAATCTAAACTCTCCTTTCTATACTGCTGCATCACGAATACAGTTGGAGTTTAATAATAGAACAATACTAACAACCCTAAAAACATATTAAGATTCAGTAAAATTCCTATAAACATTTCGAACATTGGAGCATTTTCCCAATAGCCCCAAGTCTAGGTGTACTTCAACAGGGCAAACTCTTCTCCAACACAGTTCAGAGCAAGATTAACCTGAGATCTGCAGATTTGCTTCAGATGTCAATGAGCCTTCTGGAATTGCATGCAAAATGATGCAATTGTGTGTGTGTGTATGTGTGTGCGTGTGTGTGTGTGTGTGTTTGTACTGCTCTCATTTGACTTTCAGAAAGTTCTCAATTTTAAAGAAGGTAAGGAATTAATGGCACCGATTTGTAGAACTATTTTTATGAGCCTCCAGGCTACTGGTACTTTAATGAACCAGTGAGAAGATGGACAACATGAGCCACAGAGGAGGTGGTTGCTTGAAATTAAGTAATATCTATTGAGAGAAAATTCAGAAGAAATTTGTTGCCAAACTTAAGAGGGAGTTCCAACAAGCATTTTATGGGTCAAATCATATCCACATTCATCTTATTCAGTCCTGAGTGCTAGCTAGGTAGGCCCTTGACCCATCAGGGAGAAAGCAGAGGGAAACAACCACAGTGGGACTTGCATCCGGAAACCACATCATACAGAGAAAGATTGGGGAACCAGGGATGAAGGGAACACTCAGCCATTGTGCGTAGGAGTGTAAATTGTTAGGATAACTTTGAAAAGCACTTTTACAATATGTCACAATCTGAAAACATGCATCTTCTACAACTCAGCACTTCTACCTTTTTGTAGAGAAACTCACTCATGTATGCCAGGAGCCATGCAGAAAAAATGTTATTATTGCATTGTGTGTAGTAGCAGAATTGAAAAGAACTTTTTAAGAGCGAAAAAAAGAAATGAAAATCTATATACTTATCAACAGGAGAATTAATTACTAAAAGGTGTAAAATTTTATAAAATGGAAAGTAAGCAAAACAAAAGTAGCTAAAATGAATGAACTAGAGCTACATTTACCTATATGGAAAATTTCAATACAAATTAACAAAATTTTTTAAAATAAAAATAAAGCAAATAACAAAAGGTTACATACAACATGAATCCTTAATATAAAACCTAAAACTGTGTGAACTAAGTTATATATGGTTGATAGACACATGTCTATGTAGTAAAAGTGTGAAAATCTGCATGGGTGCACCTGTAGTTCCAGCTACTTGAGGGTCAGAGGTGGGAGGATCACTTGGGCAGAGGAGGTTGAGGCTGCAGTCACCTGTGTTTGTGTCACTGCACTTCAGCCTGGGTGACAGAGCAAGACCCTGTCTCAAAAAAAATAAAAAATTAAAACAATTTTTTAAAAAATATAAATCTGCATGGGATTGATATCCTCAATGTTAAGACGGTAGTTATTTTGGGGGACAAAGTGAGAAATGGCTTTAGAGCAGTTACAAAGGGAGCTTCAGCTTTAAATGTGCTGTTTTATTTCTTGATAAAAATCTACAACACATATGGAAAAATAGTACAGTCTAACAAAGCTAGGTGGTAGGTACATAGTGTTATTATTGCTGACATTAGTATTCTTTATATATATCTCTGTGTGTCAAATATTTTATAATAATAAAGTACAAAACATGTCATAGGCTCCCTTCACTGGCAGGTTCAGTTTGAGGCTGTATGGATTTTTTAGAGTCAATCCCTACACCAGCCTGAGACTAAATTAAATGGTGGATCTTTGCAGCTAGCAGCTTGTGCCCCCAACAGCATCCTAGCATGCCCTTAACCAACCTTTCTTTGCTTTTTACCTGCTTTGTTTTACCTGGGACTCCAGAATCAATGCAGAGAAGAATGCAATGAAATGAAAATCCCCACTGGAATTCTTGTTTCTTTTGAGGGCAGGATCCCTTTGAATATTTAGATCCTGTGTGTAATTCCTACACAATATATGGATGAGTGAGTCCTTACAGACTTGATGATGGCATTTCAAGAGGACTCTACTTACCCGTGGAGGATACATTGCAAGACCCCCAGTGGATGCCAGAAACCAAAGTTAGTACAGAACCATATATGTGTGTGTATGTGTATGTATATGTATACTAATCTTATGTATATTAAATCTTCTTCCTATATATATGCACCTATAATAAAATTTCATTTATGAATTAGGCACAGTAAGAGAAAAACAATAGTAAAATAGAACAATTATAACAACATCCTGTAATAAAAGTTATGTGAATGCTTATTTCTGGAATTTTGACCCTGGGAAACTGAAACCTTGAAAAGTGAAATCATAGACAAGCGGAGACTACTGTCGTTTCACGGAGAAAATCTTCACATCTTTTTGTTTTCAGAGTGCTGACCAGAGGTTAAATAGGGACAGAGTTTGTCCCTGGTTCCCTGTCCCCCAATTTCTTTCAGCTGCCTTCTTACTCCTCCAAGCAAGAAAATACCCAAGCACACCACCCACTCTGCCCTAGAAGTGCCCGATACCTTCAAAACTGCCCTGCCCTGCATGAAGATCCTCTCCCCTGACCTGACACCCCACTTGTGCCTGGCCTCTGAGTCAGTGCTTCACATTGCCTGTGCTCCCTTCCCACCCTTGTCCCGTTCAGAGCTCCCCTACTTACCATCTCCTTGGGGACCTGTGTCCTACCAAGGGGAAGATGAGGTGGTGCATTTGCATGTAGTCAGCTGTCTGAGTTTTTAACCCAAAACTGGGACCCAGGGCATTGAAATAGAAGCAGGAAAGATATCTGGGGCAGGCAGGCTTTTAGTTTACCCGTATCTAAGGGTTTTCTGAGTTTCCTCCAGAGAAGCTTTAATTTGGGGGACTTCTTTCCTTTGGACCTGCTATCATAGACTTGGCACACACATTGGGAGCCAGTGGATCCTGGTTGAAACTTTGTCTGCTACTTTCTGGCTGGCTGCCCCTAGGCAAATTTCTTAAATATCCTGTATTCTTAAACAAACAGCTTTCTCAGAAGTAAACTAGGGAACTAAATAAGATAAACTGTAAAAGGCTACATCAGAGCACTGCTCAGTTGATGTTAGCTCCTGTATTACTTATCTATGGCTGCACAACCAATTAGCCCAAATGCAGCAGCTTATAACAGTACGCATTAGTTATCTCACACTTCTTGTAAATCAGGAATCTGGGTGCAACATTGCTGGATCTTCTGGCTTAGGATCCCACAGGCTACAACCAAGGTATCAACGAGGGTGAGTCATCTTAGGACCCGGCTGGGGCCGGATCTGCTTCCAAACTCACTCACGTGGTTGTTAACAGGATTCAAGCTCCTTGTGGGCTGTCGGAATGGGGGCCTCCTTTCCCCACTGGCTGGTGGATGGAGGCTGTCCTGTGTTCCTTGCCACATGGGCCTCTGCAGCATGGCAGTGGGCTCCATTAAAGTAAACAAACCAAGAATGCAAAACAGAGAGGGGGATAGAGAGAGAGAGAGAGAGAGAGAGAGAGAGAGATGGAAGTCATGATCTTTTATAATCTAGGCTCAGAAGTGACATCCTCTCCCTTCTGCCATATGTTACTCATTAGAAGCAAGGAGGTCTAGCCCACACTCATGGGGAGGGACCTACACAAGGATATGAGGCCCAGGAGGCAGGGCTCACTGGGGGCCTCGTTTCAAGGCTGCCTACAACTGCTCCTTTACTTGCCCATTTTGACTCATCCTCGCCAAAAGGACACTCTCATACATTGTTCTTTGTTTAACTTATTTTATTTTCAGTGATTTTGTAATGCATGTGCATATCATCATTTAATATTTCTGTAACTTTTCATTCAGATATTTACCGAGAAAGCATAAAGTATTCCCTTAGGTGTACCTCTACAGCTTCTTTCCTTTGAGAATTTCTGGTACCTTAAGATCAGTGACATAATTCTGCTATAGCCTCCTTTCTTCTAAGCTGGGATCCAGCTAATGAGCCACTGGGGGACCAAGGCTCAAGATTAGTCATGTACGCCCTCCTTTCTGGCCCAGTGACCCCTCACACAGCACGTCTTTGGGCCTGAAGGGCGTTCTATCTGTCCACAAACACAGAATAAGCCACCATCTAGAAACTGCCCTTAATGCACAATGCCATTCTCCCTTTGCTGCCTAGGAAGATGAGCTATGCTGAGTTTCCCTTGCCCAACCCAGGAAGACTAAAGGCAGGCTCTCAGTTCTGTCTCTGCCTATGTCCATCTCCAGACCAGGAGGGCACAGTCTTCCCTTTCCTCTTGTGTCCTAACACAGTGCCAACAGTCAGGGCCCTGCACAGCCCTGCTGAGACACCCCTGTGGCCATACTTGTTCCAACCTCCAACACATGACAGTATAAATTCATGATCATCCAGAGCATCATAAATACAGCTCCATCTCAGGAAACTCAGAACGCCAAAGTCTTCTTCTTCTTGTCTCTTTTGTGCAGCTTTGTTCTCTATCAAAACTTTTGGACCTTCAGAGTGCTTGACGAGCAAAGGAGAAATTGCTTAGACTGGTGTCATTTCATCACTTCCTGCTTGTGTGGCCCCATTCTGTCCCTCTCTGTGCTCTCTGCCCACTGTTCTCTGTTGTCAGCCACACAGCACCCAGGAGAAGTTACAATCAGTATCAGTGGTTGCCTCCTAGCTCCCTTAGGGTTATTGATGCCTCTCCACTTTTGTTCAAGTTATCCTTAGTAACTCTGGTGCTCTTCTTATCTGACTAGCTCTTCTTCCTCCTTTAGAACTCGGCCAGATGCCAGTTTCAGGAAACTACGTCTTATTCTAAGCTCCAGAGTGGCCCTCATGTGACAGAATATAGTGCCACCATATGACTTAATACATTCTATTGAAATGTTTTATTTGCACACTTATCTCCACGTGGGACATTTGCCAAGATGGGTCTAATGCCAATGTTATCAGCTCATGGTTGCTGAGCATTATCTTACATCAACTACCCTGAAAACCTAGGCATTGTTTTATTTTCACTTTGCACATAAGGAAACCAAGGTGATGTCGCTTGCTGGAGGTCATGAGGTTAAGAAGGAGCAGAAGGAAGTTTCAAATGCAATCTATCAGACCACAAAGTTCATGCACTAAACCATTAGGCTACACTGCCTAGTTCTTCTCCCCTCTACCTCTCAGCCTTCAGCCCTCTGCCATCTTCCCCATCCTCTTAGCAAGGGGGCCCAGCACTAAGTTGGTGCGTAATCAATGTTTGTCGAATACAATGGAGTTGGACCCAGTTTTTTACAGATAAGAAAATTATATTCCTACTGCCTTCATCAGAGTGAGGAAAATGAACAGGACTTTTTATATGTCGGGGTTTTAAATAGATTTATTTCATGTTTTCCTAAGTGACTGAATAATCATCATTCTCATCAATACATGCAGGCACAATACAAACTGCAGATTAAAAGGCTGTATACTTACAAATGTAATTTGTTGTTGAAATGTAAATGTCTCATACTTACATGCCTCTAGATTCAGCTCTGAAACACATCAACCAGGCTAAGGTGCATTATTAAAAATTAGGGGGAAAGAATATTAACTACACTTGCAAAATGTACAGTAACTTGTAAGGTGGCTCTTAACTGTTGCTGAGCCAAGGCTGTTCATCTGCCGTTCCTCACTGTCCCTTTAAATACCCCTCTGTCACTTCGGTGGAAGGGAATGATGTATATTTCTAATTATAACCAACCAGACACTTTCACACTCTGTTTGGTTCCCTGCAGGTTACACTATTTGCCAATATCTATTTAACTGTAGCAGTAACAGGAAAAACTCCCAAATCCAACTAGCTAAAAATTCTTTGGCTCTCCTCCACTTTAGTGGAATCATACTTTTGCACTTGCGGTCATCTTTATATATGAGAGGAGAGCAAGGCTGGGAGAAAGCTGGTGTTAAAAATAGAGCAAAGTTCCAGACTCTCATTCTCTAGAGCTCATGGAAGATTCTGGCTTCTTATTATTAATGATTAGCATTGACACCATCCCCCAACCTCAAGAGCATGCTGAGGATCTTCAGGGAACCCCAGCTTTATCTGGGCAGCTGCCAGGGTTGGCATCTATCTGAAGATTCTGTTCTCCTCCTGCCCATCATGTCAAGGTATCATGCAGGGTGAGTCAAGGTGAGTAGCGTCTGTGTCCACCCCCTAAGGCCTGCCTGCCACCCTGAAACCTTTGCCATCTCTCCCATAGCCACCACCTCCCTCTTTCCCATGCCTAAGGCTGCCTTGGCCCTGAATACCTCCACATACCCCAACATTTGCCACTGAGGGATGGGCTTACCAATCAGCTACATCACTAAATTAAATACTGACAATATGCTACCAATAAGAGAACAACTTCTAGTTAGAAAATTCAGCTTTTCTTGATAATGCCCCTGCTTGTGAATCTAACACAAAAGTCTCTCTAGGGATAGAATTCTAGAATAGTTAAGAATGTATTTTTAGGCGGATGAAAGCTTTTTAGAAGATCTTGGATTTGACTGCATCATAAATGGTGCAGGGATGAGCAAGCAAAGGGGAGGGGAACATGGGCTGTGTATTTTCCATGCCAAGCACTGTTTCAGAGTCTAAATTCAGAATATATCATTTCATTGCTGCTCTCACCCTTTGGGTAGATATGAAGATCTATATTCTATTTTTTTTTTTTTTTTTTTTTTTTTTTTTGAGACGGAGTCTGGCTCTGTCTCCCAGGCTGAAGTGCAGTGATGCAATCTCGGCTCACTGCAAGCTCCGCCTCCTGGGTTCATGCCATTCTCCTGCCTCAACCTCCCGAGTAGCTGGGACTACAAGCGCCCGCCACCACGCCCAGCTAATTTTTTTTTTTTTTTTTTTTTGTATTTTTAGTGGAGACGGGGTTTCGCCATGCTAGCCAGGATGGTGTCAATCTCCTGACCTTGTGATCCGCCCACCTCGGCCTCCCAAAGTGCTGGGATTACAGGCATGAGCCGCCGTGCCTGCCCTGAAGATCCATATCCTTGTAGTTGTGGAGACTGAGGCTCAAGGAGATCACATAGCTCTTCTGAGGTCACATGTCAAAATCAAAAATTGAGCCCTGCTCAGGGGATCTCCAAAGTGATAATTTTCCCTTGACACTATATGGGGACCAGGGGCAAGTGTTGGCCTGGGTCAAGTAAAGGTGCAGCTTCTGCACATGGAGCCAGGACAAGAGCTGCTCTTCTAGAGAACGATGCATGGCAAGTTCCAGATTCTCATTATTTGGCGCTCATGGAAGATTCTAGGCTTTTCTTATTAATGTTTAGTACTGACACCATTACCCTCACCTTGAGAGCACAGCAAGGACCTTCACAGCAAGCATCCCAGCTTGATCACAGCTGTCACCAGGGTTGGCATGTATCAGAAAGTGCCTCCAACAGACGCCTATAACAGAGTTGGCATCTGCCCAAATCCAGTGCCTAGGTGAGGGACTGTGTCCAGGCAGAGGCAAGGAACTACAAGGGAAAGGCCAAGTAACCAGAAGATGCACCAGATGCGCTTGGAGAGTTGCAAGGAAGCAAGAGAAGGGCCCCAGGGAAGGCCAGGGCAGGCCCACAGAAACTGGTTCATGGCTGGAACTCCATCTATTTGGTAACTGGAGGGCAGCGCAGAGACCTTAGCAGATAACTCAGTCATCTGCAGATGAGACCCTCAGGACTAGGGAGGGATCTACTCTAAGCCTGGCCTGATGCTGAAGCGCTAAGCATATATGCCAAGTCCTGGATAAGGCAGATCCCTGGGGAATGTCCCTGGTATCTTAGGTCACCAGATTGAGAGACCTGCAGAGTTGTGGAGAAGTGAGGACACTGACTCTGTCAAGGCCTCGGAGAAAGCTTGAATATGACCACATTTTACAGAAACCAACGAGATGACCAATGCCCTCCACATTCGGTCAGTCAGCACATTACTCAGTCACCAAAGCCTTTTTTGGGCACATGTGATTCTTTCATTCTACCAAGAGTTGGTGCCACCTGACTATGCAGTGTGTTATGTTCTTCTCTGGGTATACAAAGACAAAAGCCAGGTTCTGTGCTAGGTATCACAGGAGATTAGTCAGCCAGGCAGACCGAGATTCTCCTTCATGGAGTTTATAATCTAGTAGAGAAGATAGGATGCAAATTAGAACAGTTATAATATCAAACTATAATATCAAACTAAGAATCCCAGTGGAGGAGCAAAAAAAAAGCTTTGTATAACAGGAAAGAAAAAAGAGAACTTCTGGTACAGGGAGGAGAATGCAGGGTGCCTGAGTTGATTTGGTGAGACTTCCAAGAACATGGGAGTTTTGCCGTAAAAATTATGAGGGACTAGAAGGCATGGGCTGTAGGACTGAGCTTCAGGTCTGGGGTGACCCTCCTCTACATGGCATGTGCCCTTTCTGTCCTCTCCAGCTAATCCATTCCAATCCAGAAGTCAATGCTCCTTAGCATCCTTCATGTCTATGCTAGACCTCAAAATGTCATCCCCCACTCTCCCTGCTTTTCCAGTGAAATACATTCTTCTCCTGACAATTGCTGGCCACAGTCCCCTCTACCATGAAGTGGTCCAAGATCAGATCTCTCTATCTTGACATCATTGTTGAATCCCCATCCCGCTGAGCATGCAAGACTGGGTGACTAGAGTTAGCAGGTCTCTCTTTACCAAAGTGCACTTTGTGATATCAAACAGCAATACTCCTGAAACAGGGGATGGAAAACCAATCTGTCCTTCTGATCATATTTGAAAAATACTAGAGAACGTTGCGATGATCATGTAGGAAATTGTTATTAAACAGAGTGATCATTTGGGACACCAATAATCCCACCTTATGTGTCTACTTTCTAAGTATGAATTCTAGAGAGGATTTTTCTTCCACCTTGTGAATCTGTGAGTTCTTGGATATGTATTTTCATAGGAACTTTTCCTGAAATTGTCTTTAAATTGTAAGAGGACCTTGAGAACAGAGATGTCATTTTTTTAACTCATTCTCCCATCTTTGCCACTCTATGAGGCCTGAATGCTGACCTGGCAACCTAGGGGACATACAAGGGGCTTAGTCTTTGTGGACACTGTTGTGTGACTGAATCTAGGGATGCTTAATGCAAGTCAGCCCTTCTGTGAGGACAAGCTTGCTCAGATCCATTCTGTAAGCCCTCCATGGTCTACCTATTCCAGGTAGTAGAATTCTAAAGCCCTAGGAAATTGCATCCTTTGGCGTAAGTTCTCTCTCCCTAATAGCATGAAGCAGCATAACGTAAAAGAAAATGACCCTCAAATCAGGCAAGCTGAGCTCGAAGAGCACCTTTAGTAATGACTAGCTGTGTGGGCAAAGTACTAAACTCAACCTTTTCAAAGCTCTGTTTATCTTCATAATGAGATTAGCCCATTCCAGAAAGATGTGAGTATGAAACAAGTCTGGACTGTTGTAGGCCCTCAGTAAATGACAGCTATATACGACATTCCCTCTTTGAATTTCCAAATTTCAATGAAAATCATTTTAAGAATAGAATCTATGCTTTTAAAACTATTTTGAGTGTACACAATTATATTTCTAACGGGCTGACTGAAGCTCAGACACACCTCCATAAAATATATTTATACACATATTATATATCCAGACCCTATACACTACGTCCCTATATACCTGAGTGTGCAGGGGATGGAAAACCAATCTGTCCTTCTGATCATATTTGAAAAATACTAGAGAACGTTGCGATGATCATGTAGGAAATTGTTATTAAACAGAGTGATCATTTGGGACACCAATAATTCTACCTTATGTGTCTATTTTCTAAGTATGAATTCTAGAGAGGATTTTTCTTCTACCTTGTGAATCTCTCTCTCTCTCTCTTTCTCTCTCTCACACACACACATACACACACGCCTCATCCCAAATTAATTGCAGGTGTAATAAGTATTTGGTTCCAGCATTAACTCCCAGGCACTCCTCACTAAGGAATTACCATTGCTAAACTGAATTAACATCGCTGTGTCTTGTATCGTAAACATACCTGCCGAAAAGAGCTTCCCTAGAGTTCCTTAGTCACCAGTCCCTGAACTTAACCCTGGCTGGGCTGGACCTGCAGCAGCACCAGTTCACCTGGTTGCCATGAGAAATAAACAGAACACGGTCCTTTGACAGAACTAACGAGGTCCTTGAGGGTTTGCTTCAGCCCTCAAATAAGAGAAAGAATGCCACACACAGCTCTGTGCCTCCATGGATGTAAGAAACACCTGCCACACCTTGGGGATAATATCTACACCTGGCTCTTCTGATGTAATTGGCTGTTAACTAGATCATATCACTAATGGAGTTTCATCGTCCTTATTGATGCACCTGTCTTTCTCCTGTGCAGGACTGTGAGTTTTTGTGCATGTGGAGTTTGTCTTATTCATCTCTGTGTCCCCAGCACCTGCCTTCTGTAGCTTTTGGCACACACTTTGTTAGATGGATGAATGGATGGGTGAGTGACACATTTACTATCTGGGTCCCTATATCAGCTTTGATCTAGAGTCACAAGAAAATTTTTTAAAATAATTATTTATTCTTTTTTTGTTTTTTGTTTTTGTTTGTTTGTTTGTTTGTTTTGAGATAGGGTCTCACCCTATTGCCCAGGCTGGAGTTCAGTGGCACGATCTCAGCTCACTGCAACCTCTGACTCCCAGGTTCAAGCGATCCTCCTGCCTCAGCCCCCCTAGTAGCTGGGACTACAGGCATGCACCATCATGCTCAGCTAATTTTTGTATTTTTAGTAGAGACAGGGTTTCGCCATGTTGGCCAGGCTGGTCTTGAACTCCTGACCGCAGGTGATCCACCCACCTCGGCCTCCCAAAGTGCTGAGATTATAGGCGTGAGCCACTGTGTCCAGCCCTATTTACTCTATTCTTAATGATCATCAAGTATTATCTCCTCCACAACCAGATGCTGAGTCTTTTGACAATGAACAGCAGGTGATTATGTTGACCTGTACCACATCCTTGCATGTATCAGGTTCAGCCTCAAGGTGATGCCTCATCCTGTCACCCCCTCTACACCATTACCACCCCGAGTCACTCCCCATTCTGTGTCTCTCTTCTGGTATTATTTTGGACTGTTGGAAATCAAAATGAACTGGGACATGGGCGTCCCCAGAAGGCACTGGAAGGTTTGCCAATGAATACCTTATCTAATCAATACGCAATTACCCAAGGGGCTTAACTACTTTAAAACCCTCCTCTGACACCCTGAAACAGTGTGCCTCACCTGCCAGTCCTTGAGAACAATGCTTACCTGTCTGTCTTCTCCTCTTTCCTCCCTGACAGTCATTACTGCTCACTTTCTTTCTTTCTCCCTCTCTTCTTCCCCCTCACTCCCATTAGAAAGCTCACATCAGTCTCTGGAACAAGTTAATATGCTGGCTGGAAAATCCACTGGCTCAGGTGGATTTCCTCTTTGAGAAATCACCAACCCCGATTAAATCATCAAACAGCTCAATCCTTCCAAACAAAAGTGACTGTTTAATGTTCTACACCTGTGATTAGCCTTTTCCTCAACACCCTCGGGTTTACCACAGTCATCAAAAAAATTAAGGAAGGAGCCTCCAGCCTCTGAAGTGTGTTCCTGGGGGAATCATCCTTTATTGATATTACTCTTAGCCACCTGCCAGGCCTTGAGGGATTTTCAGAAAACATCTTCCTCTGTGTCTGCAGAAGGGCACTGGGCGGCGGGTGGGGGGGAGGGTCACTGGCAGCCCCTGCTGTCCCAGCCGGCTCCACAGCTATTGGTCCTGGCCAGACAGGACACTTGCACTTGAACAGAATCCTGTGTTCAGAGAATATTCCTGTGCTCCCTCAGTATCTTTCAGTTGCCAAGCCGTTAGGTGGTCCTGGTGCTGAAAATGGAGCTGGTATTTTTAGCTCTATTCTCTTCTTTGTTTCTGTTGACTTTCAGGAAGAAAAGGCAGGAATGTTGACTTTACACCATCATCTTCACTGTGGCCTGAATGTTTGTGTCCCGCGCTTCCCTCCACCCCCCGAAAGTCATGTTGATATCTAATCCCCAATACAATAGTATTAAGACGTGGGGGGCTTCTGAGAGGTGATTAGGTCATGGGGGCGCTTAAGGCCCTTATTAAAAGGCCCCATGATGTATATGTACCACATTTAAGCCCTTATCCTCAGCAAATTAACACAGGAACAGAAATCAAACACCACATGCTCTCACTTATAAGTGGGACCTGAACAATGAGAACACATGCACACAGGGAAGGGAACATCACACACTGGGGCCTGTTGACATGTGAGGGGAGGCAGAGCATCAGGATAAATAGTTAATGCATGCAGGGCTTATTACCTAGGTGATGGGTTGATAGGTGCAGCAAGCCACCGTGGCACACATTTAGCTATGTAACAAACCCACACGTCCTGCACAGTACCTGGGAACTTAAAAAAAAAAAAAAGCCTCCAGGGAGCTTGTTCTCCCACTTCCGCCATGTAAAAAACACAGTAAGAAGTTGCCATTTATGAACAAAAATGTGAGCCCTCACCAGACACCAAATCTTGCAGCACCTTGATCCTGGGTTTTCCAGCCTCCGGAACTGAGAGAAGTAAATGTATGCTGTTTATAAATTACCTAATTTAAGGCATTTTTTAATAGCTACCTGAATGGACAAAGACAGTCACCAAAACAGATGTCTTCCTCTGAGTTTCCAAGTAACAGCAGGAAGGGTTGAACCTTCATGTCTATTTCTCCAAAGATGGAGTGAGGCTCTGTCTCTGTGCTGTTATTCTGTCCTCCCATCCATCTGAACATCTTTAGCAAATGGTTCCTCTCTCCTGCTGTTCTTCAGCTGTCCTGCTGTCCAGACTCTGACAGCCTGGAGGTGGGTCCAGCCAACCGTGGGCCTGATGTCTGGGTAGACTTCACCCTAGCCTCAGTTCCCTCTTTGGGTGAACTGGACTGTGTGACCAGAAATAATAGAGTCTCAAGAGCTTTTTCATTCTCTGCGTTCAAAACAGGCAATGAAACAGGCAATGCCCAGGGTGGTTAAAAATGTGGGCTGGGATCCATTACTGGGTATATACCCAAAGGATTATATATCATGCCTGCTATAAGACACATGCCACACGTGATGTTTATTGCGGCACTGATGTCACGAATGAGCGAAAGACTGTGGAATTCAAGCCCCCAAATGTCCATCAGTGTCAGACTGGATTAAGAAATGTGGCACATAGTACACCATGGGAATACTGGTGCAGTCATAAAAGGATGATTCGTGTCCTGTTGTAGGGACATGGAATGCAGCCCTGGAAACCCCATCATTCTCAGCAAACTATCGCCAAGAACAGAAAACCAAACAGCCGCGATGTTGGCATCAACTCATAGGGTGGGAATTGAAACCAATGAGATCACTTGGACACAGGAAGGGGAACATCACACATTGGGGCCTATTGTGGGGAGGCGAGGGGGTAGGGATAGCAGTTAGGAGATAGTACCATGTAAGATGACGAGTTAGTTGGGGTGCAGCTACCAAGCAGTGGCACATGTATACATATGTAAACAAACCTGCACGTTTGCACATGTACCCTAGAACTTAAAGTATAATAATAAAATAAATAAATTTCTGTTGTTTATAAAAAAAAAATGGGGGCTGGGGAGTCAGATTGCCTGTGTTTGAGTCCTAACTCTGCCCCTGCTGCCTGTGAACTTTGCACAGGCCACCAGTTTTTTTCAATCCAGCTGTCACATAAGCTGTACAGGCTGAACTGAATTCATGTGGACCAGTGCAGTGTCAGTCACCAAGGTCAGCGGCTGAGCCTGAAGCTGACTCACATTGCTTCTTCCCAGGTACCCATACTTCACCAGGGACAGAGAAATTTTCCAGTCTCCAAAATGAATCTCCCCAATACCTCAAAATCCATGGCTCCTCCATGCCTGATAATTTTATAATTTGTTTCTTCTACCCTGGGAAGAGAGGGGAGGGCAGAGGAAAAATGGTGCCTGGGTGGGTCATTGTCACTCCACTTTCCAGTATTGCCATTTAATGGGGGGTCCTTTTCTTTGTGAGTCTTTAGTGACCTCACAAAGGGATGATGAGGGGGACTGTAATGCTACCATGTATCAGCCTTCTAGGGAGTGTTATAGGGATGGTTTTGGAGAAAGGCATTTCCAGGACATTTTATCCCAAAGCTTTCAGCGTAAAACAGAATATAAAGATAATCCTGAAAATCCTAAAACATTTGGAGGCATTATCAGACAGGAAGGAGTTTCTTAGACTCTAGAAAGACAGCACATGTTAGGAAAGGCACCAGACAATAAGACAGAGACATGGGTTTCAGGATAAGCCTCGTCCATGAGAATTGCAGTCTTGGCCAAGGCAGCAAAACTCCAGGAGCCTTGGCTTTCCAAACTCTAAACCATGGATAACAGTTTCTTTTTCCCAAGTCTGGTGAGAAATTTTCATGGGGATTTTGTTATTAAGACATTTGAAAACAATGATGTGCTATCAATATTATTATCATAAATTATGAATCATTATGGTAGGTAAAAGGGGAGTCTGAAAGTTAGATTTGTTCGGTGCTTCTCAGAATTGTCTGAGGAAAGAGGATTCTTTCTAGGTAAGTGATTTTAAAACTTTTTATTTCACTCTCAATGCAAAAATGTAGTATTACTTTTGCATTGCTGAGCCAGGGCCCGATATATCTATGTCTGGTGATATACATCACAAAAAAAGGTTTCATGCGAAATAAGTACTTACCTTGAAAAAAAAATGGACTCTGAATTTTTGCCGGTTGTCTATGCTTTTTTATTCCTCTTAAAATAAAATATAGTTATAAGTCTTTAAATGAAGTGTTTTTTTTTTTTGTTTTTGAGACAGAGTCTTACTCTGTCACCCAGCTTGAGTGCCACGTGGGTGCGCATCTGCAGCTCACTGCAACCTTCTGCCGTCCTGGGTTCAAGAGATTCTCCTACTTCAGTCTCCCTGGGAGTAGCTGGGACTACAGGCACATGCCACCATGCCCGGCTAGTTTTCGTATTTTTAGCAGAGATGGGGTTTCACCATGTTGGCCAAAATTGATTTTAAAACTTCTAAAAGGTCACAACTATAGCTTGAAAACTACCTTTCTAGATTAGGGGTTTGCAGACCCTTGTAAAGGACCAGATAGCCCATCTCTTAGGCTTTGTGTCTCTGTTGTAGAAGGAAGCTGTATTCAATGCATGCAAGAATGGGCATGGCTGTGTTTCAATAAAATTTCATTTACAAAAACAAGTGGCTAGTCTACAGGCCATAGTTTGCTGACCCAGGTCCAGATTAATCCAAGTTCTTCAGGTAGACATGTTCCGAAGGACTATAAAAGTGTGATGTTTGCACTTTTGTCTCTAAGTTCGTTGCAAAGCTTGCTAACAACTTCAGTTTGGCCTCCCGTGGCAATTCTCCCGTACAGAGGGAAAGAGCTCTTCCACCAGCAGGAATCAGCAAGCCCTGGGTCTCATGACAAGTCCTTCTCCCAGTGCAAAGTAACAAATTGGCATCTGGTTTACAAATCAGTTCCTTTCCAGTTGAATTACTGTGAGTCATTGCCCAAGAGCCTGATCAGGCTTGCATGAAAAGAGAAATCATGTTTCTGAATGTACAAAATGAAGGACCAGACCCCAAAATATCACATCTCACAAAATACTGTCTTTCATTCTCCACTCCCTTCCCCTGAGCCCCAGCTGAGAAAAGTCAGCCAGGTTGGCAGAGGACAAACTATGGAAACCAAAACAATCATATGCTAGAATATGCAATTTCATTTTCCATCAGGTCTTTGACATTGTGTGACCATGGGAGAAGAAAATGATCACTCTGGTAAAGGAACACATGCTTACCTGAAACTTCCTAATATGCAATCTAGGTAGTTTTTTGGTTTGAATATTCCAAAAAACCATCTTGTTTCCATTCAAAATGAGCAGAAACCATTTATGTCCAATGTTTCTCCTGCAGCTTGCCCCAGACAAGAAGAGTACACCCACCCAGGCTTTGTATGGTTGGTGTCTTAGGTTCCTGCAGACTTTGTTCCAACTATTAGAGTTCTTTGCCCTTAGTTTGTTTTTTTGTTTCTTTGTTTTTTGTTTTGTTTGTTTTGTTTTGTTTTGTTTTTTTGAGACAGAGTCTTGCTCTGTCTCCTAGGCCGGAGTATAATGGCGCTATCTCAGCTCACTACAACTTCCACCTCCTAGGTTCAAGCAATTCTCCTGCCTCAGCCTCCCAAGTAGCTACAGCACCAAGTAGAGTATAGGTGCCCACCACCACGCCTGGGTAATTTTTTGTATTTTTAGTAGAGACGGGGTTTCACCATGTTAGTCAGGCTGGTCTCGAACTCATGACCTCAAGTGATCCACCCGCCTCGGCCTCCCAAAGTGCTGGGATTACAGGCATGAGTCACCATGCCCAGACTTTAGCCTTAGTTTCAAAAATAATAAAACACTGGGAATAAGATGAACTTGGGTTGTTAGATTTGTGGAATGAGGGAAGCCCTTCAGGGCATATAATAAACGCTGAGGATAAGGCTCTGCTTCATGTCCTCCTCCTCCCTCCATCCCCTTTGCACTTGATGGGAAACAAAGAAAGCCTCTCCCTACAACCAGGACTACCATTCAACCACAGCAGCAGGAATATCGTGCACATGCATTCCCCATGCAAAATCAGAGCTACTGTCCCACTTGAGCATTAACATTAGTAGAATCAAGCCTGGTGACCCCTGACGTAGCCTCAACTGTGTGGGGAGAACCAATGCTTAAATGAATCCCTTTTTGCACGTTACTTAATGCATAAAGGACACAGGGCTCATTCTGAGTTCACCAAGGGGTCAGCAAACTCTTCCATAAAGGACTACATAGTAAACAGTTTAGATTTTGCAGTCCCAGAGGCAAAATCAAAGATATGATGTAGGCACTTAAAGAATAATTTAAAATGTAATCATTTAAAAATGTAAAAAACCATCCTTAGCTCACAGGTCCTACCAACACAGGAGGAGGGTTAGATTTGGCCCACAGGACATAGTTTGCCAACTCCTGACTTAGAAGGATAGAGGGCAGGACAGGGGCATGGCAGAATTGTTCAACTAGAAAGAAAATGTGACAGATGTGGCTTTGGGGATACATGCTTTCAATGTCATTGTCCCCTTTTGCTGGGTTGTTTTAATGAGAGGGAATTTATGGTACTGAAATAGAGATATTTACTAGGTTAAAAGTTAAGTGCATAAAGTATGCATGGTTAGAAGAACTTAAAGGAAAACTATATGCTCAACTTTGCTGATAAATATTTAGTATGATATGTATAGAAATAAGATTCTAATTTTTTAGGTTTAGGAGAACAAGTCTTTATTAATAAGTTGAAAACACAGGTATGGTGCTACAGACTAAAATTTCATTAAAATTCTATATTTTTGAAACTCCTACAATGAAGTGCAAACAGAAAATGTTTAGAACCTGGCCAGTAGAGCAGAAGTCACCATGAAGATTGGACTTGGTTGTGGTGTTATGGGATCCTGAACGCAAGCTAATGGCAGCTGAAAAGTAAAACCACATGTGGATAAAGTAGAAAGATCATCAGAGATGAGTTGCAGATAGTCTTTTGAGTTCCATTTGCAAGTAATATTATGGAGGGGCTAGGGGGAGAAAAAAGAGTGAAGTAGTGACAAACTTGGCAGGAAAATACAAGAAGCTGAGACCATGTGAATTGGAGTATTTGGGGACACTAAGCATGCCAGCCATTTCTGTGTAGAACAGCCAAAAATCACCCAACTTCATGATTCCATGTTGTCTTACCTGTTCGGCTCATCATGTCTAAGTGACCAGAGGCAATGTAACCAGAAGAATCAAATGGGAATTTTTATTAAGGAAAGAAGCCATGGCCTTGACTTGGAAAACAGACTCAAACACAAGAGCTCAAGGGCAAGATGAGGCTCAAAGTGGGAGAATGAGCATGAAGATTGGAAGCCAGAAGAAGAAGCAATGAGTACAGATGCAGCACACATACACGATCAGCACAAGTAGCACAGGACAAAATCATAAGCAAGATGAAAGCATGAACACCCAGATGAATATGGTGCCAGTCTACAGTACAGGAATGGCGCATGCTTCACAACTTCAATGGCGCAAGGAATACTGGACTTGGATGGTTGATATAACAACATAGCCATAAAGTATAAGAAGCATATGGGATTATCTCAAGATGATAATTTTGATTATTCAACATTGTTATGCTCATAAATACATATTTGTGAAACATCTTCCTCACATATGGCAGACACTTGACACATGTGCTGTCAGTGGCAGGGATTACTAATTGATCACAGTTGTTTTTTCCCCAAGGCTTGGATACAGCCTCAAAATTCTTCTCAATACAGTCATCCAGTATGTTACAGATAGTTCACTGTAATTGGTACATAAAGGCAAACATATATGCTATCCTAATCTATAGATGATAGATATTGATATGGTTTGGCTCTTTGTCCCCATCCAAATCTCATCTTGAATTGCAATCCCCATGTGTCAAGGGAGGGACCTGCTGGGAGGTGATTGGATCATGGAGGCGGTTTTCCTCATGTTGTTCTCATGATAGTGAGTGAGTTCTCATGAGATCTGATGGTTTAAAAGTGTTTGGCAGTTCCCTGCCAACCCCCTCCTGCCACCATGTGAAGAAGGTCCTTTCTTCTCCTTCACTTTACACCACAATTGTAAGTTTCCTGAGACCTCCTCAGCCATGCAGAACTGTGAGTCAATTAAACCTTTTTTCTTCATAAGTTACCCAGCCTCGGGTAGTTCTTTATGGTGATGTGAAAACAGACTGATACAAATATAATATGCAATCTATAGATATATTTAGAGATTATTCTGGTAATCTATAGACATCGACAGATTATTCTGTATAAACTATAGATATATAGATTTAGCTGGTAAATTTAAATTTTTAGCACAGTGTCCACTGAACTTTTATATTAATTACCACTTTAACTACTTATTACTTTCAGTTCAATAACCTTACTTGAGTTCTTGCTGCCGGATTAATTTTTCAACAATTGTCGACACTACACTGAATTTGTCATCTATTGTCTCATTCATGTTAGTGACATAGACTCTTCAGTTATGAACTGTGCATCATTGTTATATTTATTTACAATGTAAGAATCACCTTCCAACTGATATGAAGTGCTCAGGGTGAAATTGCATTCATCTCCTAAGTCAGAAATGGTATTTGAATTAATGTTAGTTTTAATTACTTAAAGTCTCATTTAAAATTTTGAATTTTGATAATATTCTTTCTTTAATTATTTTTATGACATTCACACATTCTAAGATACTCTAGATTGTCCACTCTCATTAAAATGTTTGTCACTGAGCCAACAGCATCTAGTTGCTAAAATTCTTCTCAACTGAATGAAAGGTAGGGAATAAGATGTGATCTGTTTCTGGTAGAGTAGCCTGTTGCAGACCAATCCTTCCACCAAGAAACTGAAATATGTGGTCCAAATTTTTTTTAAAAAGTTCTATTTGAAGGCACTGGGGAGCCATAAAAGCAGTAGAAAGGAGAATACTGATGTGAGTCCAACATTCTAGAGTTTTTCCTCTTGAGGTATCTGCCAATTCTGAAACAACTCAGGGCCAAGAGACTAGGAAACAGGGTACAAAGTGGAGTCTAAGAGTCTGAGAGACTGAACAAAGATTTTTGTAACCCACAGAGTTGAGGAGACAAAAATTAAAAATTAGAGCTCACCAAATAATAGAAGCCCTGGTAAACTCCCCAGACCTCTAGTTAGAACCAATAGGAAGGAAAAACTCTATGAGTAAAGATGAGCTGGAAATAAACCATTCCTCGCAAAAACTGAAACCAGTATTCAAACCACTCAACCCCAAACTAAAGGAGATATGACCCTATTCTAACTGACTGCCAGAAAGAAAACAAAAAATCCTCCATGGAGGAAGATGTCAGGCAGAGTCTCAGATGATCTAAGTAATTTTCCATAAACAATATTTGACTCTCAATAAAAAAATTACCAGGCATGTTAGGAGTTAGGGAAAGTGACCAAAAATCAAGATTTCATGATTTAAAAAAAACAGGAAAAAGACAAGTAGAGAATTTCATTAAAATTTGTATTTTAAAGGGTCTAATGAAAATTCTAGAACTGAAAATGTATTATAAAAGTAAGGGCTCACTAGGTGAATGAGCTATTGACTAGACACAGGAGAAAGTCTATTGAGTGTCTGAGTCTATTGACTAGACACAGGAGAAAAGAGGATTAATAAACTAGAAAAATAGGTCAATTAAAAATAGCCAGACTATGGATGAAGACAAAAAAAGGCATGTAATAATCATATAGAATATATGGTATATATTTAAAAGATCAAATATTTAGATAATTGGTGCACCAGAAGAAAATGAGAAAAAGCATGGAGCAGAAGCAATATTTGAAGAGATGATAACTGAGAAAGAACCTCAGAAAACTGAAAAAGGGCATAAAATTAAAATTCAAAATTTATTTGAAATCTACATAGAGTTGAAATAACTATTTACAAAGAAAACTCCAAGATCAGATGTCTTCCAGACCAGATAGACTAGATTATCTTTAATGACTCTCCTAGTCTTAAAATTATAACTATAAATAATGGATGTATTGCCTTCATACATGATAAAGCAGAGAAGAGCTGTTTCTCCTGTGCCCTGCCTAAATTCTCAACCCACAAAATTATGATTATTATGAACTGGTTGTTGTTTTACACACAAATACATACACAACCTTCCAAAGAAAATTTCAAGACAAGATGACTCCACTGATGCATTCTTTAAAATATTAAAGGAAGTATAACAGCCTTCAGAAAATAGAGAATGAAGACTTTCTAACTAGTATTATGAGACCAACATAACCTTGGTTCCAAAAACTGACAAGGTATTATAAGAAATGAAAATTCTAGGTAAATTCCTCCTATGAACAGAAATCAAAATGTTCTTAAATTGCAAACCAAGATCAAGGATGTACTAAAAAGATAATACATTACTACCAATCTTAAGCTTATCTTAGGAATTTAAGATTGGTTTAAGATTCAGAACTTAACTCATCACATTAATAGAATAAAGAAGAAAAGTAAAGGAGAAAAACTAAATAACTATCTTTACAGATGAAGGATAAAGTATGACAAAATTAACCCTGATTCATGATTTAAAAAAAAAAAAAATCTCTTAGAAACCAGGCATCAAAGGGAATCTCCTTAATCTGACAAAGGGTGTCTACAAAGCACCAACAGCGAATACCATACTTAATCATCAACTATTACAACTTTCAACAGAGATCAGGAGCAAAACTGTGATGCCTGCTGTCTTAGTGTTTTGTGTTGCTAAAAGAGAATACCTGAGACTAGGCAATTGATAAAACATAGAAATTCATTTCCTCACAGTTCTGGAGGCTGGGAAATCCAAGATCAAATTGCCAGCATCTGGTGAGGGCCTTCTTGCTATGTCATCCCATGGCAGAAGACAAGGAAGCAATAGAGAGAACAAGAACAAGCCATATTCATTCTTTTATAAGGAACCCACTCCCATGATAAAAATATTAATTTATTCATGAGAGGAGTGCTCACACGACCCAAACAACTCCCATTAGGACCCACTTCCAAACACTACGATGTTAGGGATCAAGTTTTTAACACATGAACTTTGGGGAACACATCCAACCATTGCACCTGAGCTCTCCAGGCCTATTCAACATTGTATTAGAGGCTGTGACCATTGTAATACATCACTATAATAAAATACATTATGGTCCATATAGTATATATATATATATATATATAATAATATAATATATATATAAATAAATGTACATTGATTAGAAAAAATGAAATAGAAAAAAAGCTGCCATTATTCACAGACAATATGATTGTACTCATAGTAAAAATTACAAACAATTAGAATTAGTAAATGAATTTAGCAAAATTGTTGGAGACAAGGGCAGTATCATAAACAAACTGCAACACGAACCAGCAACAAACAATTAAAAATGAATTAAACAAGTGAAACTATTTAGAAGAGTATCAAAAAATTCAAATACCTAAATATAATGAATAGGAAAGACTTCTACAAATAAACATATATAACAGTATAAGAAGGATATAAATAAGTCCTAAATAAGTGGAGGACACGTATTTAGGCACATGATACATGGATTGGAAGAGCCTATGTAAATTTGTTGATTTTTCCAAGTTGACCTAAATTCCTGCCAAGATTTCTTTGTGTGTGTGTGGGTGGGTGGAAATTGACAACCTGAATCTTGAAATTTGTATGGAAATACAAAGATAAAGAGTAGTCAGGATAAATTTGAAATACTTCTACCATCAAATATCAACACTTATTATAAAGGCACTGTAATTAATATATTAGTTAGTAAATTAGTATAAGGATAGACAAGTAGACTGATGGAACAGACTGGGAGTCCAGGGATCGATCCATACATATATGGACACTTGATTTATGACAGAGGTGATACCACATAGCAGAGGAAAAAATGAATGTGTTGACAATCAGTGATGCTGTATCAACTGGATATTCAGATGCAAAAACAAAATAAAATAATACAAAACTTAAACCTTCCTTTAACACACATACAAACTCCAATTGTATTTATTTATTTATTGAGACAAGGTCTTGCTCTGTCACCCAGGCTGGAATGCAGTGACACAATCACAACTCACTGCAGTCTCAACCTCCCAGGCTCAAGAGATCCTCCTGCCTCAGCCCCCCGAGTGGTTGGGACTACAGGCATGTGCCACCATGCCCAGCCAATTTTTTACATTTTTTGTAGAGGCAGGGTTCCACTTTGTTGCCCAGGGAAGTCTTGAACTCCTGGGCTCAAATGATCCTCCCATCTCAGCCTCCCAAAGTGCTGGGATTATAGGCATGAACCACCATGCTCAGCTCCAAAATTCTGTTTTAAATGGTTTATAGAAGATATAGGAGAATATCTCTTCAAAGCTATTTATTTTGGCAAATATTTCTTATAAAGGACAAAGTAGATACATTGTACACTATTGGGAGAATGGAATGTCAAGCCACAGAATTGGAGAATATATTTTAATCTGTTTTACCAACAAAAGATTCATATTCAAAATATGTAGAGAGTAAATAAATAAGGAAAAGGTAGACAATTCAATATGAAATTGGACAAAAGATTTGAACAGATGCTTTTTAAAACATATGATAATCACCAGGAAAATGCAAACTAAAGCCATAATAAGATACCACTTACACACTTAGAAGAATATGTACGATTAAAAGGGTTGACCAGACCAAGTATTGGTCAATTATGGAGAAACTGTAACCTTCACACACTCTCAGTGAGAGTGTAAATTAGTGAAACTACTTTGGAAAAATATTTAGCAGTATCTGCTAAAGCTGAACATACTCATACTTTGTGACCCAGCAGTTCTATTCCTCGGACTAGATATATCCAACAGAAACGCACACCTAGGGGGCGAGGGGAGGGAGAGCATTAGAAAAAATAGCTAATGCACTCTGGGCTTAATATCTAGGTAATGGGTTGATAGGTGCAGCAAACCACCATGGCACACGTTTACCTATGTAACAAACCTGCACATCCTACACATGTACCCCAGAACTAAAAATAAAAATTAAAAGAAAAAAATGTATAACGTAGGTTCACCAATAATAGCCTTGTTTAAGAATGCTCACAGCATCTTTATTTATAATAGCTAAAAATTAGAAATGATCCAAATGTCGATTGACAGTATAATGAATAAATAAAATATTTTATAGTGACAAGATAAATAAGTCTCTTCTATGTGCAAAATGTGAATAAATCTCATGAAAATAATATCGAGTAAGAGAACTACATGATTTCATTTATATGAAGTTCAAAACTAGACAAAGCTAACCTACAGTACTGGAAATCAGGAAAGAGGTGTCGTTAGCAGAAAAGTACTGTAGTGACTTTAAATACAGTGACCTCCCATCCTAGTTTTCTTTCTTTCTTTTTTTTTTTTTAATCATACCTTAAGTTCTGGGATACATGTGCAGAACATGCAGGTTTGTTACATAGGTACACACGTCCCATGGTGTTACACTGCACCCATCAACCCATCACCTACATTAGGTATTTCTCCTAATGCTATCCCTCCCCTAGTCCGCCACCCACCGACAGACCCCAGTGTGTGATGTTCCCCTCCCTGTGTCCATGTGTTCTCATTATTCAACTCCCACTTATGAGTGAGAACATGCAGTGTTTGGTTTTCTTTTCCTGTGTTAGTTTGCTGAGAATGATGGTTTCCAGCTTCATCCATGTCCCTGCAAAGGACATAAACTCAACCATTCTGTGGCTGCATAGTATTCTATGGTAAATATATGCCACATTTTCTTTATCCAGTCTATCATTGATGGACATTTGGGTTGGTTCCAAATCTTTGTTATTGTGAATAGCACTGCAATAATAAGCATATGTATGTATGTGTCTTTATGGTAGAATGATTTACAATCCTTTGTAAATCCCATTAATGTACCCAGTAATGAGATTGCTGGGTCAAACGGTATTTCTGGTTCTAGATTCTTGAGGAATCGCCACACTGTCTTCCACAATGTTTGAACTAATTTACACTCCGACCAAGAGTGTAAAAGTGTTCCAATTTCTCCACATCCTCTCCAGCATCTGTTGTTTCCTGCCTTTTTAATGACACCATTCTCACTGGCATGAGATGGTATCTCACTGTGGTTGTGACCACAGCCGATATCATACTGAATGGGCAAAAGCTGAAAGCATTCCCTTTGAAAACCGGCACAAGACAAGAATGCCCTCTCTCACCACTCCATCGTAGTTTTATAATAACTGAAGAGTTAACAAGGACACAGGGCTTGCATTGTTAAAACTGAGTTAATACTAAACAAACTGAGGTGGTTGGTTTCCCTAACTGGCAGGGTCCCCGGGTCTGTTGGGGTGGTGATTGTTACATCTGGGTGATAGTTACATGGCAATCACTTTGTGATATGCCCTCTGTGATAAACTACTATGACTTGTTCTTTTCTTTTTTCAAATATGCTTCACTAATAGATTTATTAAGCAGTCAACCTACCTGGTATTTATTGATAAATGTAGAATAATGTAGGGGTATATGGAAAACTACTTAGGCTCAAATAATTTATTGATTAATGTGTGCTTTTTCCGCTGATTAAAAAGGCAAATTGTCATCAAAGTGACACTTATCACTACTATGCATTCAATTGGCACCTTCTCCCAGGGAGGTACTCTTCCAGGGCTGTGAATATAAGAGAACAATACCCCTATTTTCAGGTAGCTTTCATTCTAGTGGCAAGGACAAGCAATAAACAAATAAAGACCTGTATTATATAACATTCTGTTAGATAGTGATAAGTGTAACAAATTAAAAGAAAGAGGTCAACACAGAGAGTAATGGGACTGACATTTAGGAAAGGGTGGTCAGGAAAGGCCACCTTCAATGAAGGTGAGATTTCAGTGAAGACCTGCATCAACTCAGGTAACAAGAAAATACCTTGGGAAATGAGGAAAGAAAAATTCCAGAAGAAGCAATGAGTATAAAGTTCCTGAGATGGGAGCACAAGTGCTCCATCCCTCATAAGCAAATACCACAAGTAAAACTATTCATTTAAAGTTTTCCTTTCCCACCATCCACTAGTAGCTCCACTGAGACAGGAACTGTATCTGGCTGCTTATCCACCAACATTTTGTAAGCACCACTATCATGCATGGAGCATAAATTTGCTCAATAAGGATTTTTATAAAAAATAAACTCAAAAACTCATTGTAATATATACTTTGATTTGTTTCTAGGCCATCTCTTCTGCCCCCGGAATTGATCTGTTCATTTGTGCATCAGTCCCACACTGTTTGAATTACTGTGGCTTTGCAATTTTCCTGACAATTGGCAGCACAGTTCCCCTCCCTGTGTCCATGTGTTCTCATTATTCAACTCCCACTTATGAGTGAGAACATGCAGTGTTTGGTTTTCTTTTCCTGTGTTAGTTTGCTGAGAATGATGGTTTCCAGCTTCATCCATGTCCCTGCAAAGGACATAAACTCAACCATTCTGTGGCTGCATAGTATTCTATGGTAAATATATGCCACATTTTCTTTATCCAGTCTATCATTGATGGACATTTGGGTTGGTTCCAAATCTTTGTTATTGTGAATAGCACTGCAATAATAAGCATATGTATGTATGTGTCTTTATGGTAGAATGATTTACAATCCTTTGTAAATCCCATTAATGTACCCAGTAATGAGATTGCTGGGTCAAACGGTATTTCTGGTTCTAGATTCTTGAGGAATCGCCACACTGTCTTCCACAATGTTTGAACTAATTTACACTCCGACCAAGAGTGTAAAAGTGTTCCAATTTCTCCACATCCTCTCCAGCATCTGTTGTTTCCTGCCTTTTAATGACACCATTCTCACTGGCATGAGATGGTATCTCACTGTGGTTGTGACCACAGCCGATATCATACTGAATGGGCAAAAGCTGAAAGCATTCCCTTTGAAAACCGGCACAAGACAAGAATGCCCTCTCTCACCACTCCATCGTAGTTTTATAATAACTGAAGAGTTAACAAGGACACAGGGCTTGCATTGTTAAAACTGAGTTAATACTAAACAAACTGAGGTGGTTGGTTTCCCTAACTGGCAGGGTCCCCGGGTCTGTTGGGGTGGTGATTGTTACATCTGGGTGATAGTTACATGGCAATCACTTTGTGATATGCCCTCTGTGATAAACTACTATGACTTGTTCTTTTCTTTTTTCAAATATGCTTCACTAATAGATTTATTAAGCAGTCAACCTACCTGGTATTTATTGATAAATGTAGAATAATGTAGGGGTATATGGAAAACTACTTAGGCTCAAATAATTTATTGATTAATGTGTGCTTTTCCGCTGATTAAAAGGCAAATTGTCATCAAAGTGACACTTATCACTACTATGCATTCAATTGGCACCTTCTCCCAGGGAGGTACTCTTCCAGGGCTGTGAATATAAGAGAACAATACCCCTATTTTCAGGTAGCTTTCATTCTAGTGGCAAGGACAAGCAATAAACAAATAAAGACCTGTATTATATAACATTCTGTTAGATAGTGATAAGTGTAACAAATTAAAAGAAAGAGGTCAACACAGAGAGTAATGGGACTGACATTTAGGAAAGGGTGGTCAGGAAAGGCCACCTTCAATGAAGGTGAGATTTCAGTGAAGACCTGCATCAACTCAGGTAACAAGAAAATACCTTGGGAAATGAGGAAAGAAAATTCCAGAAGAAGCAATGAGTATAAAGTTCCTGAGATGGGAGCACAAGTGCTCCATCCCTCATAAGCAAATACCACAAGTAAAACTATTCATTTAAAGTTTTCCTTTCCCACCATCCACTAGTAGCTCCACTGAGACAGGAACTGTATCTGGCTGCTTATCCACCAACATTTTGTAAGCACCACTATCATGCATGGAGCATAAATTTGCTCAATAAGGATTTTATAAAAAATAAACTCAAAACTCATTGTAATATATACTTTGATTTGTTTCTAGGCCATCTCTTCTGCCCCCGGAATTGATCTGTTCATTTGTGCATCAGTCCCACACTGTTTGAATTACTGTGGCTTTGCAATTTTCCTGACAATTGGCAGCACAGTCACGGGAGGCATAATTCTAGCACTGGGCTATGCACAAGAGATACAACTGTTAAATAAAAATAGACAGATGGTGTCATTGTCCTTGTGAGGGTCAAATCCTTGTAGGATTGTGAGGTGAAAAAACTTAATTTCAAAGAATAAATTGGCAGTTTAGTCTATATGTGATGAGTAAATACATAAAAGCAGGAAATGAGTAGAATTCTTTGTAAGGATGGATAAACAGGTTTGCAGGTCAGATGCTGGCAAATCCCTAAGATGAGGCTCAAGGTTTTTATCTGAGACTAGCTTCTTGAGAGCCATCGTAGGTTCTAAAAAGGGCGTGCTATTTCCAGTCTCAAAACCAAGTGGTGAGTGTTAGCATCTGTGACACAGAGCCCAGAATAAATGCCTACTGAGATTGTATGACCAGTGTGATGCATGGTGTGACCTGTTCATCTGATCCTCCTGCAGTAGCAGCAACACAAACAGCTCAGATCATTCCTCTGTGCCCTTGCTTTGAACCAGTGCTGACCCAGGACCCAAGGTTTAAGTATGGATTTAAAAATTTAAACAGCTATCTGACACGGTTTGGAGGCAATAACCCAGGTGTGCCCCCATTGGCTGGGGCTTGCTTCCCTACCGCCCCAATGTGGATAATGTTGCTGGCTGCCTCAGATTTTGGGGGTGACATGGCAGGAGGTGAAAATGTCCCCGTTTTTGGTCAAAAGAGGATATCAAGGCAGGTTTAGAAACTTCGTTAGCCCCAGTGTGCAGCAGAGCAATTAGACATGTATTGTCTTTGCACCTCAGTTGCAAATATTTCCAATAGTTTGTGTTTATGTTGCATTCTCTCACCACAAGCTTCCAATTCAGGGGATAAAACTAGGCCTTTTATAGTCTTTGGTGTAAATCTCAATTCTAACTGAATTTCTATAGCCCAAATCATGCCCTATATGAGCTCAGTAGACTGTTTAAATAAATGAAATTGCTTTATAATGCAAATAACTACCCAATTTCATACATTTTATTTTTTAAAGTTTTGTTTTTTTAAAGCAAGATATAACTTTGGATGACCTTCCTGCAGAGGGACAGGCATGTGCAGTGTCTTAACTGAAGTCTTAGGAAGGCAGAAGGGGAGCATAGCTGGTTTCTGGATTTGTCAGCATGCTGTGAGCCTAGTGTGCTCTCATCATCTGAGCCTCATTAGCATCTTCATCCATTTGCTTTCAGATTCTCTTCTTGCCCAGAGATGGGATTTCTCACAGGGCTTTGGGATGAAAAAGCATCCCTGGCACCTTCCTAGATTCTCTGTCTTCTTCCTGGGAGAAATAAAACCAGCATGGGTAAGTGTTTCGGCGTTGCAGCCAGCACTCCCAGCACGCTGTGAGGTCTCAGCCTCCCCTACCCGAGCTGGTTGCTTGACTCACTACTGTCAGGTACCAGATTGTGACCTTCTAGAGGGCAAGGGGCCTACAGTGGTGGATGAAATGAATCAACGATGAATAAGGGAACCACAAGAAGTCATGGGATTCGGTGGAAGCAGTATGATAATGGAGTGAAGCTTCTGGGCTTAGAGATGATGGACCTCATTCAGGTCTTGTCACTCACAGTCGTTTGACATTTGCAAGTTACTTTGTTCCCTCTGTCTCCCTTTTCTCCTCTGTATAGAGAGGCCTAATACTTCCTCCACAGGAGGGTTGCGAACACTGCACAGGATAGCATCGAATCCACAGCACCTTGACCCCCCAGCCCGTTAATGAGAAAACCCACCCCTGAGAACTGTTTGTGCCTCAAGCCAGAAGACACCATGGCAACTGGCCTGCTCTCTTCTCTGAGGATTATCAAGACCCCTGCCTTTATCATGTTAGGCCAGCTCAAAGAATGAAGAGCAATGAAGAAAAATGTCTTATCTGTGCATCTTAACAAAAAAGTCTTCAGCACTCATATATCACTGAGCTTTTTGTTTACTGCCCTGTTTCTCAGACAGGCTCTGATCTTTCCAGTGAATCACTGCCTCCTAGCCCAGAGCTCAGTGCTGTTGGTAACAGTCTGTTCACTGCCTTAAAAACAAACTAACAAAATAATAGTTAATAAACTGACTTCAATCCATATGCTCATTGATTGAAGTACACCCAAAAAGGAGGACAAATTATAAGCGTAAAGCTCAATGAATTGTATCTTCCACTCCTATTAATCCCATTGCTTCTAGCATTAATTCTTATTGTTATGGGGCAGGAATAATCAATTATCTATCTATAGGTTTCACATATGCTTCCAGTGTTGAGATTCCAGCATAAGGAGAAAAGAGTGATTAACAAAAGTGGTAAGAAGTATGTGACAGCCGAAGTGATCAGGAGCTGGGAACTCTGCTAAATAGGAAGAGACAAGAGGAAAGCACACTAAAGCAAGTTAATTTGTGTCTATGGAGTCTCCCAAGTTCCAAGCATTAAATACAGTAGAGGATAAAGATTTAGAAAGAGACTAGAAATCAAGTCGAAAGACAAAGGACAGAAGGAAGTTCTGTAGATCCTCATCTTGACCAAGTAATTGATGGAAGAATGGGATTATCATCTGAGATGACTGTCATTGCCTTTATTCTGAAAGTTTAATGACAGTTAAAATGTCACTCGTGGTTGTGAATCAGACCTAGAACCCACTAGAATTTGGCTTTTCTTTGGAATCTAATCAGATGCAAAATAATTAGGCTGATGGCAGTGGAACTCACCCCTATATAGTGTCATTATTGAGAAGGGGCAGACATATAAGAAGAGAACTAGAAAAAAAAAAAAAAAAAAAAACAAGCTGCTATTAGTCCGATGCAAGAGATCCCAGGAAATCCTTGTCAGGAATTCAAAAAGAGACTTAGGCATTTTCAGTCCATACTTGGGGATGAGGAGAGCGGTGATTTCCAACCTCCTTGGAGAATAACATCTTGTACCTATCACCTGAGTCTTTTCACTCAGACCTCAGGAGGTGTCCTGGAGCCCTTGGTACCCTATATTCAATAAACCCCAACTCACTCATGCAGTGATAAACAGACATGGGGAAACCATCACTTTCCTGGACCTGAGAGGAGAATCTGTGGGAAGCCCAACTGCTCTATCCCACACTACCTGGATGAGAGAGAAGATTTCCACCATAATATGATACTAATTTTCTATTTTATTGAGATCTTAAGGGGTTAAAATTTTACCTCTTCTTACTACCCAAGTTTAGAACCCACTAAAAGAGATATAAAAGGCAGAGAAACAATGAAGTTTAAAATTTTTTCTTTGTTATTGATAAAGACCCAATGAATGGGCACAGCTTAGATGTACAATGGTAACATGCTCCTAAAACTGCATCCCCACCATGAATCAGCAATACCCACCCAGTTGTAAGTAGCAATAGAAAACATCAGGTCTCCCCATCAGAAGAAGCAGTCTTGACTGCTAAACTAACCATTTGGCACACAGCAAACTAAAGCACAGGTTTCCTCTCAGAAGAAAAGAGGAAGGAAGGAAGGAAGGAAGGAAGGAAGGAAGGAAGGAAGGAAGGAA
>NW_016810106.1:790711-797279 GCF_001698545.2 Rhinopithecus bieti
GGAGGGAGGGAGGGAGGGTACTTTCTCCCAAATGCACTTCTCAGAAAAGCCACTCACCTTCTTTCAGGGATAAGTAAGCCAGGAAGAGGAGAGAGGCCAGGGGCATTTCTCCAACAGAAGTTCCTCCACATGGAGGGAAACATTAGGAGTGGGATGTAATATTCCCCTATAATAACTTTTTACTTATTTTCTTCCCATTTATTTGACTTTGTTCTTCCAAAGGGAAGGAACCACTTCTTTTTCTTCTTTCTGCTGTGCTTGAAATATTGGATTAGAGTATGTGCTGTCACATCAATGTTGATAACTAAGGGATTTCCATATGTGCATGGGAACGGCAAATGGCCTGATAAATGAGGAGAACACCACACACAGAATTCCCCAGCACTGTGGAGTTCCCCAGCACTGCTGGCAGTAGGTCTTAGGTCCTTCACAGAAGGGCAAGGGAACTCTTTCAGAGGAATGTCTCCTTACAGGGTTCACCAAATCATCTGAAGAGTGGCTGGCTAGGGGAACAAGGGCAGCAGAGAAGAATGAAGGATGTTGGTTGAAGGAGCAAGGAGGATATAAGAGAACAGATGTGTTTCCAAGTCCACATCTAGATTTGAGCATATAAGTGGGATATTTGACATTCTTTCATTCAACAAATATTTGCCAAGCACCTATGAGAGCCAGCTTCTACTGAGGACTCAGTGGTGAATAGGACCCAGTCCCTGTCTTAATGGAGTTTTCATTTTGGATGGCAGCAAAAAATAAAAACTAAAAACAACAAATAAAGAAATAACATGCTATTACTACAAGTAGTGACATGTGCTATGAAGGAGAATAAAGCTGGGTGAGAGGACAGAGAGTGGTGTAGTTGCGGGGTATGCACATTCTAGGTAGGGGCCCCTAGGTGGAGGAATCAACCAGCAGCCATGGATTGGCACATGCCATTCAGTCTTGTTTCCCATCCAGTGAGAAAAACTCAGCACCGGATTCCCTGAAACACCCTCCCAGCATGAGTGTGAATATGTCAAAGGACAGAGTTTTCTAGGTTTTCACAGAAGCTGTTTCACTGCTGGACAGTTCTAAACATGTAATAAATGTTTTTCTTGAGCTAAAATCAACAAGTTGAAGTCCATATGCCAGTTCTCATTTTGGTTTCTGGAACAACCCAGAATAAGGCCTCTTCCTCTTCCATATGCTGATAATAACAGCTGTTGTTGATTGAGAATGACTCTCTACATGGAGCTGTGCTTTCCAATATAGCCAAGTTCCGTAACCACTGCAAGCATCAGTCTCTTCATTGGTGAATTGAGATTAACAGTGCCTGCTTCCCTGGGTTGTAATGAGGATTAAATTAGGTAATGCTTATATACCCAGGAACTGAACCACATATTGACATTGCTGATCTCAAATGATACCCAAGAGTCCTGGGCAAACTCTTCAGTGTTGGTTTCCTATCAGGTTCTTTGCATATTAACTTGTTTATCCAACACTTACTGAGCCCTGAGGAGTGTCAGGCAGTGTTTCCAAAGCAGAGGATATAAAGATGAATCTGACATAGTATATGCTTTGGGGAATGGCAAGGTCTAATGGGAGGGACAGGAGAGTAAACAAATAATTACAGTGCAGCATAGGAAGTGCTATAATGAAGCGCTACAGAATTGTGGAGCATGGAGACACTAGCTCTGCCCAGGAAGAAGAGGGATTGCAAAGGTTTTGTACAGGAGCTAATGCTTGATTTGAGTCCTGAAGATGGCTAGGATTTCCCAGGCAGATGATGAGAAAAGAACTAGAAAGAGATGTAACAAAAAGCATCCCTTAAAAAGAAAAAAAGGTATGCCATTCAACTACTCAACAGAGTCTCCTTTCTTTTCCTGAAGAAAGATTAAAATTGGAATTCTGACTATTTTTATCATCCTTATTACCTAAAGATAATTTAAAAGAAAGAATTGTTTAAAGGGTTTTAGGCAGGTGCATGAATTTTTTTCATACCTAATTTGCTTACCATAAATTGGAATGAAATGGAAAATACTTGGAATTTTTAAAAATGCAATTATTTAATACCTTAATATTTAATGCACAAAAGTAATGCCATGTTAGTATGATGTTTTGGTTTTTGCAAAACTAAGAACCAAAATACAACAATTAAAAAATATTATATTTAATGGGAAGACCAAGTATAATGGTCTGAAGAAAAACATTTCCACCACATGGTATACTCCAAGAACAGCTTCGTTAATTTAAACGAAACACAGAATTTCTTATCAGGTGCTTGTATTTCCTACAATTCATTAAAATAATTGCATGATTGCTTTTTAAAAATTCCCTTCTCTGAGCATAACAGAACATTCTTGTAACCTACCTGAGAACAATTTCTTAGAAAAAAAGATAAAAGAATTCAATAAGATGTGATATCCTACAATGGTCATAAGGTGATCTCATAGAAATAATAGCAGAATATAAAGGTAACTATCAATCAGGATCTCTTAAATTTCCTTTCAGCTCAGTGATTAACAACATAGCACCCAAATCCTGTTAACTAAACAGGATTAATTAACAGTCCTCTGAGTGTTTCAAGGGTCTGGCTGATGGTTTTTCCTGTGACTTCCTATATACTGTAAGTCCACAAAGACAGGAACCATGATTGTCACTTTCAGTTTATCTCCAGAACCATAGTGCATTCCACCCACACAGTAGGAGCCGAATAAACACTTACTGAGTGAATGAATAATATCATCAATTTTCTGTATTTGTAGCTTTAGGAACATTTTAAAAAGGCAGCCTCCAAATATGGTACTGAGAACCAGTGGAGTCACAGCTTTCAGAGTAGACTAGAAATATCCAAGAACTCACCACTCAATACATATATCACCAATATAGTTTATCAAATGAAGATCTATTTGAGTCAGGAGCTTCTGTTGAAATTTAAAAACCTTCTTGGAGATACAGATATATTGGTCACAGTCTAATGCCATTTGCTTTAATCTTACAATCAATAATAATTATTCAGACTGATATCTGAAATATAATGTTTTCATGTGTGTGTGGATAAAGGTTATCTTTTTTTTTTTTTAAGTGAAGTATCGCTCTGTCACCCAGTCTGGAGTGCAATGGCCCAGTCTCGGCTTACTACAACCTCTGCCTCCCAGATTCAAGCGATTCTCCAGCCTCAGCCTCCTGAGTAGCTGGGACTACAGCCATGTGCCATCACACATGGCTAATTTTTCTATTTTTAGTAGAAATGGGGTTTCACCATGTTGGCCAGGCTGGTCTCAAACTCCTGACCTCAGGTGAGCCACCAGTCTCGGCCTCCCAAAGTGCTGGGATTACAGGTATAAGCTACCATGCCTGGCCAAAGGTTATCTTAAGAGAAGACTTAAGCCTTCATGGGATAGGGAAATTGAAATGACAGAAGCTATCACATTTAAGCACATACCTCAAGCTAGGAAACCTCTTAAGTGTTTATTTCATTCTATTCTCACAAAACTCTATGAAAAAAAGTATTATATCCGAGTTTTACAGATAAGGAAACTGAAGATAAGAGAGGTTAAAAGACTTGTTCAACACCAACACAACTAGCAATGATAGGACCAGAATTCCAACCAATCTGCACTTTTACTTACTACAGGAGTCGGCAAAATGTTTTCTATGAAGTCCAGAGGGTAGATATTTTAGGTTTTGCAGGCCACTTAGTCTCTGATCTGACCTCTCAACATGACTGTATGCCAATAAAACTATTTACTGAACTGTGAAATATGAATGTTAGAGAATTTTCATGTGCCACAAGATATTATTCTTTTTCAACTATCTAAAAATGCAAAAATCATTCTTAGCTACAAGCTATATGAAAACAGGTGTCCGGCTAGATTTGGCTCCTAGGCTCTCATTTGCCAGCCCCTGACCTGCTACACAGTACCTCCCCCTACTTTGGGGGCAGTAGGAGTGCTATGGGTGCTTGCAAAGTGGGTTTGAGGAAAAGTGGAGACCTGAGAAAATTTCTGTCACTTGAAGCCAAGGAATGAGGGGCCCCTGATGTGCCAGGGAAAGTTTATCTTTTGGTTTGATCTGATGGTCTTTCAGTCCATAGGCTGTTACCATACAAATTGGGGTGTGAGGAGGAACTTATAAATCTTCAAACTCCAGAAAATTCTGATTAAGTCTTATCCATTTTAGGTCAACCCAAGGTTTCCCATGATGCTTCTACTCCCTCATCCTTGGAGAGTGGAGAGAGCAAAACAAGAAGAAGGAATGTGGCAATCATGTGTCTGAAAACAACACAGTCCAGACTCCTTCTCTCATCCATTCTTTCTTCTCTACCTGTATTACTTAAAATTCACTGCAGACAACTGAAAACGAAAATAACAGAGGTATAATTAACAACAACAAAAACATGTATTGGACATCTGGCTTCTGGTCCCACATGTAAGGAGGTTGCAAGTGGCTACTCCAGCCTAACAACAAGAAAAAGGCAGAACAAACTGGAAAATGAACACCTCTTCTTAGATCCATAAGAGAAGTGGGGTGACAGGGCAAACTACTGCCCCCCAAAATGGATAGGCAGATATAGAGAATCACAAAATACCAGGGCAGCAACCTCCTTAGGAACCCGTCCTAGAGCAGAAATTGATGAATTCCTGGAGGCTAGGTGTGGACAAGTCTGAGAGTGAAAAACTCTAGGGAGACCTAGTCATGGGGAGGAGGGAGCTCATGCTTTTTCTGAGTTTTACCTTGAGACGCTCATCAGGTTCTCACAGTAAACATCAGAGAAAAATCCCCTCCTGCTTCTGGCAGGGGTAGGGGAGCAGGAATCATTATAAAATATTAGGTTGGTGCAAAAGTAATTGTGGTTTTTACCATTAAAAATAATACAAAACCTAGGCTGGGTGCAGTGGCTCGTGCCTGTAATCCCAGCACTTTGGGAGGCCAAAGTGGGTGGATCACCTGAGGTCAGGAGTTCGAGACCAGCCTGGCCAATGTGGTGACACCTGTTCTCTACTGAAAATACAAAAATTAGCCAGGCGTGGTGATGGGCACCTGTAATCCCAGCTATTCTGGAGGCTGAGGCAGGAGAATCGCTTGAACCTGGGAGGCAGAGGTTGCAGTAAGCCAAGATTGCACCATTGCACTCCAGCCTGGGTGATAACAGTGAGACTCTGTCTCAAAAACAAACAAACAAGCAACAACAAAAAAGTAATGCAAAACCTAGTAAGACAGAGCAGTCTATCCTTAACAAGGCCTCCTGCCCTCACCGGAAACTAGTTAACCACAGTCTAACCTGCTGATGTTTTTATCAGAGCTTAACTGAGTTGGGGAAAGGGACATAGCCAACTCCAGCCACTCTAGCAATCCTGTCCCAAATAAAGGAGATGGGACGGGGGAGGAACTGAGGAGCACCTGAGGCTCACAGCCCAGGGGCACAGGCCCACTGAAAGACTGGGACCTAATCACAGGACTGTAAAACGCTCCCCCAACACCTTACCACCATATTATGAAGGCCTGTTTCTAGCAGAACATCCCTGTCCAGCTATCCAGAAAACAGTACAAGGCACACTAAAAGGCAAAAAGCACAGTTTGAAGAGACAGAGCAAGCAAGAGAACTAGACATGGCAAGGATGTAGGAATTAGCAGACAGAAATTTAAGACAATTATGATTAATATGTTAGAGGATGTAATGGATAAAGTAGGCTGAATGCAGGAACACAGGGACAATGTAAGCAGAGAGACAGAAATCCTAAGAAAGAAACAAAAAGAAATGCTAGAGATATAAAACACTGTCACAGAAATGAAGAACACCTTTGAGGAGCTGATTAGGAGACTGGACATGGTTGAGAAAAGAATTTCTTAACTTGAGGATATACCAGTAGAAACCTCCAAAACTGAAAAGGAAAGAAAATGAAGACTGGAAAAACAGAATAGAAGTTTCGAGAAGTGTGGGACAATTTCAAAAAATGTAAATATGAAGAACGGGAATACCAGAAGGAGAAGAAAGAGAAAAAGGAATAGAAGAAATATTTAAAACAGTAATGACTGAGAATTTTCCCCAAGTTAATATCAGACACCGAACCACGGAGCCAGGAAGCTCAGAGAACACTAAACCGAATAAATTTCAAAAAAATTACACCCAGGCAAATCATTTTCAAACTGTAGAAATTCAAAGGTAAAGAAAAAGTCTTAAAAGAAGTGAGAAGAAAAAAATACTTATACAGAAGCAAAAGTAAGAATTACATCTGACTTTTCCTCAGAAACCACACAAACAAAAAGGGAACGAAGTGAAATATTTAAAGTGCTTAGAGAAAAAAAAAACAAACAACAGCAACCTAGAATTCTGTGACCCGCAAAATTAACTTTCAAAAGTGAAGAAGAAAGACTTTCTCAGACAAAAAACTAGAGGGAATTCATTATTGCCAGGAGACCTGTCTTGCAAAAAATGTTGAAAGAAGATCTTTAGAGAGAAGGAAAGTAATACGGGTCAGAAATTTGGATCTGCATTTAAAAAAAGGAATAGCATCAAAGAAGAAATACGCGAAGCTAAAATAAAAACTTTTTTCTTTTGTTCTTTTTTTTTTTTTTTTTTTTTTTTTTT
>NW_016810106.1:798729-832882 GCF_001698545.2 Rhinopithecus bieti
TTTTTTTGAGATGGATTCTCACTCTGTTACCCAGGCTGGAGTGCAGTGGTACAATCTCGGCTCACTGCAACCTCTGCCTCCCAGGTTCAAGCAATTCTCCTGCCTCAGCTTCCTGTGTAGCTGGGACTACAGGCACACACCACCATGCCCAGCTAATTTTTGTATTTTTAGTAGAGACAGGGTTTCACCACATTGGTCAGGCTGGTCTCAAACTCCTGACCTCAGGTGACCCACCCGCCTCAGCTTCTGAAAGTGTTGGGATTACAGGCATGAGCCACCATGCCCAGCTCAAAGAATTCTTAAGACTCAACAATAAAAAACCAAACAACCCAGTTTTCAAAATGGGCCAAAGACCTTAACAAATATCTCACCAAAGAAGATATACAGATGACAAATAAGCATGACAAAAGATGTTTCACATCATATGTCATCAGGAAAATCCAAATTAAAACAATGAGAAACTACTATGTACCTATTAGAATGGCCAAAATCCAGAACACTGACAAGACCAAATGCTGACAAGGATGTGGAATGACAGGAACTTTCATTTATTGCTGGTGGAAATGCAAAATGGTCCGGCTACTTTGGAAAACATTTGGCAGTTTCTTGCAAAACAAGTAAAATCCTGCCATGCGCAGTGGCTCACACCTATAATCCCAGCACTTTAGAAGGCCGAGGCTGGCAGATTGCTTGAGCTCAGGAGTTCAAGACCAGTCTGGGCAACATGGTGAAACCTCACCTCTACAAACAATACAAAGTTAGCCAGGTGTGGTGGCATGCACCTGTAGTCCAAGGTACTTGGGAGGGTGAGGCAGGAGGATCACTTGAGCCTGGGAGGTTGAAGCTGCAGTGAGCTGAGAATGTGCCAGTGCATCCCAGCCTGGGCGAGAGTGAGACCTGGCCTCAGGAAAAACAACAACGACAACTAATTATATCCTTACCATATGATCAAACAATCATACTCTTTGATACTACCCAAAGGATGTGTATAGAAGCTTCATTTATAATTGCCAAAACTCAGAAGCAACAAAGATGTCCTTCATGGGCAGATGGATAAAAAATCTGTGGTACATTAGGTAATGGAATACTTTTCAGTGCCAAAAAGAAATGAGCTATCAAGCCATGAAAAGACATGAAGGAAATTTAAATGCATATTACTCAGTGAAAGGAGCCAATCTGAAAAGCCTACCTACTATGTGTTTCCAACTATATGACATTCTGGAAAAGGCAAAATTATGAAGACAGTAAAATGATCAGTGGTTGTCAGGGACTGTGGGCCAAAGAGTAATGAATAGGTAGAGCATGGAGGATTTTTAGGGCAGTGAAAATACTCTGTGTGATACTATAATGGTTAATACATTTCATTAGACATTTGTCCGAACCCCTAGAGTATATACTAAGAGTGAACTCTAATGTAAGCCGTGGACTTTGGGTGATGATGTGTCAGTGTAGGTTCATCGGTTGTAACAAATGTACCAGTCTGATGGTGGATGTTAATAATAGGGGAGGCTATGCATGTGTGGGACAGAGGATATATAGGCTATCTCTACACTTTCCTCCAATTTTGCTGAGAACCTAAAACTGTTGTAAAAAAAATTTAATTAAAAAGTAAGCAAATAAAATAAGTTCAACAGGAAAAAAATGTATTTCCTTCTCATAAAAATTTAGGCAGCCCAGAACTAGATCCTTCTAACTCATAGTTCTGCTGTCAGCTGAGAGCTTTCAACATGTGCTCCAAGATGACTACTCCTTTCTGTCCATCATATCTGCATTTCAAAGAGAAAATTCTAAGAGCAAGACTTTCCCCTCCTACATCATTTCCTGGAAATTGCACACACTACCTCTGCTTATGTTCTGACAGAACGCAGTGATGGTTGCACCTAGCTGCAAGGGAGTCTGGAAAGTGTGGTCTGATTCTGAGCATCCAAGTGTCTGGCTAATATCTGAGGTATTTTTACTTACCAAGAAGATGAGAAAAGATGTTGATGCATAATTGACAGTTTCTGCCATGCTATTCATTGGAAGAGAGGAACCTTAACACCTTCTTCTCTTGACATCCACTTCTGTAATCCTGACATGAAGGATTTCAAGCATTAATTCTCTCTTGAGCAAAGTACAGAGTTGCTCATCCTGAGCTGTGTTTTATACTTTCCTTGTATATCTCTGGCTGTCCTTACCACCAATCTCAATATGCAACCTCCCTTCCCTGTTTATCCTCTTTATTTATCTTGCCCCATTACTGCTGTGGCTCCTCCAACTGTGTTCATGACACCACATTCTGGCAACAAACTCTGGAAGGAGGGTAGAGACCTTTCATGCTGACCTGACACTCAAGACCATCAATCCAGATGACATCAGATGAGTTTTCCATCATCTCTTACATTGAATGCATATCACAGACTGAGGCTATCACCTATTTACCTTCAAACACTGAATCTCTGAAGTACAGACATGAATCCATTTTGATCCCAAAGATACATTAAGAAATTATGAAAGAAGAACCACAAATACAGAGAAAGATGTCTATTTAGTCATTGTTTCTTTAAAAAATCAAGTCTAAACCCAATCTAAAAAGCTGTGATATGATCTCATCAGGCATTATGAAGCAGTAGAAATGTATCTGGCATTTGCTTTACTGATGCATAAATCTAAATTTTGAAAAACAGTATTAGTTGAACAGCTTTCAGTAACACAACTGCTAAGGTAAGGTCAGCAGTGGAATTTCTAATATAGCCTAGTTTTTCTGTAGGGTAGACAGCAAAATAAGCCATTGCTCTTTGTACATTTTCTCCCTATTTAGAAGTACAATTTAATGTCATTGGAAGAGATGCTTTTAAATGTATAAAAGAATCATTTCTTTGTTAAGAAGCAGGGACACTACCATAAAAAGGGCCTTTTTCCTCAGAGCTATCCTCTCCTGAGCTAAATTTTCCTATTATAACAGAATTAAAGTGACATACATATGAAATGTATTCGTTGTACATCATGGATTGTACATAGTAGAAAATAGACTGTTCTAGAAATGCCAGTCTTGACTTGCCAGCCATCCAGTATCCTGAGGCCAGCATCACTTCTTAAACTTGTCTCTCTCTTATTGGTCAAATATCTTTGTTTACAATCCGGATATACAACTTTGAGTTTAAGGAATTGGAAACAAATGCATGCATTTGGCAGAAATTATTTTACAAATGAGTCAAATTTAGTGGATCAACCTCTTGATGTTTAAGAATATTTTGATTCACTGTCTTATGTGATCTTTTTCCTCATCTCTACATCCTCGGAAGAACTTCCCTAAATACATTACTTTTCAAAGCTCTTTTGAGTTCAATTTATGTCTTTTGGATGTAATATTGTGCAGAGATTGGCCTCAAGGCCTCCCAGGATGATTCTGTTTATATTTATTTGATTTAGTTTTATACTTTCTGCAGAGATGGAAGCGTGCCCCCAAAATGGCCCTCAGCAATGTGTTCATCACTCAGTTTAAGCATAGGACATAATTGCTTCTTCACTTCCCAGCAGGCAAGTTCTGGCTGTAGCATCAACTATGGGTTGGTCTCGTCTGCCATCACTGTAGCATTGGAAACCTGAGTGGTCATGGAACTAGGGAGTTAGAAGCACAGGGATTTAAAAAGGATTACCAGACCAGGTGCAGTAACTCACACCTGTAATCCTAGCATTTTGGGAGGCCAAGGTAGGAGGATCACTTGAGCCCAGTAGATCAAGACCAGCCTGGACAGAAGTAGTGAGACCCTATCTCTACAAAACGTAAAAAAGAATAATAGCCAGGCATGGTGGCACTCAACTGTCATTCCAGCTACTAGGGAGGCTGAGCTGGGAGGATCATTTGGGCCTAGGAGGTTGAGGCTGCAGTGAGCCATGATTGTGCCACTGCCCTCCAGCCTGGTGACAAAGAGAGATCCCATCTCTTAATATAAATAAATAGCATACCTTTGGCCCTATTAGCTTTTTCAAGACATGTGCCCCTAATCTTTTCAGACTAAAACTAAGACACTTTTCTTGTTTACAAAATCCCTACATGCTATGGTAGCCATTCACCCTTTCAATCTCAAGCTTTCTTGGGCCCACAGTTGTGTATGCCAGGTGGTTAAATGAGACCTTGAGCTTCTCAAAAAACATGATGTCTGAATGCTATTTTTAATTTTTTTAACTCAACAAATATTTATTGAACTCTCACTTATGTACAAATACAAATGAAGAGGTAGCTGAAGCCTTACATAAGAATTGTTCCTGTTGTGGTTTTTACCCTAATGTTCAAACTGAGAGTTAGCTTTGTTACCACTACTGCTCCCTTTGGGTTTAATTGGGTTTTGAAGGACCCGGAGGAGTCTACCTGTGAAACAAACCCTGGGGCAAGCAGAGAGAGAGAGTTGAGAAAACTGTTCAGAATCATAGAAGCAGGAAAGGGTATGATATATAGGAGGCATAATTAGCAATCCAGGGTCACTAGAGAATGAAAGGTGAGGGTAAGTGGGAAAGGCACGAAGCTGGAGAATTGTGAATTCAGAATATATAGCTCATATAAAATAATAAGACATGAATTTCAGAGATAGCAGGATTGTGGATTCTTTCAGTTATTATTAAATAAAAGTCAAGGGTTACCTAATGAGATTCACCAAAACTATACTACTTGTACTGTCTTGTTCTTATTATGAAAATGAAATAACTTTAACAAGCAATGAAAAGACCACATCTGGGCAATTTCTCTGGCTTCTATTGGTATGAGCCTCACATCACCAAAAACCAATTGGAAGGCAGCAATTATGCTTAAAATCTAAAGCTCTATCATCATCATCAGAATCACTTCCTCTACATGTTGCTAATTCAGAACAGACACAACATGGGCTCTTTTTATGGCCAAAGAGGAATTAACGTTATCTCAGGCTTCGTCCAGGTCCAGAGAAATTTCCATTTTGTAGCATATTTCCTATAATTTACTGTAGAGGCCTAAATAGAGCATTGCAACTTTAAAGAGGAGAAGTCAAGGGCATTTAGGATATTAGATAATCAGAGAACGATTAATGTTCACTGGATCCAAAGGTCCAGGTGCTGTTGTTTGCCTTGGCTTGTCAGGATGCTCCAAGGGAGAAGTGGGTCAAATTCTAAGGGTCCTTGCTGCATGGCTCATTGATGTAACCAGGCTAAGACAAACAGATCTTCTTGGTCTTATCTCTGTGTCCAGTGAGGACATTGTCTAATATGAAAGCAGCCAATATTTGTCCATATGATTTGGAGTGGCTCGTGAATTGTAAAAGATTTGGATGTTGCCCATATGAAAAGACAACAGTTATTTTAAGACTGTGGTTGGACTATGCTTGATGAAAAGGGCCCTAAGCCATAAAGATCCAGAAATCTAACATCATCTTTGAAATTAGCACATGGTTGATTGCTTTGGGTGCCATCACTAAAGGTCCCCAATGTCTTGGTGGGTCCATTCTGTAGAGGCATTAAAATAATCACAAACTTTTTTGTCTTTGTTTCTCTTTCAGTGAGCTATTTCCTCTGCTAGCACTCAGGTCTTCTGGGACAAGCCAATTATGAAATAAAACCATACATATTCTCTGTGCTGAGAATACCCAAGGGTCCTGTGGGCGTGAGGGTGGAGCAATGATTAAATAAATGTACCCTTGGATGAGATCCCATTATAAATGGGCCCCACAGTTTAATGGGTTATTGAGCCATAAAAAAATCTTTGATGAATGAGTACCATTTTGCCTCTACACATGTTTCTTCTGACATCCACTATCCTGTTATCCTCCCCACCCCTACGGCCCTGCAACATCACCATCCCTAACCCCTCTTTCTTCCTATATCCCACCTCATTCTCTGATTTGCCCATAACCAGCAGGCTGGAAGACCTTAAACTCAAGAGTGAGACAATATGATCTATGCCTGGCAGTATTGTCTACAGTCTTGTTTCGGTAGGGACTGGGGAGGTCCAAATGAAAAAAACTTCTAGGGTTTGGCTTCTGAGAAAAGGAGCTAAAGAGAAACAATATCACATGGTAAAAAGGATAAAGCTGGGGTGTCAGAAGTGCCTGGGTACAAATGTCAACTCAACCACTTATAAACTGTCATATGAAAATAATAGCACATCTATGATCTTCAGTTTCCTTGTCTGTAAACTGAATATAATAAAGGATTATTATAAAAATTACAAAGAGTATATACTATATATGGCACATGGCAGGTATGTGATAAATAAGAATTATTATTTTACCATTATTAGCATCATCAGGGCCGAAGACCAAGCTAAAGATACCAAGCTCAATTGGAAAGTCTAAAGAATAGGAAGATATTTTTTTAATAGTAGACAAAGCCAAGAATCTGAACAAGAGTGAACTGACTCCTAGGTGGTGTGAAAAACATTGAAGCTGGAATACGAATGGTCTTCTAACATTGGCCTCAAGTCACACGATGTGTGACTGGCTCAAGCTTGTTTATAGTTATAGAGTGGGGTCAACACTCTACCAGTGGGTGAGGTTTGGAAGTCATCTCACTTCCCCAAACCCAGGATGCATTTTGTGTGATGGGAGTTCCTGGGTACCATCCATCCATGAAGACATCATCTTTCTCTTCTCTCCCCTCCTCTGGAATTGGGCTTCTTTGTACATGTACAAAGAACAGACAATAGAACTCAGTCTTCTTGGCAACAGGTCCAAATTTAGTTCTTTTGGAGAAGGATTTATACTACTTCATTCATTTAAACATAAATATGAGGGAAGATAGAATCTCAGGTAGAAATGAGAGATGAAACTCTGATAAGGAAAAAGGCATCAAAGACTAAAAATCAAACACAAAAAGGAGGTTACTGGCTTCTTACATTCAATACTTATAAATCTTGGATTTAGAAAGGAAATGTCCTCATTACCAAAATGAAGAATGGACTTTAAGCAACCACTGACCCTAGGCAAGAAACTAAAGCCTTTTCTTCCTGCATTTCCTCATCTGTGAGATGAAAAAGCACTGGTCTAGACTCAACTAAAAATCACATTGACTTTTAAGTACAAAAAAGCCACGGTGTTTTTTGAAGGGCTATGCAATGGCTGAAGATTAATACAAATATTCAAACCTTTATTTTCCGCTACACACCTGGCACTGTGTTAAGCATTTTTTTACATTAATTACCCCACTTAATCTTCATGACAATGAAGGCAGTGTATATTATCAACTTCACTTGACTAAGAACAAACTTAAAGCTAGAAAAATGAAAGGAATGTGCCCAAATTCACATAGCTAGAAAAGGAAAGTGCTGGAAGTCCAAACCCTGGTGCATTCATGCATTTACTCAGCAAGTATTGATTACACATCTAGGATGTCCCAGACACTGTGCTAAGTACCTAGGTGCCAGGGTGATCAAAAACAGACACATTCTTTGACCTCCATCTACCAAAGAAAATGAATAGGAAGTAGTTACACAAACCAACAGGCATTAGAAGAGCAACAAACAGAGGGTGAAAAAGAAGAGTTACATGGTGCTTGGGGAACCAATAATGGGACTTGACCTATTCAGGAAGGTTGAACAAGGCTCCCCTGAAGTGCCTTGAACTGAGAGTTTCGAGTGAAGATAGGAGGGAAGATCATCATGAGCAAAGGCAACAACAGAAACTGCATGTGCAAAAGTCCTGTAGCAGGAGGGATCATGAGTACTATGAGGGTCAAGGGAAGGCCAATGTGACTGATGCCAAGAAAGCAAGAGAAACAACATACAAAAATGCAGATGGAGAGAGGCACAGGACCAGGCAGGCCATGCAGAGCCTTGTGGGCCGAAGTGAGGAATTTCATCTTCCTCCTAAGAGCAATGGAACCCCACTGAAAAGTTATGAACAGGAAAACATTGAGCTACCAAATTAGATACAAATTGTCTTCTTTACTTTGCCAGTGAAAATCACATCAATTAAACACCAATCTAAGGGAAAGGGAACAGAAGAAAGAGGACAGTGTCTTAGGCTTTTTCTTCTGGAGGGTGTTGACCTAACCACAGATTATTAACAATAGGGTAAATAGCATACAGTGAAAAATACGCCATGAAAATCCACAAAGAGTCCAATGTGGCTTCTAAAATGCTTTGCCAGTGGAAATCTTGCACTAGTTCTCAGTCATTCTTAAAACACAGTTACAGGAGAAACAGATGAGTTTGCTTTGCTTTGTCTATAAACCAATAGATTTAAGGTGCCTACTCACCCAATGTGGTGGTTAGTAAGATTAAACACATATAAATCATACACACGAATGCCTGACTGTTGACATCCTGCATTTTAAGTTATTGCAAGTGTTTTGAATGATGTGTGGATAATTTTCTCTCTGTTAAAGGATACCAGGCCCCTTTAAATATAGAAGTATCCTCCTAGAAGGAATAAATTAATAAAATGAGGCACATCAAAGGTAGGTTTTATGTGTTTTATTGAAGTAAACATGTTCATCGGCTCTGAGAAAGAACTGTGGCATAAGAAAAAGGACTTGAGCACCCAAGACGTTCAACCATTTCTAGGAAAACCAGAAGTATTGTGCTCACTTATGGTGACCGAACATACTATTCAGGCTTTATGATTATTAATAAGGTTTTGAACTTAAAGAACTTTTCTTATAGATTAAAAAGGAAAAGAATCTCAAGTTCAGTTCCTTGTATTTTGCAAAGGACAGAGCTCTTCTCACAGATCTTAAAAGAAGCAGAAATGGAAGAGAAACCAGGAACATTCTAGAAAATGAGTCTTTCATTAATTTGGACTTTGTGCAGCAGAAGAAACAGAAGATAAGGCCATCTTTGTGATCTCTATATGCCCTGTTTACAGATCTGATACTGATATATCACCCTCTGCAACACTTCTAACAAATGGAATATCCTGGAAGTGACAAGATGTGGCCCCCTGTGTGGAACACTTACTCTGGGGAAAGCCAGTTGCCTTATGAGGTGACTCAGGTACCCTTACAGAGAGGGCTTTATGGTGAGGGGCTAAGGCTTCCAGCCAGCAGCCATGTGAGGGCACCATCTTGGAAGCAGATCTTCAGCCTCAGTCCAGCCTTCGGATGACTCTGCAGCTCCAACCATCAGCTTGAGTGGCCCTGAGTGAGAAACAACCAGCTTAAATGGTTCCCAAATTCCTGGCCTATAGAAACAAAGATAAGAGGGTTTGTTTCAAGCTTGTAAGTTTCAAGGCTTACATAGCAATAGATAACTGACAAACCATATAATAATAGTAAAAAACTACAAACATGTATTGAGTTTACTGAAATATAATCTCCTGGTATAAAGGAATCACATCTATTTATCTTGCCATTGGCACCTCAGGACTTGGCACAAAGCCAGTGCTTAATACACATGTGGTGATTCAGTAAAAGTATAAGACCTTAGTCACATGGCTGATATATTATGTAGTTTATACATATTTCCTAATTTAATTCCCCCAGCTACTCCATGAAATATATTTATTATCCTTATTTATAATCTGAGTCTTGGCAAGATTATATAACTAGATTCCTGAATCTCTGTGACTCCAGACCCACGGACAGGGTCTAGTCATGCTGATGTATGTTTTCGCACTTGCTGTGCAATCAGCTGGAGACACGGTCTCTCTGCAGTTCTCAAGACTTAGAACTCTGACCATGGGACCAAAATGTGTCACCACTCCTGTGGAGACTGTAGCCAGCTTATGCTTCTGCAGGAAAGCAGAAGGAGCTTGGCTAGTTAGGATGGGAAGATACAAGTCAGCTTCTAGAGGGGGAAAGATGGGCAGGACCTGCACAAGGTGAATAGAAACAAGCTAGTGTCCCCCTCAGCAGATCCTCCCTCTCTCTAGGTGGCTTCACACAAGTCTCATCTCTGCCATTGGCAGCAACTTTTTAGGCTGGTTCAAAACCACAGAAACGAAGTGCCCAAGTTTGTGCAGGTTTCACAAGACTTCACCTGGATTCTCCAAACACAGCACACTCTGGGGATTAAGTTCTTGGATCCAAGACCCTGAATCACATTCCTGACCCCTCACTAAGCCCTGAGAGAAAAATGTTGAGTTGTTGAAAATGAGGTTAAAAGAGATTAACCTATCAAATCCAATCAACAATCAACACATAGTGAACACTAACCACACTTTTGCGTAACTAAATACGCAGTTTGTTGGTGGTAACCTGGCTTATCCTTTTAAAACATAAAAATCTGGAGTATTGATGTAATTTATTAAGAGCATGAAGGTTTCCTTTTGTGCTGTTTTGGGGCTTTTACCTTCATTTCATAAAATGCTGTGGCTCTAGGATGAGATAAAATTAAACTTGGGAATAACCTTACCAGTATTTGCCCTTACATCTCTATCTAGTCCTACATTGAGGATGGCTATTCTTTCCTGAAAATTAAGTTTTAAATAGAGTTCCGGAAGCCAGTATGCCCCATGAGAGAATCTGAAGGTAATATGTCTTAATTTACCCCAATTAACAGCTTATTTTTCTGGTAGAAAGAGAGGAACATGGGAAACACATTTTAAATTTTTTGTAGTTTTAAATTATTACAGATACATAATACTTGTACATATTTATTTTTATCTCAAAATAATTTTAGAAGAATAATGACTTGGAAAGAAGCTCATATAAATCAAGGGAAAAGGCAGATTACTAAAAAAGTATATTATGGTGCTCTCACATTAAATATATAGAGAGAAATATTTATGTTTACATATAGAAAAGACTAAGATAAACACTAAATATTAGCTTTTCCCTCCATTTACCCTCCCTCTGTTTCTTTCTTCCAGTGCCTGTAAGTGCCTACTATGTATCAGGCACCGTCCTAGGCTTCAGGTCCCAGAGATAAGGCTCAGGTTTGCCCTCAAGTAGCTCACAGTTCAGTGAGAAAGTCAGCAAAGTCAACAAATGCTTGGAAATAAAAACAGACTTATAAAAGGCAGTGAAATGCTTTGGATCTATGTCCCCACCCAAATCTCATGTTCAATTATAATCCTCAGTGTTAGAGGTGGGGCCTGATGGGAGGTGATTGGATCATGAGGGTGGATCCTTCATGAATGGTTTAGCACCATCCCCTCAGTGCTGTTCTCATGATGGTGAGTGAGTTCTCACAAGATCTTGTTGTTTAAAAGTGTGTAGCACCTCCCACCCATCTTGCTCCTGCTCTGGCCATGATGCACCTGCTTCCCCTTTGCCTTCTGCCATGATTGTAAGTTCCCTGAGGCCTCCCCTGAAGCTGATGCTGTCATGCTTCCTGTACAGCCTGCAGAACCATGAGCCAATTAAACCTCTTTTCTTTATAAATAAATCCATCTCAGGCATTTCTTTATAGCAATGTAAGAACAGATTAATACAGGCAGTATAGCATAATGGTTTTTAGAAGCTGCTTTCGTGATCAGCAGATAGACCTGAGGACAAACCATAGTTTTACACTTCCTAGCTTAAGCAAATTATCTCATTTCTCTAAGCTTCAATGCTCTTGTGTGCAAGTGGGGATAAATATAGCTACCCCACAGATAATTGTAAGGGATAAAAGGAATCATATGAATATGAAGCACTCAGCATGAGAGTTGTCTATAGTAAGCACTCAATAAATGGCCCCCATTGACTTTATTACAGAGGGCATAGTGGAAGCCTAGAGGAGGCTAAAAGGCTCATAAAGATCAAAATCCCTGAGTTGATCATCCTATGGTTAATCCTAAATGGATAATGATAAATCACAAACACAGAGTTTGTGTTCTTTACAGACCCAATCACTGGGCAAAATCTGCCACTCTTATCTTACAAACATTTCCAGAATCTACATCACCAAACTCCTGTCTAAAAAGACCATTCATTTTTTTCCCCAAAGCTTTTAGCTTCACTTATGTTTGCTGCCCCTTCCAAAGGGTCCCAGGACAGCCCCCAATAGACAGCAAAGCCAAAAACAGCTCAAAGGTGTCCACCAGAGGCCCCAGAAGGCTGACTTCTCACATTTCTTCCTTTTTTCTTTCTCCTTTTTCTAGACATTCCACTGGAAAATATGATTTCTACCATAATTAAAAGAGTTCTTAATCTGAATTTCTTGAGAGATAGCATGGTGTGAGAGAGAATGCCCAGCCTTCAGAGTCAGCCAGTCCTGAGTCTGAATCCCATGGCTCAGAGCCCAGAAACCTTGAACAAATAACGCGTGCCAGTCTCTGTCCTAGTGTTTTTGCATAACAGTGAAAATAACTATCTTGTGGATTTGGAAGGTCACTTATGGAAGGTCACTCACTGAGTAACCAAAACTTGGCACATGCTCAATAAATGTTGGTTTTCTTTTTTCTTTTTTTTTTGCCAATAAAAATGATGTGTTGACTGTATTTACACACAGATTTTATAACTGTCACTTAATTCCAATATGCCCTCATTCTCTCATTGTGTGTATTCAAATGCAAAGTAAATAAGCCTTTCAGATGCTTTTAAAGTTGAAGCCCAACTGAATTGATTACGTTTTGAGGGAAGGCTGTGCATCTATCATTCATTTTTAGCATAATCAGACAATACTGACAAGAGGAGAAATGAAAACAACATTGGTCAAATTGGTTGAGCTCCATTAATTACCATTACCCAAAAGTCTGAGTGAAAATCAGTTCAGCTAAATGACACTATTCTCATTAGAAATCATATTAAAATTTTGCAACTAAAGGGTTAATATACTCTAAGGTATCTTTTTTGAATACGCCAGGTTTTGTCAATTTGCCTCTGCAATTTCTAAAGTATCTTTATCCTTATATCCATCCTCTCTGTAGCCTCCCAAAATAAAGAGTTAAATCTCTATCTTCACTAATCACAGAACCTTTTAACTATTCGCCCCTGGATTCTGTGTCTCCTCATTACTATCTATCTGAAACACAGAAGCCAGAGTAACACTTCCATTTTCACATCAGTATCTGGTAAATAGCCACTGACCCAGTCTCCCCAGTGATACCCTGTCAGTCTAGCTGCTCCACCATCCTTCCTCTCTCCAGACTTCAAGTTCAAGGAGCTTAATGCATCAGGGCACCTTGCCCTGCACCAACTCTAGTTAATTCATGTCCAGGCTGGCTGTCACTATATGCTTATAAGCTTTGGATACTGCCTATGATCCACCAAATAAAGTCGAGAACCCTTGGCATGGTATCAAGGATTCTCATAATGGGATATCATTTTCAGCCTTATTTACAAATAATATGAATGATATCCTAAACTAGGATATCTCAACACTTAATATGTGCACAAATCATTTGGGGATCTTGCTTAAACTTTAGATTCTGTTTCAGTCAGGTCAAAGGGAGGGCCTGAGATCCTGCATTCCTAATGAGGGCATGTTGATGCTGCTGTTCCACAGACCACAACTGGAATGCCCTCTGGTCTTGGTTAATTGGTTGATACCTCAAAGCCAAGCTCAAATGCAACCTCCTCACTAAAATTTTCCCTGATTTTCTGAAGTAAATACGTACTCTTTCTCCCTGGAATTCTTGTATGTTTGATTGGGAAATCAATCACCAAACAGGCCCAACTAGCAGAGTTTTCATATATATTTCCATTTTAAGACAAGTTTTATTGTTTCCCTCTAAGTTGACCCAAGCATACCTTTAAATGATCTGCATATTCATGATTAGTTCTGCACAGTAATTAAAGTACTGCAGGAAGCTCCCATTCATTCAGGGTAAAATAAGCAGAAAAATGTGAACAACTTAAATGGTGCAGAATTGCATGATAATAATTTATGTTCATCGTAATAACCCAGAGGCATAGGGAGCCTAAAATAGCTTCTGAATCATCAAAGAAAGATTAAAATTATATTCGGCATATTTTAGTGTTAAGTGAAATTGTGTTCTAATTCTCTGAAAACTGACATGGGTGTGTGTGTGTGTGTGTGTGTGTGTGTGTGTGTGTTCTGATTCCTTGAAAACATATAAGAAATGTGTAATTGTCATTGTCAGTTACATGCAATATTTATCACCCTTAGCACCAATTCTGTGCCTGTCATTCCCCTATCACACATGCATACACACTCACATGCACACACACCCATACGATTTCTCAGAAAATAAAATAGGAAGGCTTGGATTCTACTATGCATCCAAATTCCCAAAATAAACTCCTTGGAGCCCTCTTTTTTCTCCCCCTAAAATTGAAGACCTTGTAGTTATCTGGACTAAGCCTAGATACAGGCTATTTCCCCATCATTATATATTTTCATAATGAATGCATATTGTGTTTCATTCCACAGGGATTTGCAATGGGCGACATGCATTCCCATACTAAAATCTAAAAAATGAATTAAATATGCAGAAGAGAAAAATAACAGCCAAATATAAATGAAGCCAGGAAGAGCAGTTGCTGGGCATGGGTTTCCTAAGGTGTTGCCTCATTGTTGGCCTGGAGCAGGGGTGTCAGTATGCTTAGGTCTCACTTCCTGCCTCCACTACCTCTTTCCTTTCTCCTTCCCACAACCTGCCAGGTAGTTGGATAGGTTTTAACCCGTTCTTCCACTCTGGGACTTGTGTATACATATATCCTCCTTTTTCCAGAGGTGATGTATGCCTCCTGTCCTCCCTGGGAATATATTGGAATTCTTGCTTCATTTACTAGGAGAATAAATCATACAGTTGTTCAATATTTTCTTAAAACATGACATTCAATGCATTATTTCCCTAATAAACTATTGTTCCCTCCCCCTACCCACCACTTCCACTCCAATGACACTTTCTTTCATCCAGAAATCTACCTCCTTCCAAGGAAGTGGGACATAGGTTTCATTCTGCATGTGTGTATTCATCTTCTAGGCCCCCAGACTTTGGCCAAGTGAACTTCATTATTGGCTGAAAGTCTCACTTCCGATCAGTGGGGAATCCTTCTCATCCTCTTGGCTTTCTTAACTCTGGCATCATTCACAATGGAGTCTGGCTATACAATCAGGAAAGATTTCCTCTAGTTGGGGTGAGCCTGGAGTGGGCCCTGCATTGCCAGTGGGCCCCAAAGCAGCAGCAGGTGAGGTCTAGCTCTTCAGCTGACACCCTGCCACATCCTGTTTGCTCCTCCAGAGCCTCACTCAAGAAATAAACAGATGACAGCCAAGCACGGGCTTCTCTAGGACTCTCATGGCTCCCCCAGTTACCTTTGGGGGAGGCCTTTCTCAGGACATTTAATAGTCTGTATGCACACGTAGCTATATTTTGCATAGTTGACCTGGCAAAAGTTAGAGTGGAGTCTGGGTCAAAACCCTGAGAGAGAGAATAGGCAGGCACAGATGCAGGACACAGGACTGTCAATGGAAGGAGGAAGGGGAGGGCCATAAGCTTTTATCTTCGAGGCCCCTTCATGGATACTTGTCTTTGAAGGAAGAGATCCCCTTCCTAAAGAAGAAAACTAAACTCTACAGAATAAGTGTAGGTCAACGGGAGAGGCCCTGGGACAAAGTTGGAGTGGCTGTGCTGCAGAGGGGAAGACTGGCAGTCATTGCTAGGCTAGAAGCAAGACCCAAGTGAGTCTTGAGTGGCAGGACCCGGTGGGGGTGGGTTGTCCACAGGCTGGGGCCACTGCCAGTGGAATGTCCAGGGTGTCTTGGTCACTAGGAGAAGGAGTGTCTGTGTCTTAGTTCTTAAAGCATGAGGGAAGGAACTTCTTTCATAAGGATCAGGAGACTAACTGGAAGTTGAGCAGGCCTGGGCTGTTGCTGAGCAATGGTCACCCACTGCAGCCATCAGTCTACCAGCCATGGAGCATTCAGTACAAGAGGCTGTACTGGCCTCCCTTCCACAGCTGACCCATTTTGCCTGTGGACAACCCCCTGTTGTGGCCCTAGATACTTTATAGTAGACTAACAGAGGCTTGACCTTTTGTAAGTGGAAGGGAAACTTTGCACCCTGACAGAATTAGGACTGAGCAGAATGGACTGGAAATTTCCTCGAGCCAGGACAGCAGCTGTACAACATCCTGCCTCTGCTACACAAGCCCTCTCTTGCATTCTCCTCGCCTTACATTCTGTCTTCAGCTCCTAAGAATCCCTTGGTTTCTGATTGCCCATAACTTGTCTCCTGCTTGACTCAAAGCTTCAGGGTTTATGGTGGCCTGTTTCTTATAAATCTACCTTGCTTCTTACACACAATTTACCTTGACCTCTGCTATTTGTCTCTGCTATTTGATTCAAAGCGTTGGACTTCCTCTTATCCATGACAAGTACCTGGTTCTTCCAATTATGTTTTATTTTCCTCAGGCTCACTTTCTTACTCTTTATTTACGTTGACTGCCATTTACATCCATTGTGTAAAAATATTTAAAACCATCATGAAAAGTGCAGTCTTCATGTAGCGAAAAGTTACTAAAGATGAAGACAGAGTTATATCAGGATTTCATACATGACCAAGTTCTCGGCACTATGTCAACTCTTATTATCATGAGAGGCTATGTGATAATTATGATGATGCATACTCTACAATAGTGGGCCTCATTATTATGTTTTTATACAATCAAGGCACAATCTATTAGAATGGGAAGAGACCCTGGAGATAATAAGACACAACCCTACCATTTTACAGAGGGGTAAATTGTGGACCAGAAAGATTAAAGGCTTTGCCCCATATCATAGGGTTAATCAGTAACGATGCTAAGGTCAAAATCTGGGTCTTGACTTTTCTGGTTTAATACTCTTTCCACTATGTCGTAAGGTGATTTGACATACATAAGTGAGTAGAATTGTATTTTTTTAAAAAGTCAAAGTTTCAACAAGTGAAGCTCAAGAGGAATTTGTTTCACTCATTCATTCTGTTCCCATTTATTGAATGTCCACTATATTCAGGCCCTGTACTGGGCAAAGGAGGTGAAGTTGTGAGGAAGCAGAGGCCAATCCTATGAACCTTAAACATTAAGCAAATATCCATGCAAATAAATTACCTTGTATCTTATTGATTTGCAAATGCAACTACTTTTTAAACATCTCAGCACATTCAAATTTGAGACACGTTGTACCATCAATACCATCAATACGTCTTATGATGCAGTTGGCCTGTAAGTGAGTCAAGTTCTTCCGGATTGTATATGAATTTGCTTCTTTCACCCAGGCCACTTTCAACATGGGATTCCTTTTAAACTATACTCTCCACTTGAGGTTTTCTGGACCACAGAAAACTTGTTGGTGGACTTTAGACCACAAACCCGCAAGATGATCACCTCCTGATTCTCTCCTGAAAAGGAGAGACTTTTCTTTCTCCTTCCATCTGGAGCTAAGGTTGAAACTGGCAAGTTTCCTTGCTGTCCCTTTCTACATGCTGGGTTCATTTCTCATGTGCCCTTACATCAGTAGGCCAGCTTTGCATGGGAAATCTCATGCTAAATTCTTCACCTTGAGCTTCTTTTCATGAACTTTCTCAGAGGTATGTACAATAATGGTGCATTTTACAATTAGTGGCATCTTAGGTTCTATAAAATATAATAATTATAAATTGTGATAAGAATTGTGAAAAAAAAAACAGTGCAAAATGGTACAAGAAAATATAATAGGTGACCTAATTTAGATCAAAGGCCTCTATGAATAAGTGACAGGTAAACTGAGTCCCAAAGACTAAGACAATAGGCCCAGGAGTTAAGCATCTCAGACAGGGAGAACAGTCTGTGCAAAACCCACTCAGGTAAAAAAAAGAAGACAGCATTGTGTTTAAATCCTTTTAGTGTGATGATCTCCAAAGTGTTAATATCCAAAAGAAAATAATGTCTTTTCAATGAATAGCTTTTCCTTGAAACTGAAATAGAAATATGATGGATTCTGATTTCTACACTACTTTCTTAAAATTGTATTTTAAAAGCCAATAGAGTTATGCCCTGTAATTATAATTATCACCCACAATTTCCTCAATCTAAAGTTGATTATGTTCTCTGTTGCTGTGCTAAAAGCACAGTGACTTGACATGTGGAACAGTAACAAGATAAATTGTCACCATTACATATGCCTTTTGCATAGGGGAGGTATTAAAACCATTCCCTCTCACTGTTTTTCTAGAACAGCCTCATCTCCAGGTTCTGAGCATTCCAGACAGGGGGAATAGCCCATGGCACTAGAGAATAAAGTATGATTTTTAATAAGTTCATGAAAGGAGCCTTCCCAGCTGGTATATGGAGAACACCATTCCTCTCAGCCAATCCTCTGTAAATCGGTGCAAAAGCCAATGCCCACTGCAGCATTCCTCAAATGGTGCTTCCTGAGACTTCAAAAAAGTGATGGTAACAAAAGCACAATTCCTGCTATTGTGAAATATATATAGTCATGAACCACATAACAAAGTTTCAGTCAAAGATGGACCATATATATAACAATGGTCTTATAAGACTATATTATCATATTTTTAATGTGCCTTTTCTATATTTAGACATGTTTGGATACATAAATACTCATTGTTGTATTACAGTTTCCCACAGTATTCAGTACAGTAATGTGCTGTGCAGGTTTATAGCCTAGGAACAATAGGCTATACCATAAAGCCTAGGTGTGTAGGAGGCCGTACCATCTAGGTTTATGTAAGTACAGGCTCTCATGTTCACACAACCATAAAATTGCCTAATAATGCATTTCTCAGACCATATCCCTCATCACTAAACAAGGCATGACTGTATCTTGTTTCCTGATATACAGCGCCTAAAATTCTTGGAATCTCCAGAGTGATAAGAGTGTCTTTTGTATGCTAATGAGATGGCTGGTGACCTTCCTAAACTGCTTCAGGAAGGGGGCTGGTTTCCAGAAAGACCCAGACATGATTACAAAGTTGAAACTTTCAATTCTATCCCCCAATCCCCAGAAAGGGGAGAGAGGAGAGAAACTGAAGATTGAGTTGATCACCAACGGCCCAATGATGTCATCAATCATGACTATGCAATGAAGACTCCATAAAAACCTGAGAAAGGACAAGGTTGGACAGAGCTTCCAGAAAGCTAAACACGTGGAGATTCCTGCAGGGTAGAGCACCTAGAGAGGGCAGGGAAGCTCCATGCCCTTTTCCACAGACCTCACACTATGCATCTCTTCCATCTGGCTGTTCAACTGTATCCTTTGTAATGTCCTTCATAATAAACATGTAAACATAAGTAGAGTGTTTCCTGAGTTCTGTGAGCTGCTCTAACAAATTAATCAAACTCCAGGAGGGGGTTATGGGAACCCCAATTTATAGCCAATCGGCAGAGGGGCAGGCCACAAACTAGGGCTTGTGACTGGCATCTGAAGTGGGATGCAGTCTTGCGGGGCTGAACCCCCAACCTAAGGGATCTGATGCTGTCTCCAAGTAGATAGTGACAGAATTAAGTTGACTCAGAGAACAACCACCTGGTGTCCACTGGAGAGCTGGCTGGAGAATTGATTGCTTGGTGTGTGGGGAGAAAAACACCATCCATCTGGTCACAGAAGCATTGTTTTCTGTGTTGAATAGAGAAGAAAGGACAGGAAAACACATCTTGGCTTTTTTCCACTATCTCCTAGTGTCTTTTTCTCATGCATGGCTCTACAGCAAATAGCACCCAGGGATTTCCTTGCGATTAACAGACCATCTTAAAACTTTGAAAATTCCAATTTGTTATAAATGTATTGAACAATCAGTACACTTTTACTTGTATTTTCGGAGTTCTGCTATAAGAGTTTCTTAATAAAGTAAATGGTAAAGTCCTGTTAATTTACTGCATTGTAGAAGTGCCCAGTTATAGTATAGCTTGTCCAGATGAAATTTCCTTTCTTTTCAATCCAGCTCAGTGATCCTAAGTGACCAAAAGACATTAATTCCTAGGAGCATTTTCAGTCTTTGCTCTATTTTGTACCTAGATTGTGAGACACTCAGACCTAAATGTCAGTGTGTATTTGCTAGGCTGGAATGTAGCATGCATGGAATTTCCTTTGCAGGTCTCTCCCTAAGACTGGGGACATATTCAATCCAGGGAGTCAAGAGACTTACAGAGGGTTGCTTCTTTGTCACTTGTCTGCCATGATCAAACAGAAACAGAAAGAGTGGTCAACAGGAATGAAATTTGTTTGGACAGCTGCCATCTCTGCAGCCTAATCCTATTTTGGGTTGAGGACTTCTCACCAGATGGCCCTTTATCTTATTTCATCTGGACCCCAGGTCAATCATTATTCTCCAGAAAAATAAATTTCCCTACCCTACCCTACCACGATTGTTTCATTCAGAGAAGATCCTTAGGCTTTGATAAAGAGCCGTGGATGGCAGATCATCCATCTATCCATTTATCCATTCATCCATTCAAGCAGTGACTGATGGGCACCTACTACCTGTTCTGTGCTGTTCCATGTCCGAGACATATTCTGTGCATCAAAGCTGCTTGTTGTGTTGTTTATCTTCATCTTCTTCCTATTTTTCTTCTCCTCTACCCTTTACTCTTCCTCCTCTTTCTCAGTTTAGGGTTTGTACTTGCTACGGTTTGAATGTGTACCCTGTAAAATTCAGGAGTTGCCAAGATGATAGTATTAAGAGGTGGGGACTTTAAGAGATGTTTAGGCTATGGGGGCTCCTCCCTTGTGAGTGGGATTGAGGTTCTTATAAAAGAGGCTTCACACAGCGTTTGACTCATTTGCTCTTTTACCCCTGAGGATATAGTGTTCCTCACTTCCAGAGGATGTGCCATCAAGGCAACATCTCAGAAGCAGACACAGCCCTCACCAGGCAACCAAACCTGCTGGTGCCTTGATCTTGGACTTCCCAGCCTCCAGAACTGTGAGAAAAATAAACGTTTGTCTTCTATAAATGATCCAGTCTGCAGTATTTTGTTAGAGCAGCACAAACATACTAAGAAATACTGTGAAAGTTGATTTGGGTGTCAACTTGACTGGATCAAAGGAACCCAAATAGCTGGGAAGGCATTATTTATTCTCAGTGCTTCAGTAGGGCACTGAGCCCATTCCCCTTCTGCTGAAAGGGAAACCCAACTCATTTGGCATTTAATTAGAATAATTCGGCTGCTTTAAGTGTGTCTGTGAGAGTGCTCCTGGGGGAGACTGGCATGTAAGTAGGTGAACTAGAATGGGGAAGATCCACTCTCAATGCAGCAGACGCCATCCAATGGGCTGCGGGCCTGAAGGGAACAAAAAGGAGTAAAGTCAAATTCTCATCCTCTCACTTCCAAAGCCAGGAGACCCTTCTTCTCCTGTCTTCAGACATCAGAACTCCAGTTTCTCTGGCCTTTGACTCACATCAGCAGCTCCTGGGCCTTTGGCCTTGGACTGAGAATTACACTGACAGCTTCCTCGGTTCTGAAGCCTTGGGATTGGGACTGAGTCAAGCTACTGACTTTCCTGGTTCTCCAACTTGCAGTTGGTCTATCTTGGGACTTCTCAGCCTCCATAATTAAATAAGTCAAATACTCTAATAAATCTTTCATCTCTGTCTCTATATATACATATATATGTCTTATTGGTTATATTTCTCTGGGGAACCTTGACTAAAACAATACTGTTGGCCAATTATTTGATCAAATCATTGTAATTGGTTTGAAAAATGAAAGGTGGCCTCAAAATGAGTAACTCTAACTTCAACTGGTAACTTCAGTCTTTGCAGAACAAAGTGATGTCTTACCTCCATGATCAAAACAAGGCAGGCACTCGGCTATTGTGGTTCTGAAGCACTTTCAGAGAAAATATAGTGAACCAGCTGACACTAATAAAGTTCCCCCAAATTTGATTAAACTTAAAACTGCCCCTTTTGCCTGGGAAAACCCATAAGCTTATGTGAGTAAATAAGCCTCTTACTTAAAAACTAAACTTTGAAATTTGGAAAGAAAAGCTGCAGAGTTGTTGCCCCAGTACGCAAGGACTGTTCCAACCTGGAGTGTTCATTGGAATTTCAAAGGGAAATGAAAACAGGTGAGAACATACTCTTATTCACAGGTTGTGGGAACCCACACATGGGATAACGTAGAATCCAATAACTAATACACTTACTAGATAACTGATTGGCTTTAATGTGAAAAAGTTTGAGGCACAGGACCCTTGGAGGGAAAATCATCGATCTCACCACCTATGATCCCGAATCAAAGACAAAAACGATTATTTCCTTTCTCCTCTGCCCTTCTTCTAAGTTGCTGGTAAATGGCCACACATAAGCTAGGAAAGGGGAGTAGGTGATGCAGAGCAGTGGTTCTCAAACTTTACTATTTTGCTACACACTAGAATCACCTGGTAGTTTTCAAGAATCCTGATGCCCCAGTCATGTTGACAAGTGCAGTGAGAGCAACCCATTAAATCAGGATACAGGAGCAGGTGGGGGAGAACTCACAATTGGCAATTTTTTGAAGGCCTCCAAGTGCCTCCCATGCAGAGCAAGTTTGAGGCCAGAGGTATAAGTGGTGCTTCTCAATGAGGCAGGATCTGAGACAAGACACAAGCTGCCAGCTGGCGTGGTCCCCAACTGCACTTTAAGTAACAAGGTGTAGAGTTTCTCTCCCCAATCCAGCCCTCACAATGGTGTCCTGGCAAAGTGAAAGAAGCTGAAAGAAAAGAGAAGTGAGCCTGGGCACACCTATAAGCAGGATGTAGGCAAAGAGGCTCATCAAATCAACACAGCCTGGAAGAAGGGATAAGAAAGCCTGTGTGTTCTCAGGAGGATAGAACTACTTATCATTTGAGGCAAGACATCCCACTGTCCCATGAAAGCTTTTCTCCTCCCCGACCCCGATACCATGCGCTCAGGAAGAATTCATTTGTCCTGTATCTCCAACTGGAGGGCCCAAATCCCTCTGCCTCCCCATAATTACGATTGGATGAGAAAGGATTGGACTTAGGCCATAACCTAAGCATTGGCATATGTTCAAGGTTCTCCCATCTTGAAAGCTGAAAGCAAGCCAACCCACCTCCGTGGACTTTTGCTTTCCTTCCAGCCCAAGCTCCCTTCTTTCTTGCACACAGACAGCTTTTAAAAGGACCTATTATCGGCACCCACCCTCTTAGTTTTCATCCCGCCAGTATGTAATATGGGCATTTTGTTTATCATAGACTTCTTTACATTAATTTTGACTTCTAAAAAACAGTGCCTTAAAATATCAACCTTGCTCCTTTTGCAGTTTATAAGTATGATGATTGGGTTTTCATGCCCATGCGTGAGATGTGTCTCCCTCAAATCTTTTTATGAAGTAGATGCATTATCTGTCTGACATGAAAAAGAAAAAAATTATTTATCTTGAGTAGTTCATTTTTGGCACCCTCCTCCCCTTATATTTAGCCCCAAGGCTCTTGTCTCACCCTAGTCTTAACCATTTCCATCTGCTCCTCAACCCACTACAGTCTGTTCTGCTATCAATGCAATAGAAACTAATCTCGAAAGACTCAATAAAAATTCTTCTGTGTCATTCGTTTTAAAGGACAATTTTTTAGTCTCTGTTTTCCATGCCATCCCTTTAAGCACTTCGAATACATCAAACCACAAAACATACACAAATACAATGATCATGAAAAATGTTACTAATACCTATGTCTATTCCTAAAATGTCAACGTCTTGTTTTCTTCCCCCTTTCTTAATTTTTTATACTATGCCTATACTACCTAAGATTATAGCAGTACTTAATCAAAAATCTCAAGGTTATAGTATTCCAAACCAGAAAGAAAAGGAATATCAACTTAGACAGCCAAAGTCGTAGGATCTGGTTGAACCATTGATTCTTAGTCAGGGCAGGAGGCCAGATTATTTCTCTGAAGATTATCTAAATCCAAACCATGGACATCAGGCTGCAACTTTCTTCTTAAGTTAATCTTGACTTTTCACATCAATTAAAAAAAAATAAGTCTACATTTTCCCCATGGATTTTAGTTTTTAGTAGCCTGGAATTTCCCTATCAAACATTGATGTCTATCTTGGCTACCGTAACATAGCCCATTGTCCTGTCATTGTGATAACTGGGCCTGGTCTATTGGTGTTATTTTAAATGTGTGGCTCCCTCATTAGTGTCTCATCCTGAGTGAGACTATCCCGAGGTTTCATCTCTCAGGACAGGTAGAAACAGGGTAGTACAATGCATTCTCCTTCTTAAGATATTTGTTGACTTCATCATCTTGGAACACAGTTTCGATCCTTTTTCTAGTTATTGTGTGTGACCACTGGTGCTTAGAAGGCCCTCCTGTTCTTGGTAGAGTTTCCGTATATTTTCCCTGGGTAATTTGCCTAACTCTGTTTCCTGTACTACCTCTTCTCTAGTTATGCAGTTTGACATGAGTTTTATGTCTATATTTTAAAATCAAATAGAGTTAATAGAAATAAAAAACTAATTTATATTAACTTCCTCATTCAAATTAATAAAAAATTAAACATATCCCATGATAGCCAAATTTCTATGTTCATCCTAATTATCTTTAATATATATTAACTTTTATCTGAATATCATTATAAAATTTTGGCCTTTCACAAACTCATCAGATTTCAGTCAACTACAATTATTATAGCTTTTTTGATTCTCAAATTATAACTTGGCCAGCAGGAGACCTTGAAGCCGGCTCCTTTGTCCTTTCAGCACTGTCTCTGGCATTTTTGAAACTATCTTTCCTATCTGGAAACAATAGGGTACTCTAGGTTCATGCTGCTGTTTGTGTATGTGTGGTCCAGGGGTGCTAGTTCCTTCTAGTGAGGGTGAGAGATAGAGACCCAAATCTGGGCGTTTAGGAGTTCATGTGAGTATAGGCAGTGACCAAAATGCTACTGAAATGGGAGAGTTCCCTGACCCCCCTTGCAGGATGTGTGACAGGGGTGCGGCTTGTGTGTTCGGCCACTATCATGGCTCAAACCCCTTACAGGAGGGGGAGCATGCAGTTGGGCAGGCGCAGGAGCCAGGGTAAGCTCTTTTGGGCTTCGGCACCACAGTAGCATCTAGGGGTGGGTGCCTGTGACTCCCAAAGCCCCACTGGGTGTGTTACAGTGCTCTTTTTAGCTCTGCCATCCACAGATGGCTTAAGTGTTAACCAGCTTAGTGCCCTCTTGGTACCTGGATCCTCTTCTGGCATCCAGGAAGAATCAGGTCACATGGACAAATTTAAGGATGGTAAATGTGGGAAATTGTATTGCCGGATGGGAGTGGATCTCAGCAGGATGGATGGGGAGCTGGAGAGGTGATGGAGTGGAAAGAATATCTTCCCCTGGAGTTCAGCCATCCAGCAGCCGATCTTCTCTCCAACTGTCCCCAGCTGAACTCCTCTTGATGTTCAGATGCCCCTTCTCTTCTCTCATCTGTTGTGCAGCTCTTCTGCTCATTTGCTCTTCTGCTCGTGGATCGTGGAGTTTGGGATTTATATGGGTACAGGATAGGGGGCATGGCAGGCTAAAAGGCAACATTTGGGCATGAAAACAGGAATCCCTGTTCTCATTTAGGGCCGTGGATTTCCAGGCTTAAGGGTGGGGCCTTTGCCAGGGAACTGCCCTCTTTACCCAGTATTTAATTTCCTTGCCTCCTGTCCATATCATAGGCAGTACCAAATTGCTACTGCTGTTGGAACACATAGCTAGGAAAAAATATTGCTTTTTAATGCTGTGAGTTCACATTGGGTTTTTTTCCCTAATATTATTAACATAATTAAATTGCTGTACCTGACTGTTCTCAGAGGATGAGGTTTTATCGACCTCTAAGACTTTCTAATATATTAGTACAACAAATGACCTCAGATTGAACCTTATCTACTTCATAGTTCCAGCCCTGATATTAATCTGCCTTTGTGCTTGGCTTCATATCACACTGACGTTCAAGACTCAATACTTGGTCTTTGTTCCAACATCTTGTTGTGGCCCTTATCTCACCGATTCCCAAGTTCAAACCCCATCCCAGATGACTTCTTGGCCCCTGGGAAATGCATGGAAGAGATTTTGCCCCTGAGGAATAATTGTTCAGGATGGTGGCATATTAATCTTCTATTACAAGGAAGGCCTGGCTTCACTTCTTGTGAAAAGAGAAGACTTTTTTCTGTTTCATGATTCAGTTTTGAAGAACCTGGTATTTCCTTTTGTTCGTATTTCTTCTACCATCAGTTCCATATCTGTCTCTACAATTTTCTTTCAACACATTTAAACATAGGAATACAAAGCAAGAATGATGCAGCCTCTGTACATTCTCTTCGATACGAACATTGAAAGGACAGAAGCACTGTTTTTTCCTCTGTCTCAACTTCGTATATTTCCTTCTAGAAGTCTTGGTTTTCTTACATTTTAAAATTATATCCTCCTTAACTGATAACTCCAGATTTGCTGATCAAGGGATCTGGAACTCCACAAGTGTTGTACTGGCCATAAGTTTAGTTTCCATCCACAGGATGGGGGTAATGGGGGTGGCCACCACCTTGGGGGTTGTGTCATAGATACCCTTGCTACCATTATACTTAGCAGGAAGGCTCTAGACAAGGAAATGGGAGAACATTTACTTACAGAGAAAAGACCTAGAAAGCAGTGAGCACAGGGGGCACATATCTGATCTCTTATTCAGTGTAAGTTTAGCAGGGTGGATTTTGATTTTTACAGCAGCCCAGGTTTCATTTTATGCCTTTGAGCTATGGTAGAGTGCATGAGATATTTGTTGAAGGCTGCCCATTAGCCTAGGCAAAAAATGCATTATAAAATGTGCATACATCTTTTAATACTAAGGAAAATTTTATAAATTGTAATTCTCATATATATATACACACACATACACATACAAATGATAATTCAATGTATGTGAATGTAAAATTTGCCATGTATGAGCCAGGCTGTACACTAGGCACCTAACACTGAATAACTCTTTAGTCCTCACAATAGCAAGCTGAGACAGGTTCATGATTACCATTTTAAAGATGGGTAAACAGAGGCTTAGTGAGGTTATGTAAATTATTCATGTTCTTTTTTTTTTTTTCTTTTTTTTTGAGACGGAGTCTTGCTCTGTCACCCAGGCTGGAGTGCAGTGGCACAATCTCCACTCACTGCAAGCTCCGCCTCCCAGGTTCACACCATTCTCCTGCCTCAGCCTCCCAAGTAGCTGGAAGTATAGGCGCTCGCCACTACGCCCGGCTAATTTTTTTTTGTATTCTTTAGTAGAGACGGGGTTTCACTGTGTTAGCCAGGATGGTCTCGATCTCCTCACCTCGTGATCCACCCGCCTTGGCCTCCCAAAGTGCTGGGATTACAGGCGTGAGCCACTGGGCCCGGCCTATTCATGTTCTTAAACTAGCAGGTGGTGAGTTGTGATTCAAATCCAGGTACTTTGATTCTAACTCCAGAACCCATTGTCCTAAATACGTGTCTGTATGCATAACAAAAACTGGATCCTACCCTACATATAATTCAAAATTCTCCTTTTGTCACTTATTTTACTCAGAGCATTTCTTTCATAAAGTTTTAGAAAAGATTTTTTAAATGACTGTATACTGTCTTTTCTTAAAAAGGTAATTTTGCCAGCCTCCCACTCCCACTAATGAACATGTGTTTCAAATTTTTCAGTATTATAAACAATTATTCAATAAGTATTGAACAATAAGCAAAGCATTATACTTACTTTTGTTCATGTGTCTGATTATTTTCTTAAATTCATTGAAGGGAAATTACTGAGTCAAAGGAAATGATAATTTGAGTACCTACATTACCTGAAAGGCCTCCCAATCCAGACCCCAAGAGAAGGTTCTTCGATCTCATGCAAGAAGGAACTCAAGGTGAGTCCGTAAAGTGAAAGCAAGTGTATTATTAAGAAAGTAAAGGAATGAAAGAATGGCTACTCCATAGACAGAGCAGTCCCTGGCTCTAGTTGCCCATTTTTATGGTTATTTCTTGATGATATGCTAAACAAGGGGTGGATTATTCATGCCACCCCTTTTTAGACCATACAAGGTAACTTCCTGATGTTGCCATGGCATTTGTAAACTGTTATAGCACTGGTGGGAGTGTGGCAGTGAGGACCACCAGAGGTCACTTTTGTCACCATCTTGGTTTTAATGGTTTGGCTGGCTTCTTTAGTCCAAACTGTTTTATCAGCAAGGTCTTTATGTATCTTGTGCTGACCTCCTGTCTCATCCTGTGACTGAGAATGGCTTAACTTACCGGGAATGCAGCCCAAGAGGTCTTCGCATTTTTTTTTACCAAGCCCCTATTCAATACGGAGTTGCTCCGGTTCAAACACCTCTGACACCTATATAGATAGTACCAAATAAATTTTCACAGAGTTTGTGCGGACTTACACTTCTGCCAGCAATTTATTTTAGGGAGTCTTTTCAAACTTCCACCAGCACAGAAAATTTTCTTTTAAAAAGGTTTTACTATTTTAATGAGTGAATAAAATGTATCTTGTAACTGTTTTAATTAGTATTTGATTAGGTGTGTGAACATTTTTTCCTGGTAATTATATTTTGTACTTAAGTTTTCTGTGAGGATACTCTGCCCATGTCTTTTGGAGTATTCTGTTAATTGATCTGTAAGAGTACTTCATGTACTCTTTCAATATTATCTTTCTGCTCTGTTACTACAACTACTTCTTCTGATTTGTAATTTGATTGTTGTGAACATGTTCCTTGATGTAAAGGACTTTCAACTGTGTTAACAGTAAGCTCTATCTAACTTTTCCTTTGTAATTACTTACATTGCTTTTATGCTTAGAATATCGTTCCCTTTCCAGAAGTTTGTTATTTATTTATGTTTTTGCCTAAGTGTGGGTTTTTTAATCCATCTGCTTTTATTGTTGTTTTTGTCTTGGGCTGCTGGATAGTAAAGCTATAACTTGAGTTAATCAATTTTCCTAACCATTTGAGAAATAATCTCTGCCTTTCTCATTTTTGTTGTCCTTACTTTAAGCTGGAATACATGCTAGAATCTATTTCAGGGTTCATTGCTCTGTTCTATCAATCTGTCTACCAGCTGCTGAGCTAGTACCATACTGCTTTGGTTGCAGTTGCTTATAATATATTTTAATAACTAGTAGGATGTGCCTACACAATTGAAATGCTCTGATTCTCCTTTTTCAATACATTCTTAGTTTTTTGCTTGTTATTAATATAAATTTAAGAATCACAATGTCATATAAGAAAAATAACATTATCTTTTGATTGGCACATTTATTCATCATGTCATCACAATATTTAACATGTCATTGTAAAATCATGATAGTATTTATTTTCTTTTGATTGTGCTATTGTCAATTTTAGATCAGTGTTGCTGACTTCATCAAATGAATCTTTATACACTCAGCTTTTGTTTTATATCAAGAAAATCAGATAACATCGTATTATCTGTCTTTCTGAAATTCTGAAAGTTATCACTGGTAAAATTTTCAGAAAATGAAACATCTTTGGAAGTAATACAATACACACATATACATGTATATCCCCAGAATGTCTTCTAAAAGTTCATGACCCTTTTTCTTAAGGTTAGGTAAACTATGCCATGAAAATATCTGTTTAATTCAACTTTTCAAAGTTATGAACACTACTGTGCTTTAACAAATATTTTCATATTTGTTAAAATTCTCCTGTTTATTTTTATGTTTCTCTTCTACTTTTACATTTTAGTTTTCCTCTTCACCTTTATATATTCTCTAGAGTTACGTTAAAAGTTTTGAATTCATATGTTAACTTTACTAATTCTATTTTAATAATTTGTTCATTTTCTATGCTTATCTTTAGAAAATATTTTCTATTTTCATTGGTTTTGTTATAGACACCTTTTAATTATATATAATACATATCATTTAAAACTTATATATTTTGTCTTTTCCTATTGTCAAAGAGCAATAGTTCCATAAAAGGCTCACATAAAACAATTGCTTTCTGTCCATTTCTTCTTATACACCTTTGTTTTATATATTTATATATTTAATGCATAAAGTATCACTGATGATTTTATATTTTTATGTGTACTTTGCTCTATTGAATATTTTTGACTATGTACCCAGTCTTGAATAAAGTTAACATTAATACCTTTATTTTTTCTTTGTATTTTTCTAGTAAATCTTCATCGTTTTATTTTTTATTTATATGTGTCTCCTTGTTTTGGATAGGTTTCTTGTGAGCAGGTCATAGTTGGATTTTCTTAGCCCAATCCTGAAGTCTTAGTACTTTAAATATAGGAAGATAAATCACTTAAATTTATTGTTATAACTGGCTATCCTCCCATCCTGGGTAATTATTCTGGGTATCTGTGATTTTGCTCAGACAGGGCTCAGGGAAACTGAGTCTCAACACTGACATAGAAATCAGTTGCAGGCAAGAAAACCAGTAAAAACTCACAATTAGTCATGGGTAAAGAAAGGAGCATTATAAAAATGAAGTCTGTGGAATTGATCAGAAATCTAGAACAGGATACAAATCAAAGAATTAAAAATGTCAGATACAATTGAGGAGTGCGTTCATAAAACAAAGCCAGGACAGCTTCCCTGAGGAAAAGACACACAGGGAGATGCAAGTATTTTTAATCTTTTATAATGATAATGAAAAAAACAATGATGGCAACAAATTACAACAACTCATTTATCAAATCATAATTGGGCCAAACACTGAACTATGTTCTTTAGATAATCCATCCCCACAAGTACCCTAGGAAGTGTATGTTTTTCCAGTTTTACCAACAAGAAAACTCAGATTTTAAGTAGATAAGTTAATTTCCCTAAGACCAAAGTTAGGAAGTGTGTGAACCACTTTCAAAATAAGATCTCTCTCTCAAAAGTCTGTGACATTTTCTATTATATTATATGGTTTTTCCCCCTGGTAAAGGTTAAGCATCCCTAACCCAAACATCCAAAATGTTCCAAAATATGAAAGTTTTTGAACACCAAGATGACCCTCAAGGGAAGTGTTCACTGCAGGATTTCAGATTAAAGATGGTCAACTGGCATATACTCTGCAAATATTCCCCAGTTTGAAAAAGTCCCAAATCCAAAACACTTCTGGCCCCAACCATTTCAGATAAGGGATACTCAACATGTATTAACATTTTTCTTGGTTTTATTTTCCCCATTTCTATAAGTATGTATTTTTCTTTGACTTCTTCAAATTCAGTTTTTGTTTGTTTGTTTGTTTGTTTGAGATGGAGTCTTGCTCTGTCATTCAGGTTGGAGTGCAGTGGTGCAATCTCGGTTCACTGAAACCTCTGCCTCCCTGGTTCACATGGTTCTCCTGCCTCAGCCTCCCGAGTAGCTGGGATTACAGGCGTGTGCCATCACGATCAACTAATTTTTTGTATTTTTGGCAGAGGCAGGTTTTCACCATGTTGGCCAGGCTAAACTCCTGACCTTAAGTGATCTGCCCACCTCGGCATTCCCAAAGTGCTAGGATTACAGGTGTGAACCACTGGGCCTAGCCCAAATTCTGTTTTTTAAGATCACACTTGAATGCATACATTCTCTAATCATCAAATTCATGAATGATATAACTTTTGACTCTTTACAAGATGAAGAATTTCATACTCTTCTTTCCCACATACACTCCTTTTCCTCCATTCTCGCCAATGACATTTAGAATTATGGACCTATTTATCACTTTTATTCTATCTCAAGAAAAATTTCCAGCTCTACTTTATTTACAACATTTTTTAAACTTAATTTAGTATGTTTAGCTGGGTTATCACAATTCTTTTGAACTCATTTTGCTATTGAGTTTTGTCTTTAGCATGTTGTTTCACTGGAACATTTCTTTAATTTTTTCGAGAAAAGTGCATGGGTGGTATCTTTTTTGAACCCTTGACTAGAATGTCTAAGAATCTCTTTTTGTTTTCTTTGCAAATTAACATTTCAGTTTGAGTCATAAGCACTTTCTAGTACCATTCAGACTTTACTCGTTTCTCATGTGGCATCTAGTCTTGTGCTGTACCCTTAATTCAGCCTATTCTCATTTTTATCATAAGTAACATTTGTTTTGTCTGGATGTTTGTAGAATATTTTAAAATCTTTTCCATTTGAACAAATTTGCTAGATTATGTCTGGGTACATCTTTAATTTTGCCCTGAACATGGTGCAGTATTTTAAGTTGTAAATTTTTTTTTTCTTTTAGCTCAAGTTTTCTTCCATTTTTCTCCATGTTAAAGCAACATCATTTGTTCTGGTTATATTTCCCTTGGGTCCTTCTTATCCATCGAGTAAGTCTTATTTTTGATCGACCAAATTACCTATCTTTTCTGTCATCATTTTTTGTTTCTTTTCTCTGCATCGATAGAAAACTTCTCTACCTTGTTTTCTATATTATTTATTTGGCTTTTTGTAATTTCAATTCTGGTCTTCACTTCATTAGAATTGAATTTTGATTCCACAATTTTATTTTTAGTTTACCTGAATTCAATTCTTACATGTCAGTTTCCCTTTCAATCTCAGAATCTCAAGTGTCACCTTTTTCATCAATTTCATTCTTACTTCAGAAAGCACATACTGCCTAGTATTAAGAACACAGAAAAAGCAAGATTAAATCTTTTTTCTGTTTTATGCAGTTAGCTTTTCCTTAAACAGGCATGATTTTTCTCTGCCTCATTGGTCTAGCGAGTCTCCTGTTATATGTTACAGAATATTTTTCATAGACTCAATGTATCTTTATACCATCCCCCAACACATATGCACTTACTCCCTCTCCAACAAGGAAATCGCTGTCCAAATTGTTTGTACTCTGGATCTGCCAGAATCTTCCTCTTAAATGTTTAACTGGAGAGCAAGCTATGGTGCCTAGCTAGCAATGTGTACCGTTACACTATGACATGAATTCCTCTTGCTTCCCTGTTTCTTTGTAAATGAAAGGTGAATTCATTACTAAATACTCTGAAACATTCCATAGTCTTTTTGTGGCCTGAAACAGTGCATGGGAAGCTCTGATTCCAAGACACAGAGCTCTCAATGTATCTGGCATTGTATTTTCCAAAGATGGCCACTGCACTATATACCTCATTCCTTGGTTCTTCTAACAGTGACATCGAACATCCTTCACCATGAGGTGAAGTCTGTGTTCTCCCCTCTTGAGTCCAGATGGAATTTTGTAACTGCTTCCATGAACAGGACGCAGCAGAACTAATACGGCTGACTTCTGAGGCTGTGAAAGTCATGTTCTATGAAAGTCACATGGCCTCCTCTCTGAGGCAGGTACACTGGGAGCCCGGAGCATGCATGCATTAAGTCTGGCTGCCGAGGCTGTCATGCTGGAGCGATCAGGATGAGCCCACAAACAGATGTCCGAAGAGGCCCAGCTATTCTGACCCTCAGCTGTTTGTCTTTGTAGCCCAGGTGCCGGGTGCCAAATGAGATGATTCTAGCTGACAGTAGAGTCCAGCTCTCCCTCCTAAGCCCTGTCCTGACTGCAGATTTCTTGAGCAAAATACATATTGTTTTAAGCCACTAAGTTCTGGGGTGGGTTGTTACCCAGCAGTAGATAATTTTTTTAAAGTTTCCCATCCTTATTCCCACTTATATTATATTACTTTATATCCCTCGGAATACTCTGCAATCACCCGCCCCTTTCACCAAGGCTCATTGCGCCTTTCTGGGAGTTACAATTGCACAGATAGATTCAGCAAGGTGAGAATGCCATCCTCGGGCAGCCAGGAGGTGACTGTCAGGCTTTTTGGTTGGGGAACCAGCCAGCATCCCCTCTGCAGAACCTTCCTCTCTTCTTCCTACAGAGGAAGTAGGCACTCCTCTTCCTTGGCCATCCCATCTGTTCTGTGTGAGGAGTAATTTCCCTGAGAAACTGACCATCCATAGTCGGGATCCTGGGTTTTCAGCCCTTTTATGTCCTGTCAGCCTCTTTGGATTTTTCTTGGGTAAAGGAAATTAGGAGGGGGAAATCCAGGCAACCATCATGATCCAGAAGCTCAGCATCTCAACTTTCATTCTGAGATTCAGATATGCCGCCAAAACAACAGTCAGACACAAAATAAAAAGGCAGGTTTCCTCTCTTCCACTTCCCCGTTCCCTGGCCATGTCATTAGTCGTCTATGCTCCCTCCCTGCGGGACTCCACGGTGTGAGGATTCCCAGAGAATGAAAACAACCAGCGTCATCTTTAGAGACAATTGTTCCTCTTAGTCCTTTTTTCTAAAGCCCCAAATACAATAAAAAAGGGCAATGAATATAAATACTAAAATACAAAAATTGTCTAACTCTAGGTTTCTTTTGATACCATTCCAAGCCAATTCTTCTCAAGTCATGATGTACACCTGCAGAGCTTGTTAAACTTTAAATTCTGATTCAGCATATCTGGGCTGAGAGTCTCTCTCCTCTCATTCTCTCTCTCTCT
>NW_016810106.1:833450-959260 GCF_001698545.2 Rhinopithecus bieti
CCTCCCTCCCTCCCTCCCTCTCTTCCTCTTCCCCTCTCCCCTCCCCTTCCCCTGGCCCCTCTCCCTCTCCCTCTCCCTCTGTCTCTCCCTCCCTCCCACTTAATACCTGTGCTGCTACCCAGGGAGACACTTTGAGTAGCCAGGCTCTAGGCAATCCCTCTTGCTCTCACCTCCTGCCTGGCTAGGTGCAGTCTTATAGCTACCGTCAATACCATGTCCCTTTTCTCCTTTCCTTCTAATGTTTATGGGCTCTTCTTGCCATTTTCTCCTGTCCCATACCTATTGGGCAGCTCCAGTGTGGAAGGGGTTTCTTCTTCTTGTGTCCTCACTTATTTGTTCTCTCCCTCACAGTTACTGACCACTCTGGGCTTGGCTCTTTCAGGAGGCAAAAATATAGAAACGAAAGACGCCGACCAAAGGCTAATGAGGGAGAAGCACAGTGAGAGCTCTCCACAATAGGATCCATGCTAGGTTGTGCAGAGGCTGACTCAGGTGGAGAGGGGAAGCAGGTGGGAGGGAGTCAGGAGGCAGTTAGAGAGTATTCTCTGAGGACTTCCTGGAGGTGGTGACACTAGCTGGATCTTAAGATGTTAGTAGGTGTGAGCCCGCTGAAGAAAGGGGGAGGGAAGGACATTCCAAGCAGAGGGAACAGCCTGTGCAAGTGTTTAGAGGAGGAGACTGCAGGGTGAGCTCAAGGAACTGTAATTAAGCACAGAAGGCGTATAAGGTGTGTGAAGGGCTGGGAGAGGGTTACGGTTATATATTAGTCTGCTCTGGCTGCCGTAACAAAATACTACAAACTGGGAGGCCTAAACAACAGAAATGTGTTCTCTCACCATTCTCAAGACTGGAAGACCAAGATCAAGGTGTTGGCAGGTTTGGTTTCTTTTGAGGCCCCTCCCCTTGGCTTGCAGATAAGTGCCTTCCACCTGTGTCCTTATGTGGTCATCTCTCTATGTGTATCTATGTCCTGATCTCTTCTAATAAGGATACAGTCCTATTGGATTGGAGCCATATGAGCTTGTTTCACCTTGGTTACCTCTTTAAAGGCCCTGTCTCCAAATAGAGTCACATTCTGAGGTCGTGGGGTTGAGTTTGAAACGTATGAATTCTGGGGAGATACAGTTCCACCCATAACAGGTCATCAAAGGTTGGACAGACTTCTCGTTCTGTTTGTTCACTCCTCAACCCTCCTACTTGCTGTAGTATGGGAGAGGAGTATGTCTGGAGAAATGGCAAGGAGGCAGCATAAGGAAGCTAGGGTGCAGGAAACAAATATATCCTGAGCAGAGGTTTTTTTATCTTTCTCCCATTGGTATATGACGTCTCTATAACCCATGCTCTTAATTTAAGTTTTCTTTCCCTGTAGTGGCATCCTACATCCTGGAGATTTTTTTTCATGACCTCCTTGTATGTTCTCCAGAAACTCTTCTTTCTCTTTGATCAGTCCAAAGGTTTGTGCACTGATTGCACCATGCCCACTTGAGGTACACAGGCCTGGCACCCACTACCCCTCAGGAGGGCAGACAGTTGTGACCACTTTCTGCTGAGCTTGGAACTCACGAACTCATGATAATCGCTATCCCTCATGCTTCCATTGTGCAAATGCTGTTGGGCCTTCACCTGGTTTCCAGTGCTGGCTCATGTCGTTTGCCTACCGTAGCAGTACCCACTCTCCAAATATTAAGGTTTGTGTGCATTTTCAGAGACCAGGAGCAAAGCTGGGAAAGCTCTCCTCTGAGAGAGAGGATGAAAGACATTGTATCCGGGAAAGGGGCCCGTGGGGACAAATTTTGCTGCAAGAAAGGTGTGTGTGTAGTTGCACAGAGGATGGAGAGGAGGGTCCCTGGGGAGAATGCCTGGAAGGAAGTTTTCTATAAACATTGACACTTTCTGGGTCTCTTCTGTCCTAATCAGAGTTATTAAGCTTCTTGGCACGAGGCCTGATGGGCACTGAGAACAAATGATCCTTGTTATTATTGTTATTATTATTATTTTGAGATGGAGTCTCACTCTGTCACCCAGGCTGGAGTGCAATGGCACTATCTCGGCTCACTGCAACCTCTGCCTCCCAGGTTCAAGCGATTCTCCTGCCTCAGCCTCCCAAGTAGCTGGGATTACAGTTGCTCACCACCATGCCCAGCTAAATTTTGTATTTTAGTAGATGGGTTTTGCTATGTTGGCCAAGCTGGTCTTGAACTCCTGACCTCAGGTGATCCAACTGCCTTGGCCTCCCAAAGTGCTGGGATTACAGGCGTGAACCTGGCCGATCCTTTATTTTAAAGTAAAACACTTTCTATACCCTTAAGAAGCTAACAGTCTATGTGGATAAACAAATTATATTTATATGCGTATCAACAGAAGTAGCAAATGATGATCTCCCCAAATGCACTAATATTGGGAAATGTTTATTATCTCTATTCTTTCTCCTTTACCTCAAAACTCATTTTCTGTAAATATAACACATTCCTAAAACCCTGGTTTTGTCATATCAATTCTTTCTATTTCCATTAATGTTCTTCTTTCTTTCTTCTGTTTCTCCACTTGAATTCACCATTTTTTAGAATTGTATCTACATTGATGTTTATCCTTTTCACTTCTTTGCTGAGCTTTAGGGCATGTTCAAATTAAGAGATATAATTTACAACACAAAACTATGAACATAGTAAGTAGCAAACAGAGGCTATTTGGTAGAAAGGCATATGGATCAGGCTAATTGGAAAATGGGGTGGGGAGAGAAAACTCTGAGAAAAGAAAATAAGCTTCAACTCAGCCCAAATATTAGTTTCAAGCCAAAGAAGTTGGCCTAGCCCCAGTTCTATCCTTGGTTGGACAAAATATATGATTGGTGCATTTTCAGAAAAAAAAAAAAATCCACAGGGTGAGAATCTAAGCATCTATTTTCCATCCCAGTGACAATCAGAAATCATTCTTTGCATTTATTTTCAACTTTGTATTTGCCTGTGAACGAAATTGTAGCTGGCAAAAGATGCTTCATGTGAATTACTTGAACAACAGTTTCTCATTGTGTTGAATTACATTGAAGCTGCTTGCTGGGAAATCTTCCACAGCCCAGTAACAGAGGAAGATATTGTTGTTTTTTTCCACGACCATATAGTTAACCCACTTCTCTCCTACCAAAATGGTCCTCTCTAAAATGAAGGAGAAAAGTTCTTCAAATCCTAATCATTAAGCATTTACTTATAGCTTATTAATATCTTGCGAACCAAAAGCCAGTTTATCATCCCGTCGCCCCACTTTCTTTTTTGCTTCCCTACATCAGATTTTAACATTACTTGGCTTCTCAATGTTTAGAATACCTCTAGTAGCCAGCAAAGTAAGGAATCATGGAACCACAGCCTTAGCTAGCAATATTTTCATCTTGAAAAGTCACCTAGTCCAGAAAGCAGTTGAGAGGCTGAAATAATCATAAAGGTTCTAGAGTCATTCATAATACCGACCTGTTCCTAAATTCACCACCCACCGCTAGAGGGAGAGATGAACGAAAAGGCCCCGTGCAAGTGGTGGTTACAGCATTTCTCCAAGGCAACATTTAAGGAAGCCCAGTTGAGGCCTTTAATGGGGTTTCAGTTGTTGGCTTTGCTGCTCACGAGTGTCAAGTATTTCAGAGGCTCCTTGGAGGGGCACTGCAGTTCACCGAAGGGCTAAACCCCTCTACCTCTCTCCCTTCCTCCTTGGTGCTCCTGTGTCCAGAGCTGGTTCCTTCCGGTGGGTTCGTGGTCTCGCTGACTTCAAGAATGAAGCTGCGGACCTTCATGGGGAGTGTTACAGCTCTTAAAGGTGGCAGGGACCCAAAGAGTGAGCAGCAGCAAGATTTATTGTGAAGAGCAAAAGAACAAAGCTTCCATAGCGTAGTGGAGGGGCGGGGGGNTCTCTCACCATTCTCAAGACTGGAAGACCAAGATCAAGGTGTTGGCAGGTTTGGTTTCTTTTGAGGCCCCTCCCCTTGGCTTGCAGATAAGTGCCTTCCACCTGTGTCCTTATGTGGTCATCTCTCTATGTGTATCTATGTCCTGATCTCTTCTAATAAGGATACAGTCCTATTGGATTGGAGCCATATGAGCTTGTTTCACCTTGGTTACCTCTTTAAAGGCCCTGTCTCCAAATAGAGTCACATTCTGAGGTCGTGGGGGTTGAGTTTGAAACGTATGAATTCTGGGGGAGATACAGTTCCACCCATAACAGGTCATCAAAGGTTGGACAGACTTCTCGTTCTGTTTGTTCACTCCTCAACCCTCCTACTTGCTGTAGTATGGGAGAGGAGTATGTCTGGAGAAATGGCAAGGAGGCAGCATAAGGAAGCTAGGGTGCAGGAAACAAATATATCCTGAGCAGAGGTTTTTTTATCTTTCTCCCATTGGTATATGACGTCTCTATAACCCATGCTCTTAATTTAAGTTTTCTTTCCCTGTAGTGGCATCCTACATCCTGGAGATTTTTTTTCATGACCTCCTTGTATGTTCTCCAGAAACTCTTCTTTCTCTTTGATCAGTCCAAAGGTTTGTGCACTGATTGCACCATGCCCACTTGAGGTACACAGGCCTGGCACCCACTACCCCTCAGGAGGGCAGACAGTTGTGACCACTTTCTGCTGAGCTTGGAACTCACGAACTCATGATAATCGCTATCCCTCATGCTTCCATTGTGCAAATGCTGTTGGGCCTTCACCTGGTTTCCAGTGCTGGCTCATGTCGTTTGCCTACCGTAGCAGTACCCACTCTCCAAATATTAAGGTTTGTGTGCATTTTTCAGAGACCAGGAGCAAAGCTGGGAAAGCTCTCCTCTGAGAGAGAGGATGAAAGACATTGTATCCGGGAAAGGGGCCCGTGGGGACAAATTTTGCTGCAAGAAAGGTGTGTGTGTAGTTGCACAGAGGATGGAGAGGAGGGTCCCTGGGGAGAATGCCTGGAAGGAAGTTTTCTATAAACATTGACACTTTCTGGGTCTCTTCTGTCCTAATCAGAGTTATTAAGCTTCTTGGCACGAGGCCTGATGGGCACTGAGAACAAATGATCCTTGTTATTATTGTTATTATTATTATTTTGAGATGGAGTCTCACTCTGTCACCCAGGCTGGAGTGCAATGGCACTATCTCGGCTCACTGCAACCTCTGCCTCCCAGGTTCAAGCGATTCTCCTGCCTCAGCCTCCCAAGTAGCTGGGATTACAGTTGCTCACCACCATGCCCAGCTAAATTTTGTATTTTTAGTAGATGGGTTTTTGCTATGTTGGCCAAGCTGGTCTTGAACTCCTGACCTCAGGTGATCCAACTGCCTTGGCCTCCCAAAGTGCTGGGATTACAGGCGTGAACCTGGCCGATCCTTTATTTTTAAAGTAAAACACTTTCTATACCCTTAAGAAGCTAACAGTCTATGTGGATAAACAAATTATATTTATATGCGTATCAACAGAAGTAGCAAATGATGATCTCCCCAAATGCACTAATATTGGGAAATGTTTATTATCTCTATTCTTTCTCCTTTACCTCAAAACTCATTTTCTGTAAATATAACACATTCCTAAAACCCTGGTTTTGTCATATCAATTCTTTCTATTTCCATTAATGTTCTTCTTTCTTTCTTCTGTTTCTCCACTTGAATTCACCATTTTTTAGAATTGTATCTACATTGATGTTTATCCTTTTCACTTCTTTGCTGAGCTTTAGGGCATGTTCAAATTAAGAGATATAATTTACAACACAAAACTATGAACATAGTAAGTAGCAAACAGAGGCTATTTGGTAGAAAGGCATATGGATCAGGCTAATTGGAAAATGGGGGTGGGGAGAGAAAAACTCTGAGAAAAAGAAAATAAGCTTCAACTCAGCCCAAATATTAGTTTCAAGCCAAAGAAGTTGGCCTAGCCCCAGTTCTATCCTTGGTTGGACAAAATATATGATTGGTGCATTTTCAGAAAAAAAAAAAAAATCCACAGGGTGAGAATCTAAGCATCTATTTTCCATCCCAGTGACAATCAGAAATCATTCTTTGCATTTATTTTTCAACTTTGTATTTGCCTGTGAACGAAATTGTAGCTGGCAAAAGATGCTTCATGTGAATTACTTGAACAACAGTTTCTCATTGTGTTGAATTACATTGAAGCTGCTTGCTGGGAAATCTTCCACAGCCCAGTAACAGAGGAAGATATTGTTGTTTTTTTCCACGACCATATAGTTAACCCACTTCTCTCCTACCAAAATGGTCCTCTCTAAAATGAAGGAGAAAAGTTCTTCAAATCCTAATCATTAAGCATTTACTTATAGCTTATTAATATCTTGCGAACCAAAAGCCAGTTTATCATCCCGTCGCCCCACTTTCTTTTTTGCTTCCCTACATCAGATTTTAACATTACTTGGCTTCTCAATGTTTAGAATACCTCTAGTAGCCAGCAAAGTAAGGAATCATGGAACCACAGCCTTAGCTAGCAATATTTTCATCTTGAAAAGTCACCTAGTCCAGAAAGCAGTTGAGAGGCTGAAATAATCATAAAGGTTCTAGAGTCATTCATAATACCGACCTGTTCCTAAATTCACCACCCACCGCTAGAGGGAGAGATGAACGAAAAAGGCCCCGTGCAAGTGGTGGTTACAGCATTTCTCCAAGGCAACATTTAAGGAAGCCCAGTTGAGGCCTTTAATGGGGTTTCAGTTGTTGGCTTTGCTGCTCACGAGTGTCAAGTATTTCAGAGGCTCCTTGGAGGGGGCACTGCAGTTCACCGAAGGGCTAAACCCCCTCTACCTCTCTCCCTTCCTCCTTGGTGCTCCTGTGTCCAGAGCTGGTTCCTTCCGGTGGGTTCGTGGTCTCGCTGACTTCAAGAATGAAGCTGCGGACCTTCATGGGGAGTGTTACAGCTCTTAAAGGTGGCAGGGACCCAAAGAGTGAGCAGCAGCAAGATTTATTGTGAAGAGCAAAAGAACAAAGCTTCCATAGCGTAGTGGAGGGGCGGGGGGTGGGGGGAGGGGGACAGCTTTTGTTCCCTAATTTGTCCCTGTTCGTGTCCTGCTGATTGGTCCATTTTACAGACCTCTAGCTAGCTACAGAGTGCTGATTGATGCATTTTACAAACCTCTAGCTAGCTACAGAGTACTGATTGGTGTGTTTTACAATCCTCTTGTAAGACAGAAAAGTTCTTCAAGTCCCCATCCGACCGGGGAAGTCCAGCTGGCTTCACCTCTCACCCCCACCAATTTGGGGTGGCAAATGTAGACTCAATTCCTGCCACCTGCCGGCGGTGAGCTCCCAAAACCAACCTGCTGTCCTTTCTTTTGAGAAAAAATGGGGCTAATAACACCAGCTCTCCCTGTTGTGAGCTGAGATATAGAATGTAGAAAGTACTTCATAAGCATTAACGTGCTGTACTGATACAAGCGTGTTTACTCTTTTTATGCTGCTTCCTCTGTCTGCACACGGGGCTAGGGGAATGCCAAGCAGAAGCACCTGGTGCTCATAAACCCACCTTATCATCCCTAGAGCCCTGATCTACAAGTAAATAAAGGATGAGCAAAGAAGGAAGAGAGTTGAACTGGTTAAATTCCTTCTTTCTGACTGTTGTGAGGCTGCAGCCTAATTTCCCTGAGGCTGACTTTGACGATTTTTAAGGCTTCAGGCACAGGATTACTTTCATGGCTGCTTACCATTAATTATAGGAAGAATCTACAACCCTAATCCGAAATCCTTTATCTGGCAGCAAAAGTGTGTGATTTCTCTAAAGACAGCTAATTTTTTAAACTAAAATAAATGGTTAAGCTGAAAAAGTCGGTGCCCTTCTCAGTGTGTACATGAGGCACTGTGGTATAGAACAAAAAGGGCTGGCCGGGTGCGGTGGCTCATGTCTGTAATCCCAGCACTTTGGGAGGCTGAGGTGGGTGGATCACCTGATGTCAGAGTTCAAGACCAGCCTGACCAACATTAAGAAACCCTGTCTCTATTAAAAATACAAAATAGCCGAGCGTGGTGGCACATGCATGTAATTCCAGCTACTCTGGAGGCTGAGGCAGGAGAATCGCTGAGAGGCGGAAGTTGCCATGGGCCGAGAATTCACCATTGCACTCCAGCCTGGGCAACAAGAGCGAAATCCATCTTAAAAAAAAAAAAAAAAAAAAAAAAGGGCTTGACATGGGTGCAAGTTCTGTCCCTTTCTAGCTTTATAAAAGAGGAACAACATAAGTCCCAGCCTCCCCATGAGACAAACCACACTGGGTGATAAATGAGATAATATGTATGTAGTTATAAAGAACCTGGGCTATGATGGCAGATACCCTGGTTTTCAAAGACTTGCCTTGCCATTTACTAGATAAGTGACATTGATCAGGTTAACCTTTCTAGGCCTCAGTTGTCTCATCTGTAAAACAAGGCTAATAGCAGTATCTGGTTTAGAGGACTGTTGTGAGGCTTACATTGTAAATGCGGTTGAAGCACTGAGAATGGTGTCTGGCCATAATAAGCACACAGTAAACATTAGCTCTTTTTAGTACAAAGAACATAAATCAGAGTTGAAGACTATAATGCACTCTGCACATTTCATTAGCAATGGGGTCACCATTCATAGACAAGTAAAGTCTCAGCTCAGCTTTGCAGCTCATCATCACAGAGGCAGGGAACAGAGCTAGCTTGTCAAGGGTCTTCTCAGGAGGAAGTGGGGAGGTACCCCATGATGCAAAGTGATGGGGAGGGAAAGGGGACACAAAGGTTCTGCAGAAAAGTTGGCTCCGAGTAATGGGAGGGTGTGGGGAAGAAAGGAGGGGGCAGTAAGGATTCTCATTATAGGACTGGCCGGGAATGGTGTGGCCAGTGATTCAGGAAGTGGGGAAAATGGGAAGAGACTTCTGTAGGGGGCGCCAATTCAGATAGGACGTGGCCTAGACAAGGTGGGGGCATCTCAAAGCGACACCAAACCTGGGTGAGATCATGTCTGGAGCCACAGAAGGATGAAGCAGTTTCTATTTAAATGCTATGGCAAAACAACACCTCCACCATTACACCCTCTATTCTCATTCAAGTTCTTCGGGAGAAAGGAAAAATATGGTAGGGTTCATTGCTATTTAGTTTTGAAGTTGAGCCTGCATTTAGACACAGGAGCCTGGGAGAGTGGGTCATTTTCTTTGACACAATTATTAAGGAAAACATTTTAAATGATTCCTTGAGTCCCCCAGTGGCCCAGGTGGAAGGTGCTGTTTCCTGGTACCTGTCCAGTCCTCTGAGCTTTTCTCTCAGCTTCCAAACGCTGCAGTTGACAACTAGCAGATCCTATTGGTAGTGCCCTGTGGCCCACACTCCTTGGTAACGGTGAGAGTGGGGAGTAATTAGGAGCGGCTGCCATGGGTCAGGCATTCAGGTCAAGGCCGAGGATGGTGGCCAGGGCCACAGAGCCAGGGGAGGGTGGGGACCCAGCAGGCCTGTGACTGGCCGCTCCCTGCGCGCTCCAGCCACTGGGCCCTGGGCGGATGGAGGGCCGGACAAGGCCCTCTGCTGGGGCCGCGGCGATCTTGCAGCGCCTGGACACTGAGGCTGGGGCACCAACAGTCCGTGGGGCTCCCGACGTATTCCTCTAACTTCCCCTTTCTCTCTTTTCGGTCTGGGGCCTTTTCAACACCCTCTGTGGTCGGGGAGAGCTGGGGCAGAAATCGGCAGGCGGCAGAAGGCTCAAGCAGCTCTGACCCCTGGCATCTCCCTAAGGCCCAGAGCATAACATCTGTCCCCAGAAATCCCCAGGCGGAGAAGAGCGCGCGCCAAACCCTTCCTGGGTAGTCAGGATTCTCCCTTCCCGGGAACACCCTGCCCTCTGAGGCCTGGGCACCCGGGTTCCCGAGCGCCGGGTCCGAGCCCCGCGGGGGCGCCTCCGCACCCCATCTCCGCGCCAGGCGCAGAGCCGCCAGTCTCCGCGGCGGGGCCCCGTGACCCGCAGCGCCACCTAGGGGCCGGGCGCCGCCTCCCTCCCTCAGGGGCACCCCCGTACTCCGCAAGGACTCCGGGTCTCCCCAGTTCTCCCAGCAGCCGGACCCTCCCAGCCTCGGCCGCTGGGCCGCCCTCCGCGTCCGCAAGCCCGCCTCCCGTGCCTCCCCGGGGCGCACGGCAGCGGGGAGCGTGCAGCCGAGGGCGCGCAGCGGCGGCCCAGGCCCAGGCCTCGGGCTGGGGCTGGGGCCTGGGGCTGGGGCGGGCTGGGGTGAGGGGGTGACAGCAGGCGCCGCGGCGGGCGAGGGGAAGCGGACGATGCAGCGGCGGGCGGCGCGGGAGGCGAGGCGACGGCGGCGGCGGGCGGCGCGAGGACCTGTGATGGCACAGCCGGAGCGGAGAGGAGGCGGGGAGGGCGGAGGCGGGGGCGGAGAGGAGGGAGGGGCGAGCGCGGCGGCGGGCGGCCGCCGAGGAGCTTGCTTTCACCTCTCCAGCCCCGCAGGACGGGGCGGCAGCCCGCGAGCCCGGGCGAGGACAGAACGCCGCCTCGAGGCGCCACCCCGGCCCGGCAGCGGCCCTGACACTCAGGGCGAGCGGGAAAGCGGCGGCGGCGGCGGCGGCGGCGGCGGGGGAAGGATGCAGGGGAAGAAGCCGGGCGGCTCGTCGGGCGGCGGCCGGAGCGGCGAGCTGCAGGGGACGAGGCGCAGAGGAACAAGAAAAGAAAAGAAGGTGTCCTGCTTTTCCAACATCAAGATATTCCTGGTGTCCGAGTGCGCCCTGATGCTGGCGCAGGGCACGGTGGGCGCCTACCTGGTGAGTCCCTGAGCCAACTCCGCCGTGGAGCCCTTCCCCAGCCCGGCTCCCGAACGGCCGCCTGGCACGAGGAGTGGGCCGCCCGGCGCTGGGGGCTGGCGGGCATGACCTCGGCCCGGCGTGGAGGTTGGCGAGTGGTGCAGAGGCGGCCGCCGGGGGAGCTGCCGGCCGGGGCTGCCAGCGAGCGGGTAGCGGGCGGGACCGTTGATGCCGGTAGCAGCTCGCGCGCGCCCTGCTGGGGCTGGGGGTGCTGCGGGACGAGAGGCGGCGGGCAGATGGGCGTAAAACTATTCCTCTCACCCCCTTAAGAGCGGAGCGAGACGGTGACTTCAGGGCTCTCCTTGGAGAGGAAAGCAATCGGGGTTTGCAGGTGACCCGCACATGGGAAGAAAAACCGGTTAGCATCCTGCGTCCTCTACTCTCCATTGCATCCTCCTCGAGAACAAATCTATTATGCATCATTTTCTCCGGGAGCTTTCTACATCTGCCAATTACAGGGGGATATAACAGCTTAGAGTAAAATGCTCCCTAGTGTGGCCCTGACCTGACTCGGGTCTGCAGGGAGAATATTCCCACCCGGCATCCCTGTAGCCCTCTTTCAGCGTCTGCGATAAAGTTACGGTACCTAGAGAGCAGCTGCGAGTTTGTGTAGTTCCTGCTATCCACTCTTAGTGCTAAATTCCCCATCGTGGTCTGTCGCCCACAGAAGGTTGCACCATTTTGCACAATGAATATGTATTTTATTTGCCTCCAGAAAGGGGATGTTAATGCTCAGAGGGCCCATGGGTGCATAACATTTCAGAGGAAACAGCTTGTAATGACTCAGCACTGTCAGGTACCTACTTTGTGTCTTTTGCCTCCCCTGCTCAGGTGGTCCCAACTTGAGTTCCAGAGAGCGTGCTTCCACACCTGAGTACAGTCCTGTCTAAACGGGAAAAAATTTTTTGAGTTTATAGTGTTAAATCATTACTTGGCTGTTGACCCGCAACTGGAATCAAATGTCATAGACTTTGAGTATTCCTGAGCAAGTTTGATGGAGATAGAATTGGACAAGATTTTGGCCATTGAATAACCACATCTAGAGATAGAACCACGCGTATCCTGATGCTATGATTAATCCCTCATTCCTGGCCTTGGCGTAAAGTTAATGAGGACCAGACGCTGGGGGCTCTATACCATTCATAAACTATCTCTTAAGGCTCAGGGCTCACTGTTAAAGGGAAATACAAGCAGTGCTTGGTCTCCGTCCGGTGTTGAGTAAGTTAGGTGGTTGTGAGAGAGGAGGTCTTCAAACTCAGCTCTGTTCCTGGGGTGACAATTTCAGGGCTTTTGAAAATCAAATACATTTCTGCTGCTCCTTCTGAGACGAAAAGCGTTTACGTCCCGGTCTCTGTCTTGTGCATTTGTAACTTGTAGACTGCAAGTGAACCCTGTAGTCAAAAGCACACCTTGTTTTCTGTTCTATAAAATAACACTTATTGTGCCTATAGTTATAATATGCAGTTGCAGACAGTGCTTATTGGCCCTTGGAATTTGAGGGATGGGGATAATTGTGTTTTGGGAGTCAGTTTATCAGCCTTTCCTTAGGGGGAATTTGACTGTTAAAATATTTAAGTACATGTATTACAGAGATGCAAATACACATTAATAAAACATATGTGGGTCTGTACTGTGACATATGCAAAGTACATAATACCTAACCGGGTCTATGTTTAAAAGGAGGTAATTAGTATATCAACAGTTGCCTCCAGTTTAACGGTTTGTTTGCCTCAAACCAGTTTTGATCAGTAGAGTGCATTATTCATGTGTGGCAAACACCAACAGAACTTTTCACCCCAGGAATGATAAAAGCACGGGCTTACTATTTTTCCGTTGCAATGATCTAAGGATTTGACAAAGAAATGAAGCCGGGCTGCAACTAGATGAATGACCTAGCTCCTTTAGAAAGTTAAGAAGCCGAGTACTCCTGGAGTGGTGGACTTCTGGAGGCAGGGCTGGCCCCAGGAGATAGGAGGTTGACTTCAATCCCAGAACAGTGGAATGACAGGCGGAGGAGGAATTTGGTCCACCTGGTGGCGGCATCCTGGCACTTCTAGCCTTAGCTGATGGAAAGCCTGGTTGGGTGGGGTAAGGTAACAGGAGTCAACAGGTGACTTGCAGAAAGCAGCTGGAGGCCCAGGAGAGGACAGGCCTAGGAAATTGAATTCATTTTGATTACTAGGAGTGGAGGCATAAGGCTCTAAGGGCTCTGCTTTGCCCGGCTGCCCTCGTCTTTGCCTTGCCATCGGAGCCTCATGAAAATAAATAGTTGGCTTGTCAGGGTTGACCGACTCAGCTTGCTGTGGGCTTTGCTCTTCTGGGCCACTTCAGAGTTTTCTCTTCACCTGTTATTTGGGAGATGGGGAGAAAAGTTTGCTCCTTCAGCCATGCGAGACTTCTCTGTGGATAATTGGAGAATGAAATATTGCAGCCTGTTTGCAGGAAAGGCAAATTTCTTCCTTTTAATTCATCATGGCTTTCTTAGGAAACCTGAGACCCTGTGTCTGTAGGGGACCTCAGGGCAGGGACCACAGGGCAGGGTCCATGTGCTAAGTGTGCGTTATGTGTGATCTTTACGTTGGCAATCAGCCTGCCCCTCTAATGAGGCATTTCCAGATACCTGAGGAAGGGCTTGCCTTGGGACAGTGCCAGCAATGCTCCCTTTCACAGAGAAGAGAGTGATAACAAATTCTATGCCAATGACATTATTTCCTATTAGATTCCCAGAGTCCACCTTCTTATTTCATCTCCCAAGTTGCCTGAAAATTTTGCAGTTTCATTTCCTTATTTTTTCTGAAAAGACAAATTTCCCAGTGTCCTGAATGACACTAGTGTAGGCTTCCCAACTGCAGAACTGAAGCAGAAGGTTGCCTGTGATTTAAGAAGCAACTTTGAGAGGGAGGACTCGTGTGTGTGTGTGTGTGTTTGTGTGTCTGTGTGAGAGAGAGAGAGAGAGAAAATGTGTGTGTGTGTGTGTGTATGTATGTATGTATGCATGTGTTAGTTTTCCACCAAGAACCTCCCCAGGGAGGAAACTCAAGAGAAAACTGTATTGGATATAAGAAGGCCATCAATTGTTGGCTAGGCTGGGGACCTGCAACTTTTGTCTTGGTGTCAGGGAGTACAGAAAGACACTGATCCTGAAAGCTAGACTCAATGATCTAGATAAAGTAACCCAGGTACAACCTGGGCCAACTGTGGATTCTGAAATCTATTACAGTTACAAACGTCTTCACTGGAAACTATGCTTCAGATAAGCCAATAGTCACAGGGATGTTCCATCATAGTCACCTAAACCTCCTGACTGGCTATGAAATAATTTTTGCAGCATAAGAGGAGAGACCTGCTCAGTTTGATAGTCATTTTGTATGGAACAGAGAATGCAATTTAATTTTCTTCTACTTGGGTTTTGGCTTCGAGTGACTCCAGTCCTGTTTGCGAGGATGTAACATGTGCTTAAGTCTTGGACTGGTTGGAGAAGATGCAGGCATATGAGAACTGCATGGAGAGAAAGTCATTTGGTATGTGCTTATTGGTGCTTTGCAGAAACCCCCTAAAATGTTGTAAGCCACTCACTGAGGGTAGCCCTGCTTATAGAGGTTTCTGTGTGGTATCAAATTACTGAGAACTGGAGTAGATAAGGGTGTGTACAGGAAATTAAAACCTCTGACACCTCGGCCGGGCGCGGTGGCTCAAGCCTGTAATCCCAGCACTTTGGGAGGCCGAGACGGGCGGATCACGAGGTCAGGAGATCGAGACCATCCTGGCTAACACGGTGAAACCCCGTCTCTACTGAAAATACAAAAAACTAGCCGGGAGAGGTGGCGGGCGCCTGTAGTCCCAGCTACTCAGGAGGCTGAGGCAGGAGAATGGCGTAAACCCGGGAGGCGGAGCTTGCAGTGAGCTGAGATCCGGCCACTGCACTCCAGCCTGGGCGACAGAGCAAGACTCTGTCGCAACCAAAAAAAAAAAAAAAAAAAAAACCTCTGACACTTCTAGATGATTAGATTGAGGCATACATACAAATATATTCGAATTTCCTCAGGTTGAAAACTGAGAAAAGGCCAGTCTAGTTTCCTGGGTGGGGCACCAAGGGTGTTCCTTTGAAGAAGGGGTAGGTATTTCCCTATTTAGAGTTATAGAAAAATAAGTTTGAGGTTGTGGTGACAAAATAATGACATCGATGACTGAGTGTGGTTAATGAGGCTCTGTCTCACTGCTTTGTAGTCACACTTTTTCAGCTTGAGAACAGTCAGTGGGCTTGCAATTAATGGGTGAGGTGAAACTGCTAGATTTGTTATTCCTTTTTTTTTCTAAAGAAACATCATTTTGAAGATGAGTTTTTGCATATTCAACCCAGAAGCAGACAGCTGAGGAAACTGTCTGTTGACATTTTCAACAGAGACATTTTTGAAGTCCTTGTCAAATTACTATGATGACTAAGGTAACCATATTTTATTTAATCAAATTATTTTATACACTTATGCTTACTCAAAGTGACAAATTCCTTGCCATTTCCATAATTACTATGTAGCCCCAGGTACTAAGAAATAAAATTACCTTGATTTTTTTTCCCTTATAGCTTAGTTTAAAATGTTAATTATTAAGGGGAAAAGATATTTCTGAAAATTCTTTTCATCCAGCCTTGTGTATTTATCTTTGTTTCTGAGGGAGTTTTTGTTGGCGTACGTAACGATGGGAGAAACTGAATTAGTTGTAAAATGAGCCAGGGCTCTATCCTGCATTTTGTTAACCCTTCCCCTCATTCAATTTTAGACACCTTATGAAAAGGATCGCCGAGAGGCCTCTCTGCAGCAGCACCGCCTTGCTAATCAATTGCCCAGCATTTGCAGCTCATCTTGCGTGCTGCTGGAGTCGGGTTTTCTATTACGCTGCACGGGCTTCTTCTTGCACGAAGTCATTGGTGAACTGCTGGGCAAAGGCAGCCTCACCAAGAGGGTCTCTGTGAATTTATTTTGCACACCTAAAAGCAAACTTTGAGGTGCTGCCTTGATCACGGAATGTATTCTCTTAACAGATTGGCCTGGATGAACAAGGGTAGTATTGCAAAAATGATGAGGATACAGATGCATTTCATGCAGAAATAGTGAAGAATAAAACTCCCTACTAGCTGCATTTCTCTGGCTGTAGTTCCAACTTGCGCAGATTTCACTACATGTATCATTTAATAAGCATGTTTCTCTAAAGTGGAGTCAAAGTACCTCTCTTTTGCATGTGTACTCTATTCTGTACGTTGCTGTATGCATTGCATATTTACATACGTGTTCATGTACAGGGTTGCATGCAATGAATATTGTATGCCATACTCTTTGAAGGTGCAAAGGGACATTTCAATGGTAACTTTGATTGTGTGGTTGACACACGGATTTGGGACCCGTTCTTCCCTGAAGAAAATCTCTGTATTTTCTTGCCTCTCAGAAATGCCTTTGATAATCTGTAGGCTAGAAAGATAGCATCTTTGCTCTTTCAATTTACTTTTATTTTCGGTTTCTATGTCTGTATCTGCAAAATAGATATAAATGGGAAAAACAGTGGAATCATGGACCTTGGTTCATGGGATAAATGAATTGATGTGATTCAAAGACACTTGTATTTTATGTAGCCTAAGTGTTTATGTGTTAGCATGAGACAAATTATTGTTTAATGGTTAAAACTCCAAGTTAAATGATTACAGTTCCAAGGTGGAGAATGGCAAGTGTCTGTGGCAGCTGTCGCTTATTCGATGAGTGTCAGAAGACTGGGATTCATGCCTATGTCCTTTCCTTACCTGCTCTGTGACCTTGAGCTGTTTACTTAACCTCTCTGTACCTCACTTTTTCATTTTATAACTGGGATTATACTAGTACCCACCCTCCGTTTTGCTGTGAGGATGAACTGAGTCAGTACATGTAAAGCACCTTGAACAATATCTGGCACATAGTGAGTGCCCAGGAAATATTAGCTATTACTATTAATAATAATATGGTTATGCATATTTACTGCAAACATAATAACTATGTAGCCCCAACTGATGAGAAATAAAATATTTCAATCCAACTTTGGTTTTGGTTTAGTGAATTACATATTCAAGTAGTTTCCTATTCTGCATGAACATTTTGTCTGGGAGGTAAAAGTTTTAAGGGCAAGTAATAAGCAAAATATCAGTTGCTAATTCTGTTTATTCCCTTGTAAATATAGCAATCCATTTCATCTTAAAGATGCTGTAAAAATTAGTCACATGGGAAAGGAGCCCACTGCAGGAATGGTGATTCATGTTGATCATTTACAGTCCATGAGTACTTGAAGGAGGTTAAAGCAGGCCAGGCAGGACTGGCTGGGAGGGCCAGGTGCCCTGATGCTTCACTTTGGGAGGTCCTCAGTATCTCTTGCTGTGGTCTATGGCCACTGGGTGCTGAAGGCTGCGGGTAGGTGGAAAGAATGTTAGACTTGGAGTTGGAAGACCTGGATGTGAACTTAGACTTGCTGCTTCCCAGCTCCTGGCAACTTGACTTACCTGAGCCTCAATGGCCTCATCTGAAAAATGGGGATAATGATAGAGCTTATCTTACAGATGCTTGTGAGGTTTAAACAAATAGTCATGTGATAGAGTACTTCTCATACGGTACGGTATTCCACAGTTGCTTTAACAGTAATGGTATAACCCTGCTCGTTGACATTAGCACCAACAAAAGCCCGTCCTAGGGAGCTGAGGATTTGGAATATTATGCGAGGCCAAGGCTTCTGTTTCCTAAACTGGTGATCTGGGCTCCTGAAGCTTGCTCTGCTTCACTGGCTGAAAGGCTGAGTGACCAATTCAAGGGAGCCCAAGGTGTCAGGAGAGGGAGGACAAAGGGACATATGTTGTGGACATATGCTGCACTCCAGGCAGCCTTGTTTAAAACGTGCCTCCGCAGAGCTCAGCCTTGGTTGCCCAGAGTGGCTCAGGTCTCACGCCTTGTCTGCTGCCTTTACCTCGCCTTCTCTTGCAGTATTAAGTGGACTCTGGCAAGCAGGTCTGTGGGCATTTCCCCACTCTTGGTCTTTTTTTTGGTTTCTCATAAGCAGAACAAGGGACGTGTTCCTCCAATCTGGTTTCCCGTCCCGTGGATTCATCCATCTTGGCTTATGGACATACTTTTTGCACAACACCACTCCTGTTCCTTCTGTAGTCTTAGAAGCAGCCTTTCTACCCCCAGTCTGGTCACACCTGTCCTTGCAAAAGATAGAGAAGGAACTGGGCCTTTCTCAGTGAATCAGGTGGCAGTGTATGTTTTAGGTGAGTTTTTAGATTCGCCTTCAAATACCACAGGCTTCAGGAGAGAATCTGTACTCAGAAGACCACAGAGCCTAAAGCCCGGTCACTCTGACGACTTTGCTGAGGGAGTAACTGTGTGTAAAGCACTGAATCTTGTGCAGCCACAGGTGTGGAGTGAGCAAGCCTGGGGAGCCTTCATCTGTGAGTTCCAGTGACAACACAGAGACTGGAAACATTCCTGTGGATGTGCACAGAACCTCAGCAGTTGGTGACTCCCAACTTCTTTATTTAGGTTCATTCTTTGTGGTTTTGAGTCGAGCGCCTCTGAAAAGGGAAGCCCTTACTAACTGAGGACTTAGCAGCTCAATTGTTTAGTGGAAACGGTGTTACCAGTCTCGTTATTTCCCATATGACTGGGCATTCCTCTTTAAACACGGATTAGTTGGTCATTAGTATTTTCCTGGACTTAGACAAAAGTTGCACTTATTCCTCCTAGTCAACACACATGGAAAATATTTAAACATAGGCTGCCATAAGCCCCGCTTTTGTTGTTGTTATTTCGAGACAGGGTCTTGCTCCATCGTCCAGGTTGGAGTGCAGTGGCAGGATCACAGCTCGACCTCCCAGGCTGAAATGATCCTCCCACCTCAACCTCCTAAGTAGCTGGGATGTAGGCACATACCACCAAGCTTGGCTAATTTTCTTATTTTTTTTTTTTTTTTTTTAGAGATGGGGTGTGGAGTGGTTTCACCATGTTGCCCAGGCTGGTCTTGAACTCCTGGACTCAAGTGATCCACCTGCCTTGACCTCCCAAAGTGCTGGGATTGCAGGTGTGAACTACGGTGCCTTGCCAGCCCTGCATTTTTCAGTGGGGTAGGGTGGGGCGGGTGGGGGGGGAAGAAGTGTGAACTCATCTTTCCCCTTTGCCCTCATGATTTCCTTTATAAATACCCCTGCCATGCCTCTTCAGTACTCTCCTTTTCATGGATGTAATAGCCCAAGTGGCATTTTAAGTTATCTGGTAATGGACTCAGCGCACTGACTGTAATGATGAAGTCTTATTTTTTTAATTAATTTTTTTTTTTTTTGAGACAGTCTCACACTGTCCCCCAGGGTGGAGTGCAGTGGTGCGATCTCAGCTCACTGCAACCTCTGGCTCCCGGGTTGAAGCGATTCTCTTGCCTCAGCCTCCCCAGTAGCTGGGACTACAGGTGCGTACCACCACTCGGCTAATTTTTTGTGTTTTTTTTTAGTAGGGATGGAGTTTCACGATGTTGACCAGGGTGGTCTCAAACTCCTGACCTCAAGCGATCCACTCACGTCAGCCTTAGCGTTGGTTCTTGTTAAAATCTTTGCCCTCTGAAAATTCTGAGAATAGGCTGTGCCCATAAGACCATCCCAATAGGTAGTGATGTGACTACCACATTTGTTCTGCCAGGTTGTCCTTTGGGACAACTTTTGGGTGTCTGGATAACGAACCTGTCCAGATAGCCCTTGAGACTTTCTAGGTAGCTCTAAAGACTGTTCTGGCTCTCCATCCATTGATACCTAAGTTTCTAGTTGTGCAGAGTGTGAAGAAATGAGCAGGGGCTGATCAGGCTTTCAACAAATGGTTCCAGAGAAAATAATAGAAGGCAAACTAAATCACTGCTCATATAACTACAGGAACTTGAGGAAGTTAGAAGTGATTATTTTTACCTCCATTTCTGCACTTGCAAGGTTGATTGCAAGGTTGATGTAGGGAGAAGTGTCACAATGATGTTTTTCATTTAAAGACTACTGTAAATATTCATGGGAATGGCTATTGTCTTTCAACCCCTTTGCAAGAGGCTTATGTAAAATAGGCAGGCTGTTTCTAATTGTTGAATTTGTCTCCCAACTTCAGCTGATTAGAAGGAGAAATTACCACCTTGAATATAAGCAGGTTGAAGTTGGGAGAGCTGCCCTCGGCTGATTATATAAGCTATAAAATACAGCACCTGAAGTCTTGTGTTTACTCTGCAAAGAATTCCCCTAATGAAGATGAAAATTTCTAAGCAGCATGGACCCATATGTGTTTATTATGTAATATTCAATTATGGCAATCCAACCTGTAAAATAAACAATGGGGTTGATTAGTTAATCTCTTTGTTGGCTTTCGGGTCAGAGAATTGTTTAAAGTAGATCCACAGAGCCACCTAGAGCTGTCCCCCTGGAACTCGGCTGGCTGTGGTGTCAGCACCAGTTCCCCTTCTCTCCAGTGGTGCAGGAGGCTTGTCCTGGGTCTGTGGTCACTGTAGCTTTCAAGGTTGTGGAGGGCAGGCCTCCCTTAAGGCTGGCTTTCAAGGTTGCTTGTGCAGTGTAGTGGGATGGTCGTTGAGTACAACCACTGCCGGTTGTGACGACACCATCCTTTGGCCGTTTCATTTCTCAAAGTGCTGCTGTGATAGCACTCGGAATTTGCTGTGTCTTGTGGGATGATTTGCATAAGCAGCATGTATTCCAGTGTGACACATCACACTGTCCTCTTCTTGAAGCTATACATGCGTGGGGTGCACAGCACACCACACGGTCAAGTTCAGATTTCCATCCTCCTCCTGAAATGTAGGAAAGGAGCATTTTTTTTTTTTTTTTTTTGGCCAAAGTGATGATTGAGGAGAAGAAACTGGAAGGGAGCCAGACCCATGAAGCAGATGTAGAAGAGCTTCAGACAAGCCTCTCCTGTCCTTATGCAAAAAATTGAGGGCAGGACCCCTGACTTATTGTGTGGCATGTTGTGTCGCCTCCCCAGTACTGGTAAATACTTACGTAGATTGGGAGGCTTAACATGCCAATGACAGTTTCTCAGCCAGCCAAAGGGAGGATTTCTTTTGGAAACAAAAACCATAAATTGGCACCATTCCTTTACCTTTGCCAAGCTGTATATATGCATTAGGGAGATGCATATAAATAGATCAAAAAGCCAGTGTGCAATTTTGCAGCTTTGCAGCTTGCACTTGATGGAAGCAGATGGGGAGGTTCTCCTTGCTGCACAGTCTCAGAGTGGCACGTGGAGCCAGCAGTGCTTGGGCTAAATCCAAATACAACCTTGTTCAGTTTCTAGAGATGGACATGTGGAATCGACTGTCCAACAGGCATATTGTTGCTGTGTCCCAGGGTTGGCCTGTTTTTAGGTCTTCTTAAGTATAACATTGTAGAATCTCTGCATTTGTTGCTTTCATGTTAGGCAAAATCAGGGCACGGAATTGAGGCACTTACCCAAATGTGCAGCCCCACCCTCCCGAGCCAGCTCACATTCCCTGGCAGGTATAAGCAGGTGAGCAGTCAGAAAGCAAAGACAACTGATAGTTTTATTTTGGGGAATAACAATTATAAATAAGTATAAATAAAAATATTGTTTTGGTGAATGCTGGGGAAAATTACTTCTCTTATTCTCTTTCAAAATGTTCCTCCTCTTTTTTTTTTTTTTTGGTCTAAATAGGCTTAATGCTTTCTAAGAGGCACCCTACCTGTCCTCAATGGAGTGAGCAGATAATATATATACATTTATATTTATTTGCCTTCTGATACTTAGGATTTCATTGGGGGAATACTTCTGTATTTAAAAATAATAGTGACAGGGAGGTGATTAAAAATAGCTCAAGGGCTTGTGGCACCCAAGGCTATCAGGGCAACTATTTTGTGTGACAAGTGAAACATTTAAATCCCCCAAAAGGAAGCTGAGTGTTCTCTTGTTGCGGTCTGTCGCCTTGGTGGCTACTTTTTGCACCCAGTGAGCCGAACTGGGATGGTCACAGGTGTTCATTTCCGCTCTGTCACCTCCTGATTGTTTGTTTTCTTCCTACCTCCCTCCACTGGCCCCTGACCCCATCAGTGTCACGCCTCACCATCCCTGACAGGATGTCACAGTCACATGGGTGGGGCCTCTGGGAGTCAAGACCTAGGCCATTCCTGAGTGGGACCATCATGCCAGGCATTTGCCATGGGCAGTGTCCTTTCTGCCCCTTCCATGGTTGGCCACCCACCGTCCCTATCCAGTGGATAATGGAGGTGGGTATGGTCTCTTACAAGCCTTTCAGATCCAATTCCACCTTTCACCACAGACTGTATGTGATTCCTGCCTTCCTGGACTAATTCTGAGGTCTTTTGTACTTTATTTGGGAGCAGGAATAAATGGGGACTTCGTATTTTATTTAAATCTTTCCTTTTGTAGAGTTTGTAGGACAGTAGGATTATTCCCTAACATTTTCACTATCTCAGATGTTAGACCAAAATTGGGTCATATTATAAGTGACAAAATGACTTTTACAGTTTATCTGTTGGTGAGGTGGACATGGACCTGGAGGGGAGGGGGTGGATGAGATGATGGGCATTTCAGAAGGTAAAAACCAGGTATATTTATTAACTAGGGCTGCTGTAACAAATCAACCACGAACCGGGTGGCTTGAAACAACAAATTTTTTGTCTCACAGTCCTGCAGGCCAGTAGTCTGAAATCAGGGCATCAGCAGAGCCGTGCTCCCTCTGAGACCCTGCGTAGAACTCTTCCTTGCCTCTTCCTGGCATCTGGGGGTGGCCAAGGGTCCTTGGATTCCTTGGCTCGCAGCCGCATCACTCCCATCTCTGCCTCTGCTGTCACATGGCATTTCCCCCATGTCTCTCTCTCCTCTTCTTATAAGGACACCAGTCACATTGGATTAGGGCTCACCCTAATGACTTCATGTGACTAGCTTACATCTGCTAAGTCCTCGTTTCCAAATCAGGTCACATTCACAGGCACTAAGAGTTAGGACTTCAGTATATCTTTTTGGGGAAAACAATTCAGTTCATAACACCAGAGAAGAAAAAGATCAAAGGACCCTAAAACAGTCTGTATGTACCAAGAAAGGCAAACTCTGTCTTCTTAAGTGTTTGGGTGGGTAGGAAGATTGTCGGATATTCCTAAGAGAGTCATTCATACCCAAAGATAACATTTCAGTCTTCACAGAAATGCTGACAGTCCCTGTTACCTTTCTGTAAGAAGGTAACCATGTTTCTCTCCGGGATAGTGGTGGTTAGACTTGCAGGAATGAACCTAGTTGGATGATTCATTAGCTTTGAACACATCATTTGCTCTTTCTGGGCCTAGCTGAATGCTGGGATTGGACTGACAATCACGTCATTTGATTAAGGAGAATGCATGTAAAAAAAAAAAAAAAATCCTAGACAGCTATGTGGGTGAGGAATATGTGTTTGTGTATTTACTGTGTGTATGTACATAGGTACTCATCCATGTTCCCATCCCTGACACCCAGAATTACTTAGCAGGAATCAGGGCTGGTAAAATCTCCAGCTGGCACTCTCCTTCCTGAAGCCCTATCCAATTCAGTGAGACCAAAAGAGACTTTATCACTGTGTGCTGTGCCAGCCAGTCTCAGATTTGGCCAGGTGTGTATTAAATTAGGACCAGGCATCTGCATTCTAATCTCATTCATCTCCGTGGTTTTTTTGGTGGGGGTGCGAGTGATATGGTTCTCAGAATTTCTCGGCACAGGCTCCTTTTTTGAAAAAAAATGTCAACTTGATCTCTGCCAAACTAATTAACTTCGACAACTTCCTTAAGTGCTGCAAGCAATTTAGAGTTGAGTAAGGCGTGTTCTTGGCCCTCATGGAGTTGATATATCCTTGAGGGGGAGATGGCATGTTTATAATTTTTTCATTAATGACTCATTCATTAGGACATTTCAGGTCCTGGGCCAGGTGGCAGCCAAGCCCTCTGGAAGCCTCACGCCTGGTCTAGTTGTGTTACAATAGATCAGACTAAAAATAGAAACAAAGCATTGGGCTAGGGTGGGAGATGGGCCTAGGTAGACTGGTCGGAGATATAAAATAATTTTCTCAACCTTGGTTGGGGATAGATCCAAGGGTAGCAAGATGTCAAGTGGAACTGTTGGTAAGAGGCTGGTTGCGGAGAGTCATTGGAGGCGGCATGTGATTGGAAAACCTGGGATGGAGAAGGGGAGGGCTGGAAACCCAGGGACAGAACTGGGCTGGGGCATGTCAGGGCTGGCACTGCGGAGCGCCACTCTAGTTAGCAGCCCGGAGGCCGTCGGCATCTCTCTCGGCCAAGCTTGGATCCCTCTGCCCCTCCTCCCCTGCTTTGAAGTGGTGTGGTGAAATGTGGCTGGAAGTCAGTCTGCTAGTCTGTGGAGGGAACTTCACCCAGGGCATGCTCAGACTTGGCTAGAAGCAAGCACGGCTTCATCGCATGCTGAGGCCAAGGGGCTGAAGGATGCAGAATGCTTGTTGTACTGGAATGCTGTGCTCACCAGGATGGGTGCCACATGGGAGGGGGGGAACTATAGGGTCCTGGGCCTGAGGACAAAATGACACCTCTGTATTGAACCTCTCTTTTGCACATATATAAATGAGATTTCTGCAAGATGGGCTAACATTAGGAAAGGTCCTATTATGTTTGACTTTAAAAAAACAAAAATACTTTTGCTGGGCCTCGGATGTATCAGTTCTGGATAACTTTAAAGCTGGTAACAGAACAAACTGTGTTCACACACAGGAAATGTCTCCAAACAAAAAGTGGGTGTACAGTTTACAGTTTAAAAATTGGATGAAGGCCCTTCAAACTTCCCCTCCTGTTCTCCTTGGGAAGAGCTTGGCAGGCTGCTGAGAGAGGCCACTCCTCCCCGGTATAGGTAGTCACTGGGGCCTGGTAAGGAAGGTAGCCTGTGAGCGGAGCTGCCTGGTGACTGGGATGAGGCCCCAGGTGATCCTGGGGCTGGGAGGCTGGTGGAGGTTTCCTTTCAGCTTCAAGGCCTATATGCAGGGTTGTGCGAGTCAGGTCAGGAAGCATTTCTGCACTGTTGCCCCAAGCCTGTGGCCAGCCGATCCGAGCACTGGCTGAGCTGGCTGGAAAGCCCTGTGAGCATCCTGTGTCACTATCTTTATATATTCATCACCTGGCTCTAGTGCTAACTTGAACTTCAAGTTCATGCTTTTTTTTTTTTTTAATGGGGATAGAGTCTCCCTCTGTCGCCCAGGCTGGAGTGCAGTGGTGGGATTTCGGCTCACTACAACCTCCACCTCCTGGGTTCAAGAAATTCTCCCGCCTCTGCCTCTCTAGTAGCTGGGATTACAGGAGTGCACTAGCACACCCAGCTAATTTTTGTAGTTTTAGTAGAGTCAGGGTTTTGCCATGTTGGCCAGGCTAGTCTTGAACTCCTGGCCTGAGGTGATCCACCTGGCTCGGCCTCCCAAAGTGCTGGGATTACAGGCATGAGCCACCACGCCTAGCCGGCTTTTTTTTTTTTTTTTTTTAAATATAAAGTCATTACTGTTTTACTTATTACACAAGAATATATGTGGTGTTGACAATTTGGAAAATACAAATAAACATAGATAACATTAAAAAAATCATCCATAATTCAAAGAACCTGGAGATAAATTGTGAACATTTTGGCGTGGGTCCTTTAAGTCCCTCTCTGTCTACCTGCATTGACGCATGACTTCCAGGCCCACGCGGTGGAAAAGGATGTGGGCTTTGGGGTCTTTGAAGTCCATGTCTGTGGCTGGTTAGTCTTGTGTGGCTTTGGGCATTTTGCTTTCCCTCTCTCATTCTCAATTTCCTCATCTCTAAGATTGGGATGATATTTATACTTTCAATGATCTTGTGAATACCAAATGAGAGAATCCATCCAAAGTACTCAGCCCGTGCCTCTCTGCAGTATGTGCTACTGTCGTGATTTTTAAAAAGTAATAAAATTGGATCTCACTATAAATTCTGTTTAGGAACCTACTCTTTCCTCTAAATCATTCTGATGGCTTTTCTGTAACATCAGATGTTCTTCTCTGCTGTCAGTTTCAAATGAAAATGACCTTATTGTTTTATAAAACAATACATATTCATCATGAATAAAAGTTTACATAAAATGTTTTAAAATTCAAAATCCCCCATTCAGAAATAATCATGACTGGTGGTGGGGTTTGAGAAGTGACTGTTAACCGCACCTTCCTCCCTGGGATTATAGGCAGGAGCATGGTGGCTCGTGCCTATAATCCCAGTACTTTGGAAGGCTGAAGTGGGAATATCACTTGAGCTCAGGAGTTTGAGACCAGCCTGGGAAGCATAGGGAGACCCTGTCTCTACAAAAAAATTTAAAAATTAGCTGAGCGCGGTGGCTCACGCCTATAATCCCAGCACTTTGGGAGGCCGAGGCGGGTGGATCACTTGAGGTCAGGAGTTTCAGACCAGCCTGGCCAACATGGTAAAACCCTTTCTGTACTAAAAATTAAAAAATTAGCCAGGCATGGTGGCACATGCATGTAATCCCAGCTACTCAGGAGGCCGAGGCAGGAGAATCACTTGAACCCAGGAGGCAGAGGTTGCAGTGAGCCAAGATGGCGCCACTGCACTCCAGCCTGCACTCCAGTCTCTGTCTCAAAGGAAAAAAAAAAAATTAAAAAATTAACTGGGTGTGGTGGTGCATGCCACCACCCAGTCTCCCAGATATTTGGGAGACTGAGGTGGGAGGATCACTTGAGACCAGGAGATTGAGACTGCAGTGAGCCATAATAATGCCATTGCACTTCAGCCTGGGTGACAGAGTGAGACACTATTTCAACAACAACAACAAAAGAATCATTTGGGAAGTAGACACCCCAGCCAGCCACAGGGGTTTAAAACATCATCTTGTGGGTTATGTGGAAAAAACTGGAGTTTGAATTGGAAAACTCCGTTTGTGTCCAGATTCAGGCTTCTTTTCACTACTTTGTCCTCAGAATAAAACTCATCCAAGTCAGAACTGCAGGCTTTGTCCCTGCAGGAGCTTACCTGCTAGGTAAGCTTACCTCCTGGAGGAGCAGAGAATATGTGCATCCTGAGGGCTGTTCACAGAATCGGGGGAGAAGGGGGTCAGGGCAAGCTTGCCAGCTTCCTGCTTACAATTCTATGAATCAAATAAGTTGCTGATCCTTCACTTTGGGGAGGATTGAGTGAGGAAGTCAGAAGAGCAGATGCTTTTTCTCTGTTAACTTCCAGAAGGTGGACGTTCCTCTAGTCTATATCAAGGTATGAATTCTGGGGAAAAGGAAGAATAATTTCTCCTTATTATTAGGAATATATCATTTTAGAGGTCTTCCTATTCTTATACATGGAAAAATGACTGGCTGACTAGATATAAAATGTATGTTCTAAAAAATAGCAGTAAATTTAATTTCACTGAAATTTAACAGAAGACTTCAGTAAAACTGGAAAGAAGTAACTATCTTTTGCTACTAATGTTGCTGCAGAAGTGTCCAAGGCCAGCCTTATTTTTCCTCCCTTACAGATGATTTATTATTGCCTATAGGTTAGATGTATGAGGAATCTTTTCTTAATATTTGACATATAATTTAATTCTGATGTATATTACTGCTGTGTGATGTGTGTCATAGTCTTTGGAACTGGATGTGTTTTTTTCAATCAACAGATGCAATTCTTTATTAGTTTTGGGAGAATTTCCTTACATTATCTCTTCAAACACTGGGTTCTATGCAGTGAATTCTCTGCTGTGAGGCACCAATTGTCTGTATGTTATATTGTCTCTGAAATCCATAGTTGTCTGTTTTGATTCCATTACTTGAATCCCTTGTTTTTGTCTATATTCACCATGTTTATTTTTAGCTTTCCTCTAGTCAGAAAATTGATTTTAAACCATCTTTCTTTAGTTCTCTGTAGATTGTTTCATATATTTATTTTCTAGTGTTTGTTTTAGTTTTCAATTTATTTCTTTAGATCTACAGTCTTTTTTTTCCCTTTCTTAGATGTTGCCTTTGGGCTCTTGAGGTATTGAACTCATATTCTTATTAAGTTCTATGGCTCAAAGATCTTTTGGGGGAAATCTTTCTCTGACTGAGTTATGTTTTCTTTTAGTTTGAGTTCTTTGTCTTTGATACCTACTGTTGCTTTCTTGCCTTTCCAGGAGTCTGTGTTTAGAGATACCATGCCTTGTGGTTTTTCATTTTATTCTTGCTGGAGTAAATCAGCCTATATCTCTCTTTGATTTACTTATTTGAAGGCTGTCTGTTTTCTCCTTGCCACCAAGCTGAAGTTTGAAGGCTGGTTGTTCATTTCTGTTCATGCTTTCTGTAGCCTGAAGACATGTGAAGTGTCTTGGGGCAGTTAAGCTGTAGCAGGTGTTATGCTGGGTGCTGAGTAGGCTTGGCTAGATGTGGGCTTGGCAGCTTTCACTTCTGGAATCTTTTGAAGGCCTTTTTAAGTGGGTTTGGTCTTTCTGTGTGGGGGCACACAGTTCACACCCTCCGGCGGTATTCTGTGGCCTCGGGTCAGCCTTGGATTTGACTTTGGACTCCCAGAGTCTTCATTCCTTGCAGCAGAGATGATCAACACCACAGTTTATGCATCATCTCATCCTTTTCTCCCCAGCGGATGTTTTCTCTCTTCCGTAGTCAGAAGAGGAGAATATAGGGATAACTACTCAGGTTGTTTTTATCTAGATGTGGTGATATTGATGAAAACTCTCAGAATGTTTATTTATTCACTGTTTTATCTTCCTGAGGATGTTAGACTCAGGGCTCTGAGCCTTGCCACACTGGATCCTTTTTCCTTTACTTTCCTTCCCAGACACCTTTTGAGTTTATGACACTGGGATGTGCTCATTTTGTTTTTTGGTTTTGGCTGATAAATATTTTATTTCAGGTTTAATTTTTTTAATTCAGATTTAGGAAGAGTGAGATTTTATGCAGAAGTTTAATTCTACCATTTTATCTGGGAAATGTCTAGCAACATTTGAAAAGATCATGTAACATTCCATTGTATTCCATCTCCCTATTTCTATATGGTAGGTTGCTTATGGTTTTGTTTTGCTGATGTAAATTCTGGTTGCTCATTGCTTTTCATTGTTTTGATTTTCAGAATTACAAAATGGGATGATGAGTTCAAGGACTGGTCACAAAAGATGTGGGGAGTTAAATCCTCTGTGGAAAGGGGAATTGCCTTTATCGAGGATGTAGTGTGCCCGGGAGCACACAAGCAGTCTGATCGAACTCTCACACAAATACCATGCAGTAGATGTCATTATTTCTCTTTTCCATATAAGGAAGTAGGGCTCACTTCTAGAAGTTAAAGAATGTGCCAGCTGGGCACAGTGGCTCACGCCTATAATCCCAGCACTTTGGGAAGCCAAGGCGGGTGGATCATGAGGTCAGGAGTTCGAGACCAGCCTGGCCAACATGGTGAAATCCCTTCTCTACTAAAAATACAAAAAAATAGCCGGGCGTGGTGGCAGTTGCCTGTAATCCCACCTACTCAGGAGGCTGAGGCAGGAGAATCACTTGAACCCGGGAGGTGGATAGGTTGCAGTGAGCTGGGACCATGCCACTGCACTCCAGCCTGGGCAACAGAGTGAGACTCCGTCTCAAAAAAAAAGAAAGAAAGAACATACCTAAATCCAAATTGGCACAGCTTGTGTTTGATCTTGGGTCTCTTGGCTCCAGCTCTAAATTCCCTTCTCTTTCATCAGACCATGCCTTGAAAAAATTCGCAGCTGAATGCTTCAGTGTCTTGAGTGTGTTGATATTGTTTTAACATGTTACCACTTGTGAGAGAACACTGTTCTCGCTCTCTCTTTTAAACTGAGGTAAAAGGTAATGAACATTGAATATGACTTCACTGGGACCAGAGAATGACTTCACCAGGGCCAGAGAATCTGTTCTCTGTTCCCTTCCTCCCCTTCAGGGCACGGTGACATCTGCAAGTGACAGGAGTGCTCTGAAAAAGACCTGTTATACATTCCAGGGCTGGTCACAGGGCCCCTGCTCCCTGCATGCAGCTACCTGCGTGCCCAGCACTCACCTGCATTCCTGATTTGAACAGCCAGTCACTCAAACACATGGGCCATTATGTAATATTTCTGCCATAACAATTCCCACAAAATTACAGAGTGTTCTGTGTCAGTGTGAACAGACACTGTAATTAGTGTTTACTTGTTCAACAGGTGATCATTTTTCAAAATTTTAGTGCAAAATTACATTTACCTTATTCAAAAAGTATTCCACAGGGCTGAGTAACATGTTGATGTTTGCTAAAAGATGCTGATGGGAGAGTCGTCTGTTTACTGTGGGTTTCAGTTTTCTCCTCAAAAACAAAAGTGGGTACCATGCCATCTTACATGTGTCGAGTGTTCAGCCAGTTTCAGTATTGAGGGATTATGTCATTTCAGACTGACAGCAACCCTGGGACATCTGTGGGGCAATTTTGCCCCACTTTTGTTTTTAATTTTATTATGACGAAACAAAAAAGTAGAAATTATAGTACAGTAGACACCCATGTACTCACCACCTAGGATTGAATAGTTGTTAAGATTTGACACATTTGCTTCATATACACAGCTACATTCATACACATACACACACTCATACTTTATTTCAGAACCATTTTAAAGTAAATATAGAAATGATGACACTTCACACCTAAATACTTCAGTATACCTCTTCATAAAATACGGGCATTTCCCTATAAAACTGCAACCCTACTATCACTTCTAACAAAATTAAGTAGTCACTAATTTCAGTTAATACTTCCTACATATCAGATTTCTCCAAAATGTCCTCAAAATATCTCTATTGCAATTGCCATTTCTAGCTCTATACCTAGCTTTCTTTGGAACTATTTGTTTATAAACAACCACAAACCAATTCAAGATCATACATTTCATTTGTTGTATGACTTTGTGTCATTTCCATTGTTTTTTTTCTTTATCATGGAAAATTACACATAAAATTTACCATCTTAATCATTTTGAAGTGTACACTGAACTCAGTGGTGTGGTAGTCCCCCCTTGCTCTTGGGGGATATATTCCAAGACCCCTGATGTGGATTCCTGGAACCTTAGATAGTGCTAAATGCTGTATATGATGTGGTTTTTCCTATATGTATATACCTATGATAAAGTTTAATTTATAAATTAGGCACAGTAAGATGAACAACAATAATAATACAAAATAATTATAACAATATACTGTAATAAAAGTTACGTGAATATGGTCTCTCTCAATATATCTTGTTGTTGCTCGCTATTTTCTGACTGTAGTTGACCTCAGGTAACTGAAAATTGTGAAAGTGAAACTCTGGATAAGTGGGGACTCCTACATTAAGTATATTCACAACATTTTGCAACTATCACCACCATCTATCTCTGGACCTCTTCTTCCCATAGGGAAACTCCATACCTATTAAATGATCACTCCCCACTCCCCTTCCTCAGCCCTGGCCACCGCTGTTCACTTCCTATCTCTATGATTCTGACTACCCTAGGGCCTCATAATCAGTGTTTGTCCTTTTGCAACAGGCTTGTTTCACTCAGCATAATGTCCTCACAGGTCATCCAAGTTCGGGGCTGGGTCAGAATTTCCTTCCTTTTTAAGGCTGAATATTCCATGGTATGTATAGAGCACGTTTTGCTTATCCAGTCATCTGTCGATGGACACTTCCGTTGCTTCCACATGTTAGCTATTGTGAATAATGCCTCTCTGATCGTCGGTGTACAGCTTTCATCTGGAATAATTTCCCCACTTTTTCCCCACTATGTTAACTTTTTAAAGAGGTTGGGTCAGTTGTCATTCCACAGAACATCTTATATAATGTTCCATATTCTGAATGTATCTGATTATTTCCTTGTGGTTTCATTTAACTTGTCTCTTTTCTCTGTATTTCCTGTACAATGGAAGTTAGCTTTTGCTTGACTAGATTTAATTTTTGCTTGATTAGAGGAGATAACTGGTGAGGAATTCTTTCAAGTACATTGTATTAAAACACCTAGTTGACCCCGCTCATGATGCTAAGGCTGACCACGAGGTTGAGATGGGTAGTTACATCCACACCACTCCACATGAAAGGGACGTTTGCCGCCTTGAAGTTGGCAGACAGTCTGTGCTGGTGCACTTTTAATAGGTGAGGCAGTTGCTGACATTCTGAGTAGGCTCTGACTTGGTTACCAGTGATCTCCACCGTTTACTGAGCATCCACTGCGTGTACCTGACACATGTCATCTCATTTAGTCCTTTAGGGGTGGCAGTGTTGTCCCATGTTGTAGCTCAATGTAGGAGATCCTAGTTGCACTTCTGTTATGAAGCCACTCCTGCCTCCCTTTCCTCTGACCCTCCCCTCCCACTGTGGATCGTGGTCTCCTCCCCCAGCTCCATGGCATGATGTTGGCACTGCCTTTCCAGTTTACTCTCTCCACGGGGTAAAAACTGGACTCTGAAGCAAGAGACTGCCTGGATTCCAATCCCAGCTCTGCCTGTCACATGTGACGTAAACCTGGGTTAGTTCCTCCCCAGTCAGTTGGAGATGATTAAAGTACCTGCCACAGAGGGCTCTCCTGAGCATGAAAGGAGTTACTGCCTGGGAGGCACTTGTGTGTGATAAGTCTTAGCCTGGTTCTCTGTCATTCCTTCTGTGGGTCCCTGGAGACAGTTGCTCAGCCCGTTTTGCTTTGAAGGTTTTGCCATAATTCACAATAGAGAAACACTGGGGATGACTGAAAATCAGGTAACAAACATAAAGCAGTGACAGTGATTCTAGAGCAGGGGTTGGCAAACTATAGCCCATGGGCCAAACCTGGCCTGCTCTCTACTTTTGTAAGTCAAGTTTTTTTGGAACACAGCCATGCTGATTTATGTACATATTATCATCATCATGTGACAGAAACCATATTGCCTGCAAAGCCTAAAATAGCTAGTATCTGGCCTTTACAGAAAAGGTTTGCTACCCCCTGCTCTAGAATCTTAAAGAATTCTTAGAGTTATGGTCTCAGATCTTTAGGTAAAATCCCAGAGAAAATGCCACCTCAGCTGAGTGTGGTGGCTCACACCTGTAATCCTAGAACTTCGGGAAGCCAAGGTGGGCAAATAGCTTGAGCCCAGAACTTGTAGACCAGCCTGGGCAACATGGTGAAACCCCATCTCTATTTCTATAAATTAAGTTTTAAAAGCTACCCCTTGCTAAATTTTTGCCTTCAGCTTTCACTTCCGGGAGTGGCATTTCCCAACCTTCCCAGCTGGGAAAGTTCATTTAGTCTGCCTCTAAAGAACTAAATGAGATAATGTGTGTTAGGTACACATAGCGGATGCTCAACAAACGCTAGTAACTGTGATCACTGGTAACCAAGTTACAGCCTACTCAGGATTTTGGCAAGTGCCTCATCTATTAAAAGGGCACCAACGCAGACTATTTGCCAACGTCAAGGGAGCAAATGTTTGTTTCACATGGAGTGGTCTGGATGTTACCACCCATCTCAATCCCGTGGTCAGCCTTAGTACCATGAGCAGGGATTCAAGCAGATGTTTTAATATAAAGTACTTGAGAGAATTCCTTACAGGTATCTCCTATAATTAAGCACAAATTAAATCTAGTCAAGCTACCTAGAACTGAAGGCTGACTTCTTTATCTGAGCAGACCCCTCCTGCAGATCTGAGGCTGGCATGCATGGGCTCTGGATAACTGGTGGTTCTGGAGGCCTCTCAATTGGAACTGTTTTCTTTACTGTGAGTCTTTTCTCCCAGCCAGTCCACTGCTTTTGTTTTGCACAGCACCTCCCAGGTGAGCCAGCAGGGAGCCCCTGTGTACTCTTCTCTGCTGTCCAGCATGGATGTGGCCTATGGTAGAGGGACTACACTGTGGGATCACAGGCCTTTTCTGTATTCACATTGCCTGCCCACACACACTAACCATCACAGCTTATTACTTTTGCCAATATGTTTGGGGTCCTGCTGTTTGACCCAAATGGATCTGATTCAAATCCTTTCAATGAGAAACCTCAATTCCATAAGTTTCTTCTGCATTTTCACAGAAACAGAACACTTTCCTAAAGTCATTCTCTATTGTGTGCAACTTATGTGACTTGATTTATTTCTTGATCTTTAAGGTAGTTTTTATTCATCTGAGGCATTAAATTGAATTCTGATATGAAAGAATCTTTTCCCTTATATATTATGTTATCTCCTAACCACTTAAGTAGCTGTTTAATCTTTTAATCAACTTGATGTGAAGCTTCTTGAAATGATGATGGCAGTTCTCCTTGTATATATTTTAAAATTTTGATATCAGACCTCCCCTCTAGTCCCTCTTAACCTTAAAATTTTAAGATGTTTGTGTTCTTTGAAGCTACTTTATTAATTCAAGACTTATTTATTGAGCTTCTGTGACTTGTCAGGCATTCTTCTAGATACTGGGGACCCAGCATGTCAAAACACAAGAAATGGCTATATAGGCCCTTACATTGTGGTGCTTTTGCTCATACCATCACTGCAAGGTTTGATATTCTTCAAAGAGTGGTATGGTGGCTGACTGTAAAAGTCCATTCAAGTCACAGAGGAGAAAATTGAAGTGGATCTGCAGAAACAGGCTCCACAGCAGAGGGGAGGGGAGCTCTGTGAAGAGGAAGGGGTGATATTTCAGGGAAGGTCTTTGGGAAGGGGAAGGAGGTAACCCCCTTGGCTGGAAGGTCCAGTCAGGTAAGGGAAGGTTTTGAAGTCTAGGCTCATTCTAGTGGGCATAAGGGAGTTGTTACAGGTTTTTGCAAAAAGGGGTGTGGTCTATAGAAGGAGGCGTTTTAGGAAGATAGTAGCTCAATGAACCTACAAAAAAATCTGAGACTTGTAGTCTCATCTAAGCCTGCAGCCAAAAGCTAGGGAGTCAGGGGTATGGATGGAGTCACCCTTCCAGCTCTCCATTCACCAGGTGACGGGACCACAACAGAGCATCCTATGGAAAGACTAGAAGAATCTCAGGGCTTTCCTGCAGGTGAGGCTGCACAGAAACAGAGAGAACTAGACTGACAACATGAGGCAAGATCTAGCATCCCAGAAATGAAACCATCATCATGTGGCATCTGAAGCAGGAAGTGAATTTAGGCGTTTTTTTTTTTTTTTTTTTTGAGATGGAGTTTTGCTCTTGTCTCCCAGGCTGGAGTGCAGTGGTCCTTGACTCACTGTAACCTCCGCCTCCTGGGTTCAAGTGCTTCTCCTGCCTCAGCCTCCCAAGTAGCTGGGATTACAGGCACGTGCCACCACGCTTGGCTAATTTTTGTATTTTGGTAGGGACGGGGTTTTACCCTGTTGGCCAGGCTGGTCTCAAACCCCTGAGCTCAGGTGATCCGCCCGCCTTGGCCTCCCAGAGTGCTGGGATTACAGGCATGAGCCACCGTGGAGGGGTGATTTAGGTCTTTTGATTGGGCTCCAGGATTGCAGATGTGTTCACTGTCCTTGGTGGTAGCCAAATGCCATCAGAAGAAATTAACTCATGGACTGTTTGCAGGGCATGGTGTCATCTCATGGTTTTCTAAATATTGGCCCCTACAGCTCAGAGATTAGATGATGGGATACTTGAAGCTTCTGCTCAGTAGGCAGACATTAAGAATGGCATCGTGACAGGGACAGATCAGCATTCCTACCACACTCTGTTTTAAAATCAGATTCTCATTTTGTGTCAAACCATCTAGAACTGTCATCTCTTAGCTGTCTTTCTCACAACTCAAAGCGTAGATTTTCATGCCCAGAAAAATTTTCATTCACAGACATCTAATCAATGAGATACTTATAGTAACTGAAAAAGTACCCATGCTTCATCAAAAGGGCCTTATGCTTAAAGAGAGAAATGTTGCATTTCATGGAAATTTTATAATTTTTTTCCTTACACTTAGGAAATAAGAATTTGGACTTTTTTTTCCTCCTTACCAGTTTTATCCATTTCTCTCTTGTAAATAGTTACAGTCATTCTTCCTGGCATTGAAGTATTTCTGAAATAGCTCTTCTTATCTAGGCATAATTACAACATATCTATGAAGTACGTGACTCTGTTTTGAAAATCAGCCTGTGATCTGCGCACATGCTTCTGAACACACACTTCTACCCACATGCAAATTCTGAGAGGTAAGCACATTGAATTAGGCAGCCACTTTTCCAAAGGAATAGAGTAATCAGATAAGCCACAGTTATATAGAATATCCGTTAGCATAAGGGTTCTACTAAAATATTTATTGCTTGACCCTGAGTTGGCGCCTATAAAGCAGGTATGTTCTGCACACCACTTACGCTGTGACATGCTTGGTATCTGCCACTTATTTTTTCAGACTTTTTTTTTTTTAAAGCCACTATCTGCATTTTCTACTTTGAAATACATTAGTTACTATGGAAACAGTGATGTCATTGGTGGGGGTGAGGGTTAGTAACATCTACAAGGACAGTATAAAATCATTTTATTTAATGGGTTGAAATTTATATGACACTTGGGAGAAATTATGAGTATGCTTGAGAGAATGGTGTCGGTATACAACTGTAGCTACTATGATGCCCATGCATGTAACAAATCAGCATTTGTGTAGGTTGCAAACAAAAATATGGCTGAAAACTAAGAAAAATGCAAAGGAGAGAAAATAGAAGGTCAGGGTATTCATATAATTGTTCAAGCTGCTCAGAGCATCATTTTCTGAAGGTGGCCTTCTGGTTAATACAAATATATAGATGCCCCTATATAGATGTGATTTATATCAGCTAATGGCCCATTTTTCTTCTATAGAGATACTGTCATGGGACAGGTCTTTCGCTTTCTGAATGAAATTTGTGTTCCAGGCAGTAGTGGTTCAATACTGGCATGCAACCAAGCTCTTAATGAGATTCCTGAAGAGGATCCCATGGTCTCAGAAGCTCCAGACAGAGATTTTATGTAAGGACAGTTGTGTGTCGCAGCAGAGATGGCACAGTGAGTCCCAGGGAGGGTACCTGGATCTCTTTAATAAGATGTTCAGGGCTCTGTGGAGAATGTCTGAATGAAGCTGGCTGTGTTCCTCTTTCATTTATTCTCTTTGGAAAGAAAAAGTGCTCCAGATAGATATAGATAGGCTCCTCAACCTGCTTGTATGTGTCTCTATCATTGTCTGTCTATCTATCTATCTATCTATCTATCTATCTATCTATCTATCTTGAGATGATTGTAGATTCACATGCAATTGTAAGAAATAATAGAGTGATCCTGTACACTCTCTACCCAGTCTCCCCTAATAGTAACATATTGCAAAACTGTAGTATAACACCACAATTAGCAAATTGACAGTGATAGGGTCCACCAACAGATTTCCTCAGTTTTACCTGCACTTGTGCTTGTGTGTGTGTGTGTGTGTGTGTGTGTGTGTGTGTGTAGTTCTTTGCAGTTTTGTCACTTGTGTAGATTAATGTGACCACCACAACAATCAGGATATAGAACCTGCTGCACTTTTATTGCCACAGTCTGTCCTGCTCCCTAACCCAGGGCACCACTATTCTGTTCTCAATCTCTCTAATGTTGTCATTTTATGCATGTATTATGAATGGCATCATATAGCATGCAACCTTTTGAGATTGTTTTTTCATGAAGCACAAATCTCTTGAGATCCATCCAAGTTGTTGCATATATCAATAATTCATTTCTTTTTATTGCAGAGTGATATTCCCTAGTGTGGAGGTACTCCTGTTAGTTAACCATTCACCTCTTGATGGCATTTGGGTTGTGCTTATCTATTTAAACAGAAGTATTTGGGAGAGGGCTTTTGGGGTCCTAATACCACAGAATCAGGAAGTGCCCCAGTCTCTCTCTATGGTTCTCTTCTTGGTTTTCGGCATGGATCCTTCCAGAAGCAGTAAGGCCCAAATTATTTAGAGTGATGGAATATGGTGGAGAGAGCAGAATGAAGCGCAGAGAGCTGGCTAGCCAGGCTATATGTCTCCTTTCAAAATGGGGCTCAGGATGGGGCTTGGGCTGAGGCTCTGTGTGCCCTGAGACCTGCATTCATGTATCTGCATTTCTCTTACAAGAACTGATGGGAGAAGGTACCTTTTCTGCAGAGCCAGTGATCAAAGGGGATGTAACACAAGCAGCTTGGCCAGCTTGGTCCCGCCAACCCTTTTAGGGAAGATCAGTACCTGAACCCTTATTCTAGGACAAGAAGCAGAGGGAATCTTTTCCTTGGTCTTACTGATTGATTTTCATTTTGAAAAGTGTTCCACCCTGCCTCTTTTTTTTTTTATTATTATTAAATGCTCCAGGATTGTCTAACTGGTCATGTGACAGAATTTAAACACCAAAACTATTCTCTGAATATGAGCCACAGGTCTGTATTTCTGGTTTGATGTTGATCATGAAGTGGCCTGAGCTAACAGACCCAGTGATTTGACGTTGCTCTTTCCTTGAAATGCAAGATAAAGAAAAAATGTTTTTTTCTTTATCGTGCAGTTTATAGAACCAGCAGACTAACCCGTCCCCCTCCCTTGTCTTCTGCTATTTAAGCTATTGACCTAAAGAAAGAAAGGGTTTTTAGCCTTGAGATGAAGTTAAAAGCCACTCAGAGAAACTGTTGGATCAGAAGCTTTTAATACCAACAGTTATCAGCGAACGAGTCAGCACATGGCCTTTCTGTTGGAGCTCAATGGAGAATTCAAGTCCCCTGTGGTAAATAAGCAACATGCCGAGTCTACCAGGAAGGGAAACACAAACATATTCCTCTGGCCCAGACTTTAGGAGATGGTTTTCTTAGCACAAGCAGCATGACTTCTTTGCTTGGCAAACTCCTTGTCATCTTTTAACACTGGAATGTCATGCTTGAGTGAGGTAACCCTGCTCCTTCCCTGGCCAGTTCTGGGTTCCCTCTCTTCTGGTCTCTTTTACAATTGACCCTGTTATCATGCAAAACCCTTAAGATCAGTGCCTTCAAGTACAAATGCTTTTCACTGGGGAGTTTGGTTCTAAAGCAGCCAGTGAGACCAATGTTATATGGAGGTGGAATAATACTCAAGAACTTTCCCTTAGTTGCCTAGAAGGGAAGCAGTGCATTCCAGGATCAGGCAGTATAAGCAGTGCTTACCTCTGAACCCTGGGATCATGCTTAGCATGGTAATAGTGAGATCTGTGCACAGGAGAGGGCATGTGAGGACTGAAAGTCAATGTGAGGATGGGAAGTTTATGTCTCCCTTCTCAAGCACATACTCAGGATATGCATTTGCTAAGTGAAATTGTGGACAAACCATTCACACTCCTTAAATGATATATATTGAACCCATTCATTTGCTTCTCTTTGTGTTCTTAGCTCCCAGTTTAAGGTTGGACACTTGGTAGCCTTTGGTAAATATTGGCTAAATGAATCAATGAATGATCAAACAGAGGGACGTGAAATTTGCTAATACAGTATAGATTTGGGGGCTTCCACCCTCCACACCCACCCCACCCCCACTATGTATGACTTCTTTTTTTTTCCTTGAGATGGAGTTTCACTCTGTCGCCCAGGCCAGAGTACAGTGGCATGATCTCGGCTCACTGCAACCTCCACTTCCCGGGTTCAAGCGATTATCTTGCCTCAGCCTCCTGAGTAACTGGGACCACAGGCGTGTGCACCACCATGACCAGCTAATTTTTTTTTTGTATTTTTAGTAGAGACAGGGTTTCACCATGTTGGCCAGGCTGGTCTCGAACTCCTGACCTCAGGTGATCTGCCCATCTCGGCCTCCCAAAGTGCTGGGATTGTAGGTGTGAACCACCGCGACTGGCCATGACTTCTTAATCCCACTCTGATTTTACTGAATATGTGCAATAAGTATAACCTCATCAAGTTTTCCTTGCAATTAGGCAACACCTGGTGTCCCAAAGGGATGTAATATCACCTTGTTCTTTAAGAAGGTGGTTGGGTTGCTCTATTAATGCCCAGTGAGTAAGCAAATGGCAGATGGGACAGCAGCCACCGTGCAAGCCAGGCAGGCGCCATCCACTGTAAACAGAGAGGAGAATGGTGAGGACTTGGGAAGGAGCCATGTGCTCCAGCCATTCAGATTCCAGTCCTCTCTGTCAGCTCCTCTTAATCTCCAGGTTACTCAGATGCTTTGAGGCTGGTTGATAACAAAGTATCCCTGCTTCCCCCCCCTTTTTTTTTTATAGCTGGTAGTAAATGGTCTGGGTTTCACTTATATCAGGTGCCCGGGAGTCTTCCTGTGTGAAATTCGCTTGTTTGGAGACTGAAGAGAGAAACTTGGTACTGGGACCCTAGAATCCCCTCTTTCTGGTTTGCTTTTTCACTCCATCAGCTGAGGTACCACAGGGGATGCCAGAGACCTGAGGCTTCTTGGTGGAAGCAGTCCCAGTTTGGGATCAGAACATCTAATCCCTGACTGGTTCTCTTGCTCTGAGGCTGGGGCTCCCCTGAGGGATGTGCCTTGCTTTGGCTCGCTGGGGCACTTAACCCTTTGCATTTTCTTACATGCAGTAGTCTTCCATAGGGATTTCCACCTCTCAGTTATTTGTAATTATTTTATGCCATTATATACCCTAAAAGTGGCTGTGGGTTCTAAATTCCAAGTTGTGATTTACAACAATAGTTACTAAGGCAATGCATTTATACGTTGTTCATACACTCATAATTATTTCATGTGTTTCACTGGGTTGTGCATAGAAATTTTGGTTCCAAGTATTTTTTGAAGCAGAACTGTGTTTGTAATATCCTACTTACCAATGGTAGTGTAGCATCCCAATAGTATATCACAGTTGCTACAGTCACTTCTGTGGGTCCACACCCCGTGCCAGGCACCGTGTTACATGCATTTCTTCTGTTGTCTGCTTCATCCTCACACTGAGACACTTGCAGAAACATCTCACAGAGCAGGCAACTGAAGGGACCCAGTTTCAGACAAAGGTCTGGCCTGATTGGAAAGCTTCATCACCATAGCATCATACATACAGTCACATTAATGAACAAAATAATGATAAAAATAGTGATCATATCTAACAGTGTTCTAAGGTTTTCCTATGGATTAACCTTTTGGATCCTTACAAAACCTTGTGAGATACGTACAAGTATTATCTTCGTTTTATAAAGAGGATTCTGAGGTCCTGAGAGTTGGAGAAATTTTCTCCCTGTCACATAGCCTGAAAGTGGCAACACTGGACATCAAAAATGAGCATTCTTCTGGGTGCAGTGGCTTATGCCTGTAATCCCAGCACTTTGGGAGGTTGAGGTGGGTGGATCACCTGAGGTTGAGAGTTCGAGACCAGCCTGGCCAACATGGTGAAACACCGTCTCTACTAAAAAAAATACAAAAATTAGCCAGTTGTGGTGGGTATTCCCAGCTACATGGGAGTCTGAGGCAGGAGAAGCACTTGAACCTGGGAGGTAGGCATTTGCAGTGAGCCGAGATTGCATAACTGTACTCCAGCCTAGGCAACAGAGTGAGATTCTGTCTCAAAAAAAAAAAAAAAAAAAGGTGTGGGGGGGCATTCTGACTTCAGAGCCTTTTTTCTATTAAATTGTTTTAAAATAAAACTTATTGATTTATTCAGCACAGATTATGTAAATCACTATAATCAGAAATTATTATGAAATGTCTATTTTCTAGTATTAAATGAGGCTTAAGTGATTTTTCACAATCTGCATTTTCTAGAAAGCTTTGATAATTAGATTTCAGTTCTAATTGTGACATTTTTTTTTTACATCGTTGGAATTATTTGTTTGGATTAAGCATGTTTTTGTATGCTTACTCTATGCCAGGCCCCGTGCTGCATATTTTCATATATTATCTCGTTTCACTTTTTTTTTTAAAGCCGATTCTTTTAGACCTGAGGCAACTGAGCGTCATGGAAACTAGTCAGTGTCTATCCTAAAAACAGCTGGACCCCTGCTGGCGAGCTCACTGTATGTGTGATGTATTCCAGGAGCATGGGGTCTGATTCCCTTCCTCAGTGAATCAGGAAAGCTTTCTGGGGAAAGGAGTTATGTGGATTCTCCAATTTTTGCTCCTTTAGAAGTAAAAAGCCTTTCCATCCCATATAGGGACACAGAAAGGAGGTGATGGGGGTGGTGCTGAGCCTGCTCCCCTGCTCTGCATCACCTGGAAGGAGGGTGCAGAAGGAGCAGGGGTCTTTGTCTCCCTCTTTGCTCCCTTTGGCATCACTCTCCAGGCCCAGTAATGAAACCCCACCCCTGGCTGGGCCTTTTCTCACCATCTTCCTTCTCCAGGGCTACCTCCTGAGGGCTCACTCCTTAAAGGCAGGATGCAGTGGCTTCTCCTTGAGTGAGCTCAGAGGTCAGGAGCTCCCTAAGCTCCTGTATCAAGAGACAGAGGACATCTGAAGCCAGAATGCCCTTCCCAAAGCTGCGGTAGCACCTGTGTCTCAGGAAGAAGCCGGGCAGATGCCTCTTTGTTCCAGCAGCCAAACTTCAGCATGTCACAAATCATATATTACAGGAAAAGGGAACCCTTTGCTGCTGGGCAGCTTGGCCCAAGATCCTCACAGTCTTTTAGGGATGCTTAGAATTGGCCCTTGGTTGGTTTGTAGCATTTATACAATATCATCCCTTGAACTGATGACCCTTGAACAAGTGCATCGTTCTCTATCCTTGATTTCATTCACAGTGGACAGTTTTAGGTAGATCCCTGCTGTGAGCAGACACATACATGCGGTCTGACAGTTCAGATCCCTTCACCCTCCCCTCCCCTATTTTTGTGGCTGCTAACAAATGGGTTGGACCTTTCTCTAAAGGCCTCTCTGGGCAGGTGATATTTGAGTAGATTTGAAATAAGTGTGGGATCGAATTGTACAGCTATTTGGAGCAAGAATGTTTCAGGCAGAGGGACTAGGATGTGCAAAGGCTCTGGGGTTGAAACATGCTTGATGTAGTCGGGGAATGGAAAGACCAGTGTGTCTCTAGCAGAGAGGGCGAGAGGGAAGCAGGGGAAGTTGAAAGAAGAGAGGTGGGTGGAAGACCAGACCTGGCAGGACCCTGTGAGCCACAGGGAAGCAGAGTTGGTCCCTTTTAAGTATTGGGGCTGGCAAATCTGACTAGTACATTTCCCCAGTACTCTTGCTCATCTCTGCATTTTTGCCTTTGATTGTTCCCTTTCTTCGGTGTGTCCTGCGCTTCCCCTTGGTCTCCCTTAATTGTGCAATGGAAAGTAGTAGCAGAGCACAAAAATCCCACGTTGAAAGCTTGCTTAGAGGACTGTATCTTTTTCTTACCAGCTAACTCTTACTAACTGGAAATTGACATCAGCGCTTGTCTCCCATGCTTCTCTTTTAATTGAGATTTCCCTCAAGTCCTCCTCTTAGGCAAGATGTGCCTCATATGAGCCCCTGGCCCACTGCACCTGCTTTGGGCTGAGTGGCTCCTGTTTGTCTCCACATCAGCGTGAGTTGTGTGAGTTCCTCAGCAGTGCTGCATGCCTAGAAGGCCCCAGTGAGCATTGACTTGGACCTGGTGATTTTCCTCTTTATGCTTTGCCCTTCCGAAGAGAGATGGAAAATCCAGCCTCAGTATCAGTGTTGTTTCTACGGTGTGACCATATTGATGTGCTTACTGACTCCTAGGTCACCTACTGGCACACAGCACAGATGCATCCAATGTCCTTATCTTTGAGGCTTTGCTTTCAAGACTTCACACTAACTACATCAATCTGAATAATCGAGCTTAACTCCAGACAAGAATTCAGGGGTACAATATGATGGCCCTCTGTTGATTCTCTTTAAAAGTCGTGAATATGAGTCATCATGGGTATTTAATGAGCTCTGCAAGATGGCAGTTGCTGACAAGTGCCTTATATATTCTGTTTCTAGTCTTGCAATTTGTGTATTATCATTCAGAACCCCAGGCTCAGGAGGTGAAAGAATTCCACTTACAGCTGAAGTTGCATTTGAGTGGGAGAGGGAGCAGGAGTTTATTCTCCCCTCTTTGTTTCTGCGTGTGTCTTTATATTGGCCAAGCACATTTCCAGTGGGAAATCCTTAGTGGCTTTTATGGTGTTTTGTGAGAGGGTACAGGGGACTGACGTGTGAATGCCAGGTGTCATTATCACTGTCAAGTGTCTAATTCAGTGCTGGGCCATGGACAGGTTTAGAAGTGCCTTAGAATTCAGAGTTAATCCAGAGCGGGCCACAGGTTAATGACATTTTGCTTTATTCTTCAGTGCTTTCCTTTTCTCTTTAGAATATTGTCATCCCTTTTACCCCTTCTTCCTTCCTCAGCCATTTTCCCCAGAGGGCAGAATGGCTTGAGCTATTTCCTGCCTGAGTTTTGCAGTCAAGACCCCTGCCAGCCCAATTCCTGCAACAATGACCCTAAGGCACTGATTACAGGCCCCTCTTTGCCTGCCTGCCTGAGAACATTGCAGCCGCTAACCCTGCACCCTTGAGGCACGCTCTCCATTCAGTGACATGGTACTGCCTGTGTGCACAGGAGCCCTGCAGCAGCTGATCCAAACAATGCTCATTTTCATTGTGGCATCTTGGCATGGCCTGGCAGCTTTGGCCTTTTAGAACCCAGCTGGTGCCAGGGTTGCTGGCCTGCCCTGCAGAGGTGATTGGCCACTTCATAGTAATAAACAGATTTCAATCCTGGGAAGTTCTGAGGCCTGCTGTTCTATCCCTGTCTTTTGTGTCTTTTTGATAAAAGATGTTCGAGGTAGCCACATGGTTTAATAAAACCAGGCTGGATGCAGCTACCTAGGTTTAAAATATCATTCTGCTAGGCTAGCTGTGTGTCCTTGGACAAGTTACTTGACCTCTCTGAACCTCTCCTTCTGTTTCTCCAAGTTGAACTTGGTAATACCTACACTACAGTTTGTACCAGGATTTAATAAGATAATGTTTGTGAAAAGCACCTTGTTCACGTCTTATACACTGTATGTGCTGAGTAGATAATTAGTTTTCTCAGGCAGAGTCCCAAACAGAAGGAAAATCCAAATAAACCCCATGATGTGCTGCATTGTTCTATGTAGTGATCTGTGTTTGGCAGATTTGAGATTATTTTAAACCAAAGTAAAAGAGCTTTAATTATGCTCTTGTTTGTGGTTTTGTTGGTTGCATTATTAACCGATTTTCGGAATACTCCCCGCGCTCTCACTGTTTGATAGTGAAGGGCTGGCGGGGAGTCAGGAGCTGGAAGTCAATACTTTCTTTGCAGAACTTCCAGCTCCCTCTATCTCAGAGATGGGATTGGCAGTGTCATCTGGATGGGGTGTGGGTTCAGAGACTGGCCTGTCAAATCAAGGTGGGCTGCCGGCTCTCTTATTACATCCTGAGCATGTGTGTCTTGGGCCTTTATAGATATATTTGCTGTTGCCCTTTGCTCTTCATTCACTTAATTTCAGTCGTGCACATCCAGTTACACAAATGACGTATGCATAGCTATTTGATTTTAACAAGCAATTGGCTAAAGTGTTTAGTGTGACTCTGGAATTAAACTCCTTGGATGCCAGTCCCTTATACCAGGTTCAGAATAGTCTTAGGCATATGAAACCTCAATTTTTTTTTTCTACAAAATGGGTTAGTGATAGCACTTATCTCATAGGAAATTAGAAGGATTAACCTGTAAAAGTGCTCAATATACTATCTGCTATGTAATAAATCCTTAATAAAAATTACTTGTATTAATATTAGCAATAGCTGGCTGGGTACAGTGGCTCATGCCTGTAATCTTAGTGCTTTGGAAGACAGAGATGGAAAGATCATTTGAGGCCAGTAGTTCGAGACCAGCTTGGGCAACATAGTGAGACCCCCATCTCTATAAAACAAAAGAAAACAAAGCAAAAAAAAAAAAAAAAAAAAAAAAAAACACCAATTAGCTGGGCACTGTGGCACACACCTGTAGCTCTAGCTGCTCAGGAGGCTGGGGTGGGCGGATCGCTTGAACCCAGGGGCACAAGGTTTCTGTGAGCTATGATCGTGCCACTGCACTCCAGCCTGGGTGACAGAGTGAGACTGTCTCTAAAAAAACAAAAACCTACAATTATTACTAGCTAACATATAGCTAACATTTGTGTACTTGTTATTACAGAATAAATATATTCCAGCTAAGTGGATGTCGGTGGTTTTCTGCACAGTGAACTCTTATCATTCCTTGACTGGTGTGGTAACACTGGAGATGCATGCTCCTTAGGTGAATGTAAGTTCTAAATTGTTGCCAGGAAAGGACTGTGGGTGGCCCTGCTGGACCTGGAGTGCATTTGCAACACTTTATGGGCTTCATAGCACCTGTACGCCCCTGCTATCTCCCCCAAGGCTGTTACTCATCGCTCAGCACTTATCCTAGCCCTTCAATTTCCCTGGGTCTCTGGTCCAGAGCTCACACTGCCTTTCCTTACATCCCAGGGGTATCTTGACCTTTGGTAATGGGCATTAAGATGTGTACATTAGTCTGAGGCTCCATGCCTTATAAAACACTGTGCTGGGGCCGGGCGCGGTGGTTCAAGCCTGTAATCCCAGCACTTTGGGAGGCCGAGACGGGCGGATCACGAGGTCAGGAGATCGAGACCATCCTGGCTAACACGGTGAAACCCCGTCTCTACTGAAAATACAAAAAACTAGCCGGGAGAGGTGGCGGGCGCCTGTAGTCCCAGCTACTCAGGAGGCTGAGGCAGGAGAATGACGTAAACCCGGGAGGCGGAGCTTGCGGTGAGCTGAGAGCTGGCCACTGCACTCCAGCCTGGGTGACAGAGCGAGACTCTGTCTCAAAAAAAAAAAACCAAAAAAAAAACCACTGTGCTGGCTTGTTCTGTGAATTGACTTATCTGGAAGCTCTGTAAGGTAGGCTCATTTCAAATGCAATTGCTGTTCGCTTAGTGTCATATATAGCATAATTATTGCACCTAGAATCTGCTTGTATTGTCTGCATAACTGTAGGGTGGATCTGGTCTTGCTCTCATATAAGAAAAGAGACAGACCTTGTTCTCTACATGTTCCTTTAGGCAGTTTGCCCAGGCAAATCAAGCAGGCCATTAAGGTGAAAGTATGATAGTTGAATTTTGCTCTTTTTCCATAGGTTGTTTGAATGATTTCATTTTGCATCATTCAGAACTGTTGTCATTCTATGATGTCTAGTTCATAAATACCATTTGCCCTGGGCAATTTTCTGTTACATTTAAGACTAACCTACTTTAAGGGAAAGATAGTCTTTCCTAGTCTAGTTTGCATATCCTAGACTGAGTTATGCAGTCTGGGAAGCTTGCAGCATTAATTTCTTGATAGAAACAAAATTTGTTTACATGCCCAATATTCTACATATATTTGTGTATTTTACTCATTTATGACTATAAATGTGCAGGCATATCAGCATGTATATTGTATAAATATGTACACATTTAACATGTGGAATATAGTAGGACTGAGGTTGCTTTGCCTTGTGTGCACTCAGTAGTCATTTCTCCCCAGTGTTTTATTATTGAAAAATTTAGGCATAAAAGTTGAATTATACAGTTAATAGCCATACACCTGCTGTCATGATTCTGCAATTAACATTTTGCTGTATTTGCTGTATAATTGTTCATGTCTCCATCACCATACTCATCCATTTTCATCTTCTTGCTGTGGTGGTGGTTGTATTTTTAAGTAAGTTGCCTGGTCCTTAATCGTGACTATGTGCTCAGCTTGCAAGAAACATGTATTATATCCTGAACCTTTCCTGAACCTCTCTCTTGCAGAGACCTTGATACCTACTCATGATTGCCAGAGCCCTCCCAGTGGCCTCACCCAGAGCTCTATCCCCTATGCCTGGCATCTACAATTCTGATTCTTACTGTGCATTTCAAAGCAAGGATGTTCAAGATGTTGTATCTATCATTTTACTTCCTCAGATGAAGAGACTTAACTGGGATTCTGAGAAAATGCTTTCTGGTCCCCATCCCTTAGCACAAGCCAAATAAAGCCTCTGTGTCTTTTAAGGCTCTGATAAATACCAACTCTTAAAGGCAGGTTGATTTAGCCTCTGGTTATTTTCCCCAGAGTTCTCTGGTCTGGGCAGCCTCCCTCACCTTCCAGCCAACCAGTGCAGGTTGACCTTGGAGGAGAAGGAGCTCTCTGCTTGTCTGACTCACTGGTGCCTCATTACTGCCCTGGCTGGACTGCGAGGCTCAGAAGAAAGGAAGGCATTACTGGGTGGGGACTGCCCATTCATTTTTAATTAAAAGCTTTCTCCTTATGATAATATCACAATAATTGCCATGTAATGTGTGCATTCTGTCAGAAAATAGTTGTGAAAAGTTAAAAACTTGCCCTTCATACAATTGCAGAGTGAACCTGAGTCAAATACTATTTTATTTAACTCATTAATGAGGGAACCAGTGAGTTGGTAAAGCCAGCTCAAAGAAGCTTTTGAGGAACTTGGTATTTATTGGCATTTGGGGAAAAAAATGATAGAAGAGAACCATTATCAGGTTAAGTGTGGGGGAAGTTGTGATGGACCGTTCAGATCAGCCACAGGTCCCATAGCTTCAGGAATATTGCCAGCAGAAAGCACCCAGCTGTCAGCTCCCTTTAGGACTGCCTTGGCTGAAGACAGCCACCTTGTCTGAAGTCAGGCTTTCTTCCAGGGCAGCCTGCACCTGATGTCTGATCCATGAGCAGATAAAAAGATCAATTCTCTTACCACTGATTGAGTCTCTTGAAGGTCACTTATCCTGTATTCAGAACTTCCCATAGGGTCAGCTAAGCCTTCTGTTGCAACTGCATTCCATCCCCAATTCTCACTCTACCCAGACCTGCTTCTTTTCCTGCCTCTTACGTAGGGGTTCTAGGTTAGCCTCTAGAGTACCCCTTTATAGACTTGAGGCCCACTAGTGTTAATTCCAGGGTCAACTTCATGGGAAATTCAATCTCTACAAAATTAGTGAATGTCTTACAGGGTAATGTTTCTTTGACTTTGGGGTTTGTCTTTTCTACTGTACAGCAATCTGTAAGTTAACACGCAGCTTCACTGTGTTCGTGCCCTTAATATATAGTAAATAGTAAAATCAAACCCAGGTATATTCCTCTGCATCAGCATTTGGCAAACTTACCATGTAAAGAGCTGGATAGTAAATATTTCAGGCTTTGCAGGCCATACTGTCTCTGTTGCTCTCTCACAACTCAACTCTGCTGTAGCCGTGATGACTACACAAATGGGCATGGCTGTGTTCCAGTGACACTCTACTTAACACAAACAGGTGGTGAATGGGATTTGGCCTTGGGCCGTAGTATGTGGACCCCTGTCCTAGATAAATAAGTAATCCTGGGTTGATCTATTAAACAATGTTCCAGTATGACATTGAAAGGACAGGCTGCCCCCTCCCCCCAAGCTGTGCCCTTTTGACACTTGTAGAATATGATGTGTTGTCTCCCAACAGCCTACAAAGTGCTGATATTACCACTTTGCAAATGAGGAAACAGGCTCAGGAAAGGTCTCCATGGTCTTTACTACTTAAGAAGATGATGGTTCTTGAATTGAACCTGGTAGATCTAATCCCGAGGCCCACTCTGACCCCACTCTTATCATCCTACTTTCCTCAGTCATGGGATGCGTTGGAGCAGTGTTTTTCATCACTATTTGGAGAAAAGCACTCAACAAACAGAGCTGGCTGCAGATTCATAGAAGAAAGAGGTATCTGAAGAGTCCCTGCCCACGGCCACCCTCTCCTTGCCATGTGCCCTGGAATTGTCCCAGAATAGGCAGATTTACCTGTGAACAAGGCACCTGGAATGGAGGTAGGACTTATCCTCTGGCTCCAGAGGAATTTCCCAGCCTGGATAGTATTTTCCTGACCTGCATTTGTGATGTGAGTAGGAGGTAAGAACAGCTTATTCCATAAAGGCATCCTGGCATGGAGTGGAGCTCTTATCTCAGCTGTGCCACACACTGACTGTGTCAAGCAAGCCCCTTGGTCAGCCTGAGACTCTGTTATCAGAGCTAAGAAATGTGGAGAATCTTCTGTCTTACTCAGCTGTCTTTATAAATGTTCTTTAACACAGGGCCTAGATTCCAGTACTGACTCCGTATCTCACCAGCTGCGTGACTACTCCCCAGTAAGTTTCTGAAATCTCTCTGTGCTGAAATTTTCTTGTATGTAAAATGGGGGTAATAATAGTATTCCTTTAATATAGCTAATATAACAATAAAATGAGTAAATATATGTTAAGCTGTTAGAACAATAACCTGGTGCATAGCAGGTGCTATGAAAGTGTTTTGTTACTGTTATTTTTAGCACTTAGTATGATACTTGGCTAGTAATAGGTGCTGAATAAGTATTATTCAATGCATAAATGAGCCACATAACAAATAAGCATTAGAATAATTTATAGAACTCAAATAGAGCTTTCTGCATTATGGGAAGATGCCTTATCTCTGCCCTTCTGCAAGGTAAACACTAACTAGCCACATGCAGCTGATGAACACTTGACATGTGGGTAGTATGATTAAAGAACTGCATTTTACATTTTATTTCATTTTAATTAATTTAAACTTATATAGCTACATGTGGCCAGTGGCTGTCCTGTTGGATAGCCCTGTTCCAGAGGGCTCAGAGGTTGGGATTTATTTGGTCTGTGTCATAGTTGGTTTGGACTGCTATAACAAGATACCATAAACTGGGTGGCTTAGAAACAACAAACATTTATTTCTCATAGTTATGAAGGTTGGAAAGTCCAAGATCAAAGTACTGACCTATCTGGTATCTGGTAAGGGCCTGCTTTCTGGTTCATACATGGCACCTTCTCATTGTGTTCTCACCAGGCCAAAGAGCAAGGCAACTCTTTGGGGCCTCTGTTATAAGGGCACTAATCCCATTCATGAGGGCCCCACCCTCACAACTTAATCACCTCCCAAAGGCTTCACCTCCTAATACTATCACACTGGTGATTAGGTTTCAATATATAAACATTTTTAAAAGGACACAAACATTCAGACCATACAGTCTATTATCAGCATTTCTCAAACATCTGTGGGTGGTTAACATGTAGCCAGAATTGAGAACAGGCCTAGAACTTTTAGGCCAGTACTTTTTCATCTATTTATCCATCTGTCCATCTATTCGACAAATGTTTGTTAAGTTCCTGTTATACATCAGTTACTCTTCTAGGAACTAGCAATCAGCAAAGATAAAGGCTTGGCTTTCAAAGAACTTGTATGTAGGTAGGGAGCAGATGATTGAAAAGCACACAGTGAACAGGACACTTCTGGACAAGGTACTTGAATGCCAGGAGGACCAAAAGAGGGTGTTGCCATAGTGACTGGCTTGGAAGCGAAGGTGGTGCTGATCAAAGGAAGTCTTTCTTAGGAGGGGACGTTTGAGCTAAGACCTGCTTGAGGAGAAATCAGCCTTGTCATGATCTGGGATAAGAGTGTTCCAGGCAGATGCAGTAGCACATTATCTCAAGTTGAGGATGGGTTTGATCTGTTTGCAGAACAGCAAGGCACCTGGTGTGGTTTGAATGGTAAACATATGGGATGGTGGTAGGAAACGAGGTTGGAGAGGAGGGCAGGGGTGGGGGATTTTATAGCATCTTATAGGTGAGGGTCCGGAATTAGGATTTTATTCCAGGCCCATGGGGAGCCATTGGAAAATACTGAGTAACTTGCCGTGATGTGACTTTTGTACTCAAAATATCTAATTGCCGTATAGTGCACATGGACAATGGGGGAAGGCATGGCAGACGTGGTGGTATCTCAGGTGAGGGGACAACGGTCACCAGGTCATAGATGGTGGCAGTGGAGACAGAGGAGTGGACAGATTGGAATCTGCCAAGGTAGGGACAACTGATGGGTGGATTAGATGTGTGAAGGGAGCAGAGCCAATGGAGGAGGGTCCCAGCACTGTGTTGCCGTGGAGTGGACAGTGGGGCTGAAGACCCCTGTAGCCTGAGGCAGCGTTTTGACTTGAATGTTCATATGTACCACTGGGGATCTTGGTAAAATGTAGAATTTGACTTTGTGGGTCTGGGGCAGGGTCTGAGATTTTTGAATTTCTAAAAGACTCTCTGGTGATGGCAGCTACACCTGCTGGAGCCCCACTTGACCTAACAAGGACTTACTCACCCTCACCCTGCATATGCTTCTGCCACACAGAGGCACAGAACAGTGAACCCCCAGAGGGACGGGGAGTGCATAGAAGCAGGTTGTAGCTCGCCTGCAAGAACTCTCAAGAATCAAGCTTGACTCTGTTGTTCCTCATCCATACCTGCATCCTGGACTTGTGGCTGTGAGTCTGCAGAGACTCAAGGCATTTGCTTTGTGAGGACACAGAAGTCCCTGCTTTTTTGTTTGTCCTTTGGGAACAGAGTTCCTGGGCAATTATTTCACAGCCTGTAGCAGTGTAGGTATATCTCTTCAAGTCCAATCTTTAGAACTGCTTTGAGGGGATGTATTTTACATGAAAAAGAAGCCTTTAAAGCAAAATGAGCTGTGGGCATGAAGGCAGTGTGACTCCCTGTGTATAACAACCCTGTGCTAGTAACACAGTGAATTTTCTTGGTGTCTGGGAGAAATGACACTTTATCACTAGAGATATTAATCATATGATGATCAGTTTCAGCAGAAAGGAAGTTTGACTCTAAAGTAGTTCCTCTAGCTGTGGGTTCATTTCTTCATGAAACAATGAACCAGGAAAGGAAGTGGCAAGTAGTTTAATGTGATACATATTTGTTGCTATACCAGGCCATAGGATTTAGGGCTGTTTGAAAATGAGTGTATTTCTTGTATAGAAGGAGCTAGCTTAACCATAGTGGTCATCTAGGGCTTGCACACGATGTTTTATTGAGGCAGGACTTCACATGGAAGCTTTTTGTAAATGAAACTAACATTTGATTACTGGGAGAAAATTACTGTGACTAGCCATCTGGTTTCCCAGCCAATATGGTTGATTCGTAATGCTTCTAGTAGTTCTTAATAATCTGTCTCATTTTGTATGATATGAGATACTGCAGCTATTTTCTTGACTTCCTCCAGCCTAAACACTTAGGGTTATTGCACCAAGCATGCACTCTAGCTTTCTTTTATCTAATCTTTTGAGTTGCCAAGTGCCGTGGCATTTATCATTATAGATTATTAAATTATGTGTTGTTTTCCATTTTTATTATATTCTTCACTTCTAATAAATGCAAATCTTCTTTGCAGAGCCCACACAGATTTTTCAAAACTAGGCAGTGTCAAGGACAATGAACTGTGTAGACCCAGCCTTAATCAAAACTACCAATCTCCTTTCTTGTTTTCCAGTAGGAAACTATTCAGTTAAAAGCACTCAACCTGTTTGTCATTTTGCTCCTCTAAAGAAGCCTAAATCCTCCAATTCTCAATGTTTGTGTCTCCTATTTGTTTCTCTTCCATTTCTGCAATTATAGCTAACTCCAGAGACAAAACAGGCATGGTTTAAGAGTCCTTAATGAAATATCTGCAGTTCATAATATGGTTGTCGAATTAAAGCAGTGCCTTTTCCTGTGTTGGAAGAAATGCTCCCGGCATAAGCATATGCACATCTCTAACTCTAGAAACCAGCATGTTACATCCTGGATGAGGACTCAGAGTGATGTCCCCATCACAAAGCTGAAAAAACTTTTCTTTATCTGCCAAAAAAATAAAAGTCAGATCCATGGTGCAGTCACGATTGCTTCTCAGAGGTAGACTCCAGGTAGAACTGACACTTGGAGGTTGATAGGTTTGGTTGTGTCCCCACCCAAATCTCATCTTGAATTGTAGCTCCCATAATCCCCAGATATTGTGGGAAGGACCCGGTGGGAGGTAATTGAATCATGGGAATGGGTTTTCCCGTGCTGTTCTTGTGATAGTGAATAAGTCTCATGAGATCTGATGGTTTTATAAAGGGCAGATCCCCTGTGCATGCTGTCTTGCCTGCTGCCATGTAAGACATGCCTGTGCTTCTCTGCCACCTTCCACCATGATTGTGAGGCCTCCCCAGCCATGTGGAACTGTGAGTCCATTAAACCTCTTTTTCTTTACAAATTATCCAGTCTCAGGTATGTCTTTATTAGCAGGGTGAGAACAGACTAATACAGAGGTGCTTTTTTCTGGAGGGACACTCTCATTAGTGTGAATAAAAGTGAGTCTTATGTAAGATGTTTATCATCAGGACATAATAATCCAAATGGTACTTAGAAAATGTCTCAGTGATACCAGCCACAATGCTGAGGAGAGGTATTGTGGGCTTTTGGGAGCCAGACAGTCCTCGGTGAAACCTGTCTCTGCCACTTGTAGCTCTGTGATTTTAGGAACAATATGTAACTTTTGTGATCTTTAGTTGCCTCTGGAAAATCAAGATGATAATGCTGTTTTAGCAGCTGGAAAGTTGTGAGAAATCAAAGTAACCGTAAGATAAGTTCCTACCGCACTATTTGCCATTGTCTATACAACTATTGCTTTTAAAATAAAGACGGACTGGATGTGGTGGTGCACACCTGTAATCCCAGTACTTTGAGAGGCTGAGGTGCGTGGATTAGGAGTTCGAGACTAGCCTGGCCAACATGGTGAAACCCCATCTCTACTAAAAATTAGCCATTCATGGTGGCACACGCCTATAATCCCAGCTACTCAGAAGCCTGAGGCATGAGAATTGCTTGAACCCAGGAGGCAGAGGTTTCAGTGAGCCAAGGTTGCGCCACTGCGCTGCAGCCTGGGCAACGGAGCTAGACTCTGTCTAAACAAACAGACAAACAAACCAAACCCCAAAAACATATAAAACTAGATGTTCCAACTAATGTCCTATCCTGGTTTTTAACTTTCTTTGGATCAAAATAAAAAATCAACAGCCTTCTTCTGATTTCTGACAGATTCTTTTGTGCTGGTGCCTTTGACTATCTCAAAACATGACTGCAGGTGTTTTCCCAGCTGATGAAATGCTGGGACTGTCCTCTTGATAAAGTTAGTCTTCCTGGACAGTGGTGGCCTAGTGGATTGGTTTGCTCCCATGTGCTAGGTTGAGTCTACCCTGCAGCGTCGGCTCCAGCAGCAGTGTGTTAAGGGCAGTGTTGGAACAGACTGTTCTATTTTCTGACCTGCCCAGGCATCCTGCAAATGGATGACATGTGAGCATGAGGATGGGTGCGGGAGGCGAAAGGGAGCTGAAACTGCAGGGCAGAGCCAGAGGAAGTTGAGAACAAGAAGGAATTTCTGCTCTACACACACACGGTTTTTAAATTAGAAAAATATCATGAGATGCAGAAAGCAGGTGCTCATGGTTTGTTTCTGATGTTCTTGGCTTGTGTTAAGGTGCCTCTCTCCACACATTTTCTAAGTGAGAAGTTGGAGCTAGTGTGACCCAGTTAACATTATAGGGCTCTGTCATTTCTGGGGATGCATCTGGTGACCATCCATCATGTACCAAACACCTGCCTAAGAACAGAGCTGTGTCCCTGCATCACTGGTGCACACAGCAACATGCTCTAAGCTTGCTGATCCCTAGTTAGGCAATAATCACTTTTTCACTGAGGTTAAGAAGGCCTTGTCCTGTAACTGGAGAGACAATGCCTCTATTCTAGAAGCTTGAGATCACAGTCTTTCCGGATAGTGCATTTCCTTTTACATTTGCTAATATTTCTGATACTGTATTAGACTTGCTTGTCTATGCAGTTTCCCCAAACAATGTGTCTCTCTTGGCTTTCAGCTTTTATTAGACACAAACATCTCATTTCTGTAATTGTTCTCCTGTCAGGCCTGGCTCCATTATTCTCTGGCCTCCAGAGCTATTTGAGTTTCTTCTGGAGGGCTGAGAAGGCTGCACTCGCTTCCTCATTTCCAGTGGATCTGGGAAAACTCAGCTAAAGGAATTTAACATTTCGATCCACAAGATACTAACACCATCTTCAGTGGGTTGGCATCATCTTCTTCCCTTAACTGTGAGACTCCAGAGCATGCATTTTCAATGGAGGTGATATCACTGCTAGTGGAGGGAAAATTACTTCTGGGTGGGGAAGGGAAGCAAAAACTTACTCTTTTTATGTATAAAGCAAAATATACATATTATGCATATAGAGAGAGATTTACATTTTATTGGTAGTATTAAAATTTCATGGGGGGACAATTAGGAAGAAATGTCTAAAAAGGTTCTTGGAGGTGATAATGAAGAGAGGTTAAAAAACACTGCTGAGAATTTTATTCTTCATGGCTCATGTTACCCAGTCACAACAAATAATGTGTAAAATGAAACTCTTTAGTTCTCTCCTTGGGATGAAGAGTGGCCAGGTGCCATACGGGGAGGAAGGAAGGGCTAGTGTGTTCCCAAATGAAGAGCAATTCAAAACTCCTTGGGGAAAGTCATCCATGAGGTTTAAACAGCATTGGAATCTCCCAGAGGGTTTCAACATACCAACTCCTAGGTTCTGCAAGTGTACCCCAGAAACATTCTAGAACTCTGGACAGCACTTGGGCAATTCCTAAATATCCAGGCCAACACAAAGTCTGAAACCTCTGATCTAGAACAAGGAAAGAGAGTGACTTAGAAGGGAAACTAGTTCAGTGTGGGGGGATGGGGCTATTTTGCAGGCATTTCCCTAACTAGCTCCCTTCACCTCTGTGCTTCGGTGAACTAGACAGTACCTGGTTAGTTCACCAACTGTCCCCCTGCCTTTTACGCTTTGACGCATTTGCTTATTGGGTGGTCTCTACTTGGAGTTCCCTTTCTTTTATCATAACCTAACAGCATTTTATTTACTCTAGAAGATGTTTGTAGTTCCAATGTGACTCCTCTTGCGGGAAGCTTTTTGTGAACCTCTCCCAGTGCTGCCCCATTTTTTCATTGCATTTACCACATTCCACCTTACATTTTGATCATTTCTATGCATTGTCTTTTTTCCATTTTATTGAGGTATAATTTATATACCACAAAATCTGTCCATGCCAAGTATATAAGTCAATGATTTTTAACAAATTCATAAAGTTGTGTAGTCATCACTGCACTCAGTTCTAAAACATTCCATCTCTTCAAAAAGTTGCTCATGCCCAATTGTGGTAAGTTCCTGTCCCATCTCCAGCTCCAAACAACCTACTTTCTTTCTCCATAGCTTTCCGTTTTCTGGACGTTTCATACAAACAGAATCATGCAATATATATAGTCTTTCACATCTGGCTTCTTTCAATTAGCATATCTTTTTGAGGTTAATCTCCATCATAGCATGTATTAATAGTTTGTTCCATTTCATTGCCACTACTATTCATTGGTATTGGAATTTAGTAGCTACTGTATTTTTCAGATTGTGTTGGTGTTATATTTTGGGCCTATCACATTTTGTTTCTCTATTAACCATTCATGGATGTTTGAGTTGTTTCCAATGTGATGTTATTATGAATAATTCTATTTGCTGTCAATATAAATGTATGTTTTAAATTCTCTTAGGTAGATACCTGGGAGTGGAATTACTGGGTCATGTGGTAAATTTATGTTTAACTTTTTAAGAAGCTGTTCAACTGCTTTTCAAAGTGGCTGTAACCATTTTATCTTTTATGTTCCCACTAGCAACATCTGAGTGTTCCAGTTTCCTCAGATGGAGGTGAATACTTTGTATTGTCTGTTTCGTTTTGTTTTGTTTTTTTGAGACGGAGTCTTGCTCTATCACCCAGGCTGGAGTGCAGTGGTGTGATCTTAGTTCACTGCAACCACCACTTCCTGGGTTCAAGTGATTCTCCTGCCTCAGCCTCCCAAGTAGCTGGGATTACAGGTGCATGCCACTATGCCTGGCTAATTTTGTATTTTCAGTAGAGATGGGTTTCACCATGTTGGCCAGGCTGGTCTCAAACTCCTGACCTCAGGTTATCTGCCCACCTTGGCCTCCCAAAGTGCTGGCATTACAGGTGTGAGCCACCGTGTCTGGCCTGTTTGTATTTTTCATTATACACATTCTACTGGGTGGGTAGTGGTATCTAATTGTGACATTTTACTTGCATTTCCCTAAAGACTAATGATGCTAAGAATCTCTTCAAATGCTTATTAGACATTTGTATATCTTCCTTGGTGAAATATCTATTCAGATTACTTGCCTATTTTAAATTGAGTTGTTTGTCATTTTTCTGTTGATTTGTAAGGTTGGTAGATAGTTTTGTTCAAATCATCTTTATCTGTACTGATTTTCTGTCTCATTGTTTTATCAATTATTGAGAGGGATATTAACCTCTCCAAATATTATGGTTGCATTGTTTATTTCTCCTTTCATTTTGTCAGTTTTTACTTCATGTATTATGGGGCTCTATTATTAGGTTGATGTAGTTGCATTTACACCTGCCGTTTTGTGATTTGTTTTATGTCTTAAGTCTTTTTTGTTCCTTTGTTTCTTCTTTATTGTAGTCTTTTGTGTTAAACATTTTCTCATGTTTCATTTCAATTCCTTTTCCCCATGTTTTGAATTATTTTCTTAGTGATTGCTTGTATAATATGTGTTTTAAGTTATCACAGTGTACTTCAGGTCAGTACTAAATTTCTCTAGAACATGGAAACTTTCCTCCAATATAGCTCCATTTCATCCCCCTCCTTTGTAGTTTTATTGTCATATATATTACATCTATATGTTATAAATGCAGTGTTATGATTCTGTGCAATCTAATGCCTTTTAAAGAATTTAAGAGAAGAAGAAAAATACACTAATATAGCCTTTTGTATTTACTTACATATTTAACTTTTCAGGTGTTCTTTATTAATGTATATCTTAGTGTATATTTGAGTTACTATATGGTATCATTTCCTTTCCATCTGAAGGAATTCCTTTATTATTTTTGCAAGGAAGATTTGCTAGCAATGAATCCCCCAAGTCTTTGTTTATCTAGGAATATCTTTATCTTGCCTTCATTTTCAAATGAAAGCTTTGCCAGATGTAGAATTCTTGGTTGACAGTTTATTTTCTTTCAGAACTTTAAATACATTGTTTCTGATGAAAAGTCAGCTCTTAATCTTATTGAGGACCCTGGGTATGTGATGAGTTGCCATCTTTTCTTGCTGCTTTCACAGTTTTCTGTTGATCTTTGCCTTTAAACAAACTATAATGTGTCTAGGTGGGGATCTTTTTGTGTTTGTCCTTCTTTGGGGTTCACTGAGCTTGTTGGACCTGTAGATTCTTATATTTCACTACATTTTGGATGTTTGGGCCATTATTTCTTCAATTTTTTTCTGCCTCTTTCTCTTTTTTCTTTATGGGACTCTGTTGCATGTCTATTGGTATGCTTGATAGTGTCCTAAAGGCATCTGTAGCTATGTTCATTTTTCTTCTCTGTTCTTCAGATTGCATAATTCTTACTGATTGTTTTCCAAGTTTACTGATTTACTGATTCTTTCTTCTGACATCTCATATCTGATATTGAGCTCCTTTTGGGACTTTTTTGTTTCATTTATTATACTTTTCAACTCTAGAATTTCCATTTGGTTCCTGTTTTTAAGAAAAATAATTTCTATATCTCTTTTTTTAAGAGATAAGAGTCTCACTCTGTCACCCAGGCTGTAGTGCGGTGACGTCATCATAGTTCCCTGAAACCTCAAACTCCTAGGCTGAAGTGATTGTCCCACCCCAGCCTCCTGAGCAGCTAGGGCTCTCTCCAGTGTGTGCTCATGGCTTTCTGGTCAACCAGAGATAATGCAGAGAGCTTAAGGATCCCTATAGCTGATTCCTATCTTCTGTTTAAAATTCTGTGTAGTTTGCCAGTCTTTTGCTTGCCCCAACCAGGACTACTGGTTGCAGCCTCAGGGTAGCTGAGGGGGATTTCCTTGTTTATTTGCAATCAATACTGCTTTCCTTACTGACAATGTGTGGAGTTTTTCACATCACACTCCAAACAAAGTGAACTCCCTCCAGCAGTGGGGTTGCTGGTATGCATGGCCAGCCCTGCCTGCCACTGTTGTGCCAACTTACATGGGAGTAGTAGGGAGGGCAAGAACCAGATTCCCACTGATCTACCCAGAAGTTTTAAATGAATTAATGCTCCTCAATTTGTTGTATGTTTTGTCCAGGGTCTTGAAATGGTTTTGACAGTTTTATCATTGTTTTTGAGAGGATTTGCCAGGCTTCTCACATTGCCATTCTAGCCCCATTGTCTTTTTCCATCTTCTAGAGAGGAAAACTCATGGGGCAGATAAAGTATGGACTCTAGCACCGGATTGCCTGGGCTTGAATCCTGACCTGTCATTTACAAGCTGCAAGACCTTGGGCAAATTACTAGACCCTGGACAAATGACTTAACTTTTGTGCTTCTGTACCTTCATCTGCAAATTGGAAATAATAATAGTACTTACCTAATGAGGTTGTTGTAAGAATGAAATGGATTCATCTACATAGTGATAGCAGCAGTACTTGTTACTGCAAATGCAATATATTAGCTCTTTTTATTGGTGCAGCAAGGGCAGGGACTGTATCTTACTTGGCACTTTAAACCTTGCCCCACCATCCTTGGTCTGGTTTCTTGCACATAGTCAGCTCATTGGATTCTCAGATCTTTCCTAAGTAATGCTTGACACACGGAGGAAATGAGGACAGCTCTCAGAGTAACTGAAGATGCGAGGAGGAGGGACTGCAGGGGACCTGAGGAACAGATGGCCTGGTGCCTCGTTGAGGCCAAAGGTTGGTCAGTGTGTTTTCCCTTCTAGCTCTAGGAACTGCCCAAATTTCCTGGTACTACTCAGATGCCATTGAACTTGAGACGAGGTCTGTACACTTACACTTCCAGTCCAAGAAGTTAATTAGCACAATTGCCACCATTTCAGAAGTTATCTTGTTTCGGGCACTTCCAGGAGTGGACAGGACAATGTGGCGAGGATGCTGATTTTTAGGTATTTTGCAAAAGGGAGTGATTATGGGGGAGCTGTGGGAGAGCAGGGGGTCTTATGGTGTGTATTCACCAACCTCAGCTGTTTCTCACCCACACAGAGCCATCGAGCAAATGAGAGATTGGTGCCTCTTCCTCCAGTGGACACAGCTAGGGTGAACAAAGTATGGGATGCCTTTGTGGAGGGAGACATATGTCCTATGCAGCTGTATGCAGTGATCCTGGCTTAGCCACCACATGTCCAGCTCTGTGCTCGGAGCGGGGCAGCATGGCCATAGGATAGTAGCCATAGATGTGAAATCTGCTTACATGGGTTTGACTGAGGTATACCCAGCAAGTGGGGACTTTCTTATGATTCTTAGCAGAAGGACTGAAGGAGGATGGCAGTGACAAGAAAGGTGATTGTTGAATTTAAGTTATTTTACATGGATGAGGATCAGGTGTGCTTGTGGAGAGGGTAGGGGTGGAGCCAGTGGAGAGGGTGAGAGTGAAGAGGAGGAGACAGGGCACAGTGATGGAGAAAGATCTTCAGGAGATGGGAAGGAGTGAGTTAGGTAGAGGGATCTGTGTTCAGCTGGAGGGAGGGCCATGCTTTTCCTGGGTGGAGGTGAGGTACCCGACAGCACATGCCCTCACTTCCCTTTCCTCTGAAGAGGGTCCCACATCTGGCTTCAGCAGGAAGAGGCACTGCTGTTATATCATGCACTGATGTTAACCTCTCTACTCCTGTGTTCAATTACAGGAACACCTTTGGTATTTACTTGGGTGCTTATCGGTATAGCATTTTTAGCACCTTGACCAGATACCATGCATCCAACAAGTAGGAAACGGTTTTACTCCTGAGGGAGCGAGACCAAGTAGTGATATGTCTACTTTTCTCCTAGCGCGGGGGGAGTAGAATTAAACTGGGCATCAGGTGTGTCATTTGCAGGTGCGTGATCCATTGCAAATTGCTTCATTCCTGTGGACTTCCGGTTCCTCCTAGTAGACTGCAAGGAATGAACTAGATCGTATCAACATCCAGTTAGCAGTTAATGTCCGTTGGTCCTGTGATCAATCACTGTGTGTCTCAGATGAAGCCGGTGAGGGTGTTTTGTGCCTGAGAAACACTAAAATAGGAGTAGAAGGATGCACAGGTCAATCAGAGCAGCAAGCTGGCAGAGGCAGGTCGGAGAAGGTGAGTTCTTATGGTTTGTGGTTGTTTTCTTCACTGCTCTGACACTAACATTGGACTTTGTTATTATTCTGGAAGCTTTTTAATGCTGCATGTAGGAGGATGCTATTTTGTTCTGACCTGTGTTTATTCCATACCTACATGCACAAGCTTTGGTAATTGTATTATTTTATTAGCATATTTATGGAGGTTCATTTCCAAGAGAGGATATAATTAGGCAGAAATTGATTATCTTGATAGTTAGGATTTAACCCTACCTTTCTGATGGTTTGCTCTTGAGGACTTTATATGCAATGATTTTTTACCCTGACCTGGTAGAGATGGGTTGTAAGCAGTACAGTCCTATGGAATTACAAATAAAATTTGAAGTCCAAGAATAAAAGAAATGAGATGCTTATGCTCATCCCTGACATCCCACATCATTGCTCTCGCATGGCTGCAAGCTTGGGTCTGAGATTCCTGGGAACCAAAGCAAACGGGGAAATACAGCTATAATCACATTATTTATAGACTTTGGTTGGGTGTAGCTAAGGTGAGAGAAACAATAGAACTAGTTCCCAGAAGAAGCAGAGCTTTTGCTAGACCTTAATTTTAAAAATGTCTCTTATCTGCCTTAAACCAGTGTTTCTGATAGTATATATAGCTATCGCTTGGTATCTGTGGGATATCCAGGGCCCTCTGCAGATACCAAAATCTGAAGAAGCTCAAGTCTGTCCAAGAACATAGTATAGCAATGGACTTTAACTTATGAAATCCTCTCATATACTTTAAATCTTCTCTCGATTACTTGTAATACTTCATGCAGTATAAATGGTTCTTATACTATTGATTTTTAATTTATGTTATTTTGATTGCTGTGTTATTTTTTATTTTTATTCTTTTCTGGATATTTGGATCAGTGGTTGGTCAAATCCCTGGATGGACCTGTGGAAATGGACGGCAGGCTGTATATATGTTTTCAAGGGATGCTTAGGTTTTTTTTTTTTTTTTTTTCACAGTGAATGTTACCATTTGAAAACTTATAAAAGTCTTGTAAAGAAAACTATTTATCTTTGTTCAACCCAGAGTTTTAAAAATTTCCCATGACCTCAGAACTCTTTTCCTCCTCATATAACTTTTAACAATAACTAAACTTACCATTACTTTTTAGGGCAAGTTTGGTCACCATTTTGCTTGGGGCTGCCCCTGCTTAGCTGATAGGCCCATTAGCCTTCATCCCCAGGTCAGGGGCCACCTCACCGACGCAGGGGCACAGGGCTTGGTCACTTGGGTGCTATCGGACCAGTGGGGTTGGGTGTCAGTCCTGGCTCTGTGCCCTAGCTGTGTGGCATCAATGGGATAGTTATCTTCTCTGGGCTCAGGTTCCTCATCTGTAGAATAGGATAATAATATTTCTGCCTCATGGAATCATAGTGAATAAGTGTGTCAGAATATGTAAAGCACTCCATACTGGACTTGGCATAAGTAATAACAAATGTTTAATATGATTGTATTTAATGATACCCCCATTCCAGAGTTTGCTCTGATGAGACACTTTTCTCCTCAGTTGCTAGGGGCTAACTATGTGCTATTTCTTTGGGTACTGATTGTGTGTTTTTCTTTATTCCGGTAGAGAGAAACTTTATTCATCCTTTATGATAATTGCCTGTTTTCATAGTTGTTGTCTCCATGATACTGTGAGCTGGTTGAGGGCAGAGACCAGGTCTTATCGAACTTTGCATATCCAGTCCCTGGCATGGCACAGCTTTGCAATAAAGGATTTTCAGTGCATTTGACAGGAAGCCGGGGCCCTGGGGCATATAAATAAGCCTGATTCAGTGAAAACAATTCTGCCTAGCAGCATGTGCGTGTGCATAAATCATTAGTGCCTTAGACTAAGATCTCTGTCTTGAGAATATGTCTGATCCTCTATACATATTTGTTGAATGCTGAGGAAATCATTGAAATCATTATTCTTAAAGTTTCTCCAATAAACGAGCCCTGGCACCACAGAAGTTGGTTCATTAAAGGTGTGAAACACAAACTATTAATAATAGCCTGATGCAAAAATATCTGGAAGTGAATTGAAAGCTCCGATCCTGAGTGGTAGAAAATTCTATTAGTTGACTGTACCCAGGAGGGTTGGAGAGTCTTTATTTTTCTATGATGGACCAAAGAGCTACAGAGAAAAATCAATGGTGAGATTTATGAGTAGGAAGCAATTAAATTGAGTGTTTTTTTTAAAAAAGAAGAGAATCATGAAATGTTACATACTCTCTTAGAATGAATTGATGAACATAAAAATCCACTAAATAAGGAATAATAACATTTGCCTCAATTTTACTTTAGGGCCATTTAGAGGAAAGAGTGGAAGAAAAGGGAGATGAGAGAAACTAAGAAATGGAATATAGAGGAAACAGTAGTCTGAGGAAGGTGCAAATAGTGAAGTAGAGAAAAATGCAGGCGATGGCAGAGACAGAGTCTTAAGAGACAAAGGAGGCCGTTTTTTTTTCTGTTTGTTTTCTTTGAGACGGAGTCTCACTCTGTTGCCCAGGCTGGAGTGCACTGGTGCAATCTCAGCTCACTGCACCTCTGTTACCCGGATTCAAGCAATTCTCCTGCCTCAGCCTCCTGAGTAGCTGGGATTACAGGCACCTGCCACCACACCTGGCTAATATTTGCATTTTTAGTAGAGATGGGGTTTCACCATGTTGTCCAGGCTGGTCTTGAACTCCTGACCTCAGGTGATTCACCCACCTTGGCCTCCCAAAGTGCTAGGATTTTAGGCATGAGCCACTGCACCTGGCCCAAGGAGGCTTTTTTTTTTTTTTTTTTTTTTTAATTTTTTCTGAGACGGAGTCTCACTCTGTCGCCCAGGCTGGAGTGCAGTGGCATGATCTTGGCTCACTGTAACCTCCGCCTCCCAGGTTCAAGTGATTCTCCTGCCTCAGCCTCCTGAGGAGCTGGGATTACAAGCATGTGCCACCATGCCCAGCTAATTTNAGGCACCTGCCACCACACCTGGCTAATATTTGCATTTTTAGTAGAGATGGGGTTTCACCATGTTGTCCAGGCTGGTCTTGAACTCCTGACCTCAGGTGATTCACCCACCTTGGCCTCCCAAAGTGCTAGGATTTTAGGCATGAGCCACTGCACCTGGCCCAAGGAGGCTTTTTTTTTTTTTTTTTTTTTAATTTTTTCTGAGACGGAGTCTCACTCTGTCGCCCAGGCTGGAGTGCAGTGGCATGATCTTGGCTCACTGTAACCTCCGCCTCCCAGGTTCAAGTGATTCTCCTGCCTCAGCCTCCTGAGGAGCTGGGATTACAAGCATGTGCCACCATGCCCAGCTAATTTTTTTTTTCATATTTTTAGTAGAGACGGGGTTTCACCATATTGGTCAGGGTAGTCTTGAACTCCTGACCTCAAATGATCTGCCCACCTTGGCCCCCCAAAGTGCTGGGATTACAGGCGTGAGCAACTGTGCCTGGCCCCAAGGAAGCCTTTCTAAGGAAGGCCAGGCTGACTCTCACTTGCAGACTAGGTGATCAGAGAGAACGATAGTGCCCTTATGAAAGACCCAGGTGTAGAGAGGGCAGTACAGAGGCCCAGAGAGAGAGCCAGCAGCTTTCAGGATCCTGCTGCAAGGACGAGGAAAGTTACCATGCACGACCCCAGGCATAACTGTGACGTACAGGTGTGCAGAGCCTTTCTCTCCCTCATTTGGACCCTGTGACAAAACTGTAAGGGGGTAATTGTTATCTCCATGTTATAGATGGGAAAGAAGAGTTGCAGGGGTGTTAAGTGCCTTTTGTCTCATATTACCCAGTTAATATGAAACTCAAAATCTCACACATTTTCCACTGTAACCCCTACCCCCACAACTTGCCCCCTAAAATGATGATGCTTTTGGTGTAGACTGGAGTTTAGAGTCTGTGTCTATGAGATTCTCCATATGATTCTTAGTCTGCTTTTTTTAAAGAAAAACGGTTTTAAAATGTCCCCATTTATATGTGAACATGATCCAGGCTAAATCATTCCACCAGAAGTAAAACATCATTGACTAAATGTCTCTTTTCCCCAGTCGACACATGAGGTGGGTGTTCTCTTTGCCACCATAGCCATGACAAGAGGCTGATCCTGTGTCGTCTTCTGTTACTTGGTTCTGCAGATCTAGGATCCTGGAATTCACAAGTGAATGCATTTTGTGTGCCATTTCCCTAGAACTGTAAATGACTCACTCCAAGGAGCTGCTGTCTAGATGAGAAACAAAACCTCACACTATTGCTGCTGCTGCTTTATCGTGGGGAAATGACTTCTGGGCTTAGGTGATTAAGTCTCTTTCTCCCACTTTACTACAGGAAGACATGTCCTTGGCACATCAGACAAGATACTGAAGTTATCTTGCAAATTACTTTAATGAAATTAAAAAAAATAATAAAAAACTTGGCTGGGTGCGGTGGCGCACACCTGTAATCCCAACACTTTGGGAGGCCGAGGTGGGTGGATCACCACAGGTCAGGGGTTCAAGACCAGCCTGGCCAAAATGGTGAAACCCCATCTCTACTAAAAATACAAAAATTAGCCGGCGTGGTGGCGGGTGCCTGTAATCCCAGCTACTCGGAAGGCTGAGGCAGGAGAATTGCTTGAATCTGGGAGACGGAGATTTCAGTGAGCCAAGGTTGCACCACTGCATTCCAGCCTGGGCGACAGAGCGAGACTCTGTCTCAAAAAACAAAACAAAACAAACAACAAAAACACAAAAAATCTTGCATTAAAATTGTGCCTGGAATGACTTTTCTGTTACAGCAATAGGAGTGCTTTATATATTTACCAATGGCCAGTGTTTGTACTGCCAGACACAGGAATAGTGTGATTTCCCAAGCTGGATTTATGGAGATCAGAGTTTGGCATTCTACATATGGCCTGTGGACCAAATTTGGCCTGCTGCCTGTTTTTGTAAATAAAGTTTTATTGAAACACAGCTATTTCCATTTGTTTATATATTGTCTGTGCATGCTGCTTTTGTGTTATGGTGGTAGAGTCGAGTAGTTGCTATGGTGACCGTATGGCCTAAATATCTACTGACTGGCTTTTTGCAGAGAAAGTATGCCAAACCCTGTTCATGAACCCCTGTTGGGAAAACCACAGGTTTTTGCAGGACCACAGCAAGGTTGACATCTCCTGCACTGTTTTTAGCATCTGCTCCCTGACATGGGCCCTGCGGCTGAGCATGCAGTTTAAGGGTACAGCTTCCCCGAAGTTCCCCAGGAAGAGCCCACTCAGTTCTGTCACGTCTGCCGCTACTCAGCAGAAGAGCTTTAAAATGCAGGCTCTCCACACTGCACTCAGGAGCTCTTCCCGGTCTCACAGAGCATCCTGCTGTCTCAGCCTTCACAAGGGCTCCAGACTGAGCCAGGTGAGACTCTTGCCGGGACCTTTCGGCTCCACCTTGTTTGTTCCTTGCCTCCAATCAGCTGCCTCCTCTGTTGAGCTGGAACTCTAAGGTAGCTCTGCCACAGGGGCCTTTCCTAGCTGTTACACCAGCATTAGACTGCTGAAGCCTCCTGTCTCCCCAGCACTGTGGAAACAGCTGCCTCGGCAGTCTCTCGTCACTCCCTGATACCTGCACAGCAGTGCCAGGTTAATGTTGCAGAAGAGCGGCTCCTGCTCAAGAACCTCCCTTGGCTCCCCATTGACCTCTAAATCAAAGCCTCAGTCTGGCCTTCAAGGCTGTTTTTATCTCAGACTACTACTCTCAGTTCTCTGAAGCCACTCCATATTCCTACCCTTCCCCAGGGGTGGTCTAAACTCTCCCTCTGCCAACCTCCTTGACGCCACTGATCTTTGCTCTTAGAATGTTGTGGCAGCCTCTCCCTTCCCACAGCTATTAAAATCTAGTTGATCCTTGTTAAATCCCAGGTATATATTCCTCCACACAGAGCCAAATGAATGTTCTCGCTCCCTCAAACCCTCTGCCACTCTGCTACCCTGTTGCAGGCTGTGCCATCATTAGGTTGTTTCTTTCTACTGTCCCCAGACTGTAAACTCCTACAGGGCAGCATGCTCTCTTAATCATGGTTACGTTTCTGGCATCTCCCACAGAGCAGACACTTGGCTGTGTGGGATTGAATTTGAAGTGAAGTCACAGAGCATGCATACCAGTGATGTGGCTAGCTTTTTAGTGTGCACCTACTATGGGCCAGCTGCTCTGATGTATGACCTCATTAATGTCCGCAGAAGCAAGTATAGTTCTCTCCATCACACAGGTGTGGAAACAGGCTAAGGAAGATTGACTTGACCAAATGCTGTCAAAGCCAGATGGGAACTATTGCTCTCCTGCTCCAGACTTATACTGATAGGACCAGGCTGCTCTGGTGTAAACATCCATGCATGCACAACCTCTCTGCCAGCTGATACACATGCACACACCTCTACCTGCATGCATGTTAGAGTCACCCAGGGAACTCTGAAAATACAGATGCCCAGTCTTGCAGGTGGGAGGAAAAACACAGGTGTTTTTCAAAAGCTCAGGTGATGCCAGTTCAGATCAAGGCCCCCACCACCCAGGCCAGAGTAAGAAGATGGACACACCTCTGGGACAGCCCCTGAGTTGCTGCTGCCTGCCCCTAAGAATAAGTGTTTATTTGTTAAGTGAATGTCTGATAGCCTTGCCCCTGGTTGGCAACTTTTGAAGGCGAGGATGGGCTCATGAGTACTTGGCCATGGTCTCTGAATGTGTCCTGTCCTATGGCAACATAGACTGAAGCTCTCCCTTTTGGGCTAAGTGCTCATAGTTGCAGTTGTTCTTAGTGTGGCTTCAGCACTTTCCAGAAGGTGAGGCTCCCAGAAATGCATCCCAACATTTCCCACATGAGGAGATAGTGTCTGTATGAACTGGAAATGAGGAGGTGATAATTTCTATTTGTAGGTAACTTAAACTCTTTAATCTTTTGAATGGGGGAAGGCTTGTTGAGAAGAGGGAGTAAAGCAGAGGTACTCAAAGTGGGTCTTCTGATTAGCAGCATCAGTGTCACCAGGTGGCTTGTTAGAAATGCATAGTCTAGACCCCACTCCAGACCTGCAGAATCAGAGACTCTGGGCCTGGGGTTTAGCAGTCTCATCCCCTCTGCCAGTGAAGGTTGAGAACCTTGGTTCTAGAATGATGGTGAGTATGTGCCTGGTGCCTGACATGGTCAATGGTCCTCATCTCCAGCTGGGTATCAGACACATATCTATATATACATATACATATCTATATCTATATAGATATATAGATATATTTTTTTGAGACGGAGTCTTGCTTTGTCACCCAGGCTGGAGTGCAGTGGTGCAATCTCAGCTCACTGCAACCTCTACCTCCCAGGTTCAAGCAGTTCTCCTGCCTCAGCCTCCAGAGGAGCTGGGACTACAGGCATGTGCCACCATGTCCAGCTAATTTTTATATTTTTAGTAGAGACGAGGTTTCACTATGTTGGCCAAGATGGTCTTGATCTCTTGACCTTGTGATCCGCCCGCCTCGTCCTCCCAAAGTGCTGGGATTACAGGCGTGAGCCACCGCGCCTGACTGGGACATCTATATTTTTAACAAGTGTTCCGGGACATTCTGAAATGCAAGCTGATGTTTTTTTTTGAATAATCATTGTAGAAGCCTGTTACATACTGCATTCTTTACATAATAACTTCATATACAGTTGGTTCAGGATAAAGGCGCTTCCTCTTTCCTTTTCCTCTTGCAGTTGTGGCTCCTTCTCTAATTATCAAGACGTTCTCCATTAGTCCTGTTACCCATTAAGTAAAAACAGTCATTCCCTTCCACATGCTCTTCCTCAGCCTGGATTGTTCACTGCCACATAAAAGCCACAAGTAGGTTTTATGGCCTCATGCATACTTAATTAGTCTGTCTTCTCAAAATTATGTTTTAAATGAGAGAAAACATTAGCCTCTGATCTAATTGATCCACAAAGCATCATTTCAGAATCTTTGCATGACTTAACTGTTGACCCAGACTGGCGTCGCAGTCCAGCAGAAGGCCACAGGTCAAGGAAGGAAAGGCCTTACTACTTCCTGTCACCCCTGTGAGTTGCTCTGCAAAGAGCAGGTGGGAGCCAGGACAAGAGCTGCAGGCGTGGGCGTTATCTGTCTCTAAAAGAACTGATTACTTTTTGTTTTGCCCACAGCTGTCTCTGTCCCCATCACCCTTATCTGTCATCATCAGTGTGCACACCTGCATGATATTTTATGACACGACACACCTGCTGAAATGGAGCAGTTGTCTTGTGTGTATGTCATGAGGCATCATGGCAAAAATGAGATAGGGCTTCTGTTGTAACCCTTCCTCCCACTTTGTTACCCTCCAGCCTCATGGTGGGGTCCTAAAGCTGAAGACCTACCAGACTGCTTCAACTGCCTCTCCAGGGGTGACTCTCTAGGGGACCCCACCCAGACATGTTCTTTTCCACTTCTGCATCCAGCTCCCTTTGGATCTCTTCCAAGACTCACACAAAGGCCTGGGTGAGGCTCCCCAAAGCCCCCTACCTCCCAGCTCTTTAGGCTGCCTTCCTTTTTGTTCCCACATTGTGTCACCTATTATAAACCTCTGGTAGATCATTTATTCCATCATGTTTGTATGTCTGTTTGTGTTGCGAAGGAAATAAATGAATTTGTTTTTACTTGCCCAGACCCTTTAGAACTTCTTTGGGAGTATTTGAAAGCCATTTGAATGAGGCCAGAACTAGCTAAACTTTGTTTCTCAACAGCAGCAAATACCTGGGGTTTTAAAAGTGACAGTCTAATCACATAACTAGGGCTGAGTGATTTGCAAGTTGGCCTTGACTTGGCTAGAAAGCACAATGGAAATAGGAGTTGGGATCAGAATGCCAGAGATAGAGGGTGTCATAAATGTCATAACCCTGCTCTGCAGAGCTTGCCCAAGGCTAGGGCTGAAAGAGAGACCCCCAATAATGGATGTCATGGCCTTAGCCCCGTGCTGCTCACTGCCATTAGAATCACCTGGGAGCTTTGAAAGCATCCTAGGGCCCCCAGGCCGCTCCCCAGACCAGTTCGGTCAGAACCTCCTGGGTGGGACCAGACCTCTGAAATTTTTAGCGCTCCCCAAGTACCTCCAATCTGCAGGTAGGATTGAGAACCACTAGGCTCAAGGAGTTTGTTTAAATATGTGGGTTTGAAAATGAGGCTAAGAGGAATCACCTGGCTATAGCTTTTTTTTTTTAGTAAAGGGAAATTGAATAGAGGCATGTTAATTAGCACAGGCGTATGTTTGTATGTGCATAGATACGTGTATCTGGACACTACAGAGAGGTTGTATACGCTGATGTTTACAACAGTGTCCATATTTGTAGATTTGGAGGAAGGTTAGATCCATATGACTCTCCTTTTTAACCTTTCCTTAGCAGACACACCCAGTTGGTGAGCAGATCCAGCTCATTCTCCCTGAAATAGAACTCTGCCCTGAAATGCTCCTTACATCTTTTCCTGTTCATTTCCATTGCCACTGTGTTGATGTGGCCTTTTCTTCTCCCCGGGCTCAATATGGCCCAGGTGTCTCCTCTGCTGGCATTCTTCCATCCTCCATTCACCACACCTGGTGTGACCCTTACACTGTTAAACCTTTGCTGTTCTCCAGTGCTCACAGATAAATGATGATAATGATAATGGTTACAACTGACCCTTCCCTAGCATTAACATGTATGTGTTGTTGACTCCTGACACCAGTTCTATGAGGTGGCACTCTTATCGCCCTTTTATAGATGGGGAAACTAACGCGCAAAGTAACTTGGCCAAGGTCAGCCAGAGTCGGAATGGACCCAGGTGGTCTGGCCCCAGAGCCTCTGTTTTGCTGCGTCTCTCCATGCATTCCTGTCATGTAGAAAGGGAGAGGCTGCTCTTTGCTAACAGACTTTTCATCCATTATTTCTAATCTTCACATCTCTCCTGCTGAGTAGATATTATGATTCCTGTTTCATAGAATCCAGGCTGGGAGAGTTTGAGTAACATGACTGAGGACACAGAGCTAAGGAAATAACAACAGGGGTTCAAACCAGGGTTTCCTCCCTCCACCATCTGCATTCTATTTACTTAATTGCTCGGGATTGTCTAAATTCACCCCTGTGGCATTTGTGGCTCCTTACAGTCTGTCCTCACCCCACCTTTCCAGCTATTTTCTTCCTTCCTTCCTTTCTTTTTTTTTTTTTTTTTTTTTAAGCAAGGTCTCGCTCTATTGCCCAAACTGGAGTGCAGTGGCGCGATCTCAGCTCACTGCAACCTCCGCCTCCCGGGTTCAAGTGATTCTCTTGCCTCAGCCTCCTGAGTAGCTGGGATTATAGGTATGCACCACCACGTCTCGCTAAATTGTGTATTTTTAGTAGAGAAGGGGTTTTGCCATGTTGGCTAGGCTGGTCTTGAACTCCTGGCCTCAAGGGACCTGCCCACCTTGGCCTCCCAAAGTGTTGGGATTACGGGTGTGAGCCACTGCTCCCAGCCCCAACTATTTTCTCTTCCATGATGAAATCATGCCACCCATCTTTGGCTCATGCTGTTCCTTTTGCCTGAAGTGTTCTTCCCTGCTCCGTGAGGACATCATTCAGCTGTTAGATCTCCCATGACAAGGACTCTTGTCTTGCTCATAGCACCCTGCATGGAATTTGCACACAGCAGGAGAGGGTAGCCATCTCATTTTCTTGCACTTCAAGAAGCCCTATAAGAGTGCATCTCATCGTGGCCCCCTTAGTGTGAGGTTTGCATCACACATCTCACCTCCAGTCCCTTTGTGTTATTCTTAGGTACATGTTTACCTTCTTGCTAGATGGCTTCTTCAGGCCAGGTGTCCTCTCTCCATCACTTTTCTCTTGTGTCTAGGGCATTGCCTGGCAAGCAGCAGATGTTCGGTATATATTTGTTTAACAAATGTAGGGCAGACAAGAATACAAAAAAGGGGAAATCATAATCAGTTGGAGGGCAGTTGGCAGAGTCATAGTGCTTAGAACAGTCAGGGGTGTATTTACCTGATGGCCTCTAGGGAAATGTACACTGTTTGGAAATTTCCAGAAGGAAGCAAAGAGCAAATGATTACCCCGCTGGGCTAATTTAGCTTGTCCATTTTGCCACTTAGGTTTTGTTAAGTTTGTTTTTATTTTGAGGTGGGGAACAGGCTTTGCTAGCCTCCTGCGGAAAATCCCCTGGTTACTCTGTCTTCCTGGCATGGACTTTATCCCTAGTATATATTTGGGATTGTGTACAAACCGCGGACTTCAGGACTTTTATAGGACTTCATGGGCGATCTGTGGTGGAGGTTTGTGGGGGTGGAGAAAGCAGTGTTTCCGGAAGAGGGTAGAAGCTTTCAGGATGGAAACAGGTGCCAGAAAAAAACATTTTTGCTACTGGGAAAGTGAATTCGTTAACCATTGAATTAGGGTTATGATACTAAATAAACGTCTTTCTGATTTGTCGGGTTAAAAGGCATTTACACAGCTGCCTTTTTGCACCTGGCACAGGAGGCCAGGTGGGAGGGTCCCGGGGGGAAGGACAGAGCGCACTGTCAGGCGGGAAGGAGAGGCCTCCTGGGCATCTCCTTGGATTGACTCTGACATTTCTTCTTGCCCTCTTCAGGTGAGCGTCCTGACCACCCTGGAGCGTAGGTTCAACCTGCAGAGCGCTGACGTGGGTGTGATTGCCAGCAGCTTCGAGATCGGGAACCTGGCGCTCATCCTCTTCGTGAGCTACTTCGGGGCGCGCGGGCATCGGCCACGCCTAATCGGCTGCGGCGGCATCGTCATGGCGCTGGGCGCGCTGCTGTCGGCGCTGCCAGAGTTCCTGACCCACCAGTACAAGTACGAGGCGGGCGAGATCCGCTGGGGCGCCGAGGGCCGCGACGTCTGCGCCGCCAACGGCTCGGGCGGCGACGAGGGGCCCGACCCCGACCTCATCTGCCGCAACCGGACGGCTACCAACATGATGTACTTGCTGCTCATTGGGGCCCAGGTGCTCCTGGGCATCGGTGCTACCCCAGTGCAGCCCCTGGGCGTCTCCTACATCGACGACCACGTGCGGAGGAAGGACTCCTCGCTCTATATAGGTAGGAGCTGCCCCAGCCGTATTAGCAAGAGACCGGTGTCTGTTGATGGTGGATAAAAGGGTGGCCTGGTGGACTTTGATTTTGCCATTGTACTGGTTCTCAGACTTGGCTACACACCTAGTGTTCTTGAAAAATACTTATGCCCGGGGTTGCAACCTGAGCATTGAGACGTTTTTAAAAGTTCCCAGGTGATTCTCTTGAGCGGCCGAATTTGAGCTCCAAGGGACTAAACCACTAACCGCTTCAGTGGGGAAACATGATCGGGAGGAGTTGTATGTTTATCTCTTCTTTTTGGGTGTGTATGTGGACTTTGGGCCTTCTGATATTGGCCACCAATGTATACTTGGGGTCTACACATTGGAAACTCCAGCTTTGAAGAATCAAAATGATGTCCTGGTGATTGTCCTATTGCAGCTCAAAAGGAGGGGTGATGGCTTTGCCAGCATTTGGCATCATTCAGAGTTGGTGACTTCTGGTAGTTCTTTCAATAACCAAAGTATGCATGGGAATTGGGTATTTAGGGAGAAATAAGGCATTTGTGTTTTGAAAAGTTATTTTTCACTATCAGTTTCCGATGTTTTATACTGGAAGGATGGAAACCACTTGTGGGTGGGGGTTAAGAATCATCTGAGTGGCAAGTTATTTATTATGTGGCGGGCAGTGTTTTCAGTCTCTGTGGTGGGTTCTGTTGGATGGCTGCGTGTGAGGTGAGAGCTGGCCAGCCCAGCATCTCTATGCCTTGTTTACAAAGTATAATTTTGTCTCCTGTCAGCTGCTGGATTTTTCTGACACATCCCCAGTCACTGAGTGCTAAGCTTTGAAAAAATTACCTCTACCCAGGGAAGCTTTTTGCCTCCCAAAAGCAATGTGCCTTGAGGTAGAAAGTTAATTATATTATGGAGGTTTAAGTGAAAATAGAATTTGAACTGGATTTGACATAAAGGTTCCTAACTGCCAAGCTTCAAGCTTGCTGAGATAGTATGGTTTGGAAGTAGGAGACACCGGAATGCGGATTTTTCTCTGTGTCTTTCTGGCCCAGCTTTGGAGTAGATGCATTTACTAAACACGTATGTTGTACACAGATGTTCTGACTGGCTGTGAACAGGCTCTGGGCAGGAAAGGTGGAAGGAATGTGCCTCTCCATTCAGAGGATGGAGCACCAGTGCACCTACCTATGGAACAAAGTGGAAAAGAAAACGGCTCAGGCCGGAGATGGTTAGGGGTTTCCATTATTACCTGAGAATGGGTATGGTGGAGGAAGGGAACTAAGGTAATCATTTTTCTTTCGTTGCCTTAAGGCTTGAGTGAAAGCCACTCCATGTGAGAGTTTTTGCACACCAGATCATGGACTACAGCATGTAGCCACAGAAGTCTCCTGAGGTCCACCCTCTGACTTGACTGATGTCACTCTAGGACTCTGGGAGAGTGGGTTTCTGGTAGGAATAACAGGAAGTAGATCCATCAGAGCACAGGGAATGAAATGGGGAGTGAAAACCTGAGTTTTGTCTCTGCTCTTAGAATCAAGTAGAAAAATTTCTCCCCAGAGTCACCCCTGAAGTCCCAACAGTGCTGTATCACTTCTGCCTTGGGCTTCCAGCCATAGTCGCTGAACCCTCTTCTGGAAGTGTCTCCTGAGGAGTTAAGTTGTGCTATTTCCCCACACTGGGTGAGGGTTGGTTTGAATGTGCCAAAAGCTTTATGGTGAGGAAGCACTTTGGTTTGGGACATAGGGTGGGAGGTGGAGGCATGGACTGTAGGGCTGATCATTTGAGGCAGGAGGTCTTCTTGAATTCTGAGGCCTTGTCTATGGGATTTGCATTGAGTCTTTGGTAGGAAGAACTATTCAGCCAAATTTCTATTTGGTCACCCCATTCCTCTATGATAAGTCTGAGTTGGGGAAGTGTCTCTTTGCATGATGTATGAACATCTTGGTGGCTCTGTTACATATAGCCAGATTCCAAAACATCGTAGCCTATGCCGTGGAGATGATAGTTCTGAGTCTCTCTGCACTGGTTTCATGGGTTTGTTTTTATAGGGATCAGGAGAGGAGAAGTCTTTTGCATAGATTGACCTCAATAGGTGGCCTTTTATTCCATACGTGGTTTATCTCTAGGTATAATTTAAGATCATAGCATATGCAGAGCATAACTGGTTCATTTATTTATTGTACGAGCTATTAAAAAAGTGTTTGTGGTAGTGAGAATATTTCAAAAGTTTATCTCCTCTAATATGGCACTAGTTCCTGAAGCCACTTAACCTGACTTCAGAGTATTTGGGGTAGCCCACTGAACAGGATTGATATAAAATTCTGGTCTCTTAACTCCCTGAAGAGGAGGAAAGTCTCAAGGGACTGATGCTGGGACTGTAGGTGTAAATGTATATCCATCGGGGGGGAATAACATGTGTACCCCTGGTTCCAGCTCCTGCAGAGCTGGTCTAGAGAGGGGCCCACAACCAGCTGTCTGATCATATGCCTAAATTGTGATACCATAGTGGAGATTGAAAGGATTCTAAATATGGCATGTGTAAAACACCAGCTTGTTCTTGAGCTGAGCCTTCCCTGTGGGTGTCAGCAGGGAAGAGAATGATCAACATGCACGGCTCAGGCTGCAGGTCAGTGGTGGTGATACCTGCCCCTGGGTTGCCCGCATCGTGGGTCACTAGATGGGTGCTATTTGTACATTGGTGGCTGTGTCATAGCTTTTACTACAACCCAGGGCAAAGTGAAGCATTTCATCTTGAATCAAGCTGATATTTTCCACTGAAATGACTTACTTGCTTTGACCTCTTGTGGCTGAGCCGCTGCCAGACTCCTGGATTCCTGGATGGGCTATTCACAAGGGGCTCCTCTGGCTGGCACCATTCTTCAGCCAGTCCTTTCCATTGTGGGAGGGAGCCAAGGGAACTCATTACCAGGGGACAAAACTGGATGAATGGGGACTCAGCTCTGCTGGCAGGCTTTCACTGTGGCATCATGTGGCACCCAGCCTCACAGTGCAGCCAGATAGTGACCCGTGGGTAGCACGTGGCACTCTTTGTTCTTAGAGTGACTGCATGGGCACGGTGGCAGTGGAGACCACGGGGCCCCTACTGAGGTCTGAGAATCCATTCTTTGGGAGTCTAGTCATGCCTCTAGCTCCATGTTGTGACCTTCCATTAACCGAGTTTTCTTAGCTGTCCTTCTGTTTCTCTAAGTTCAAAACACAAGTCATATTTGCTTTTTATGAAAGTGTAAGTAGGATGATGTAATGGACTTACTGTGCTCTTTCATTAGGTTGCCACCCCTTTTTTTTCCAAGGAGGAAAAGGTGAAATGGGAGTAGTAAAGATTTCTAAATAACTTTATTCCTAGTTAAAAGCATTACATGTTCACTGTTTACAATTTTGAATATGTAGAAAAAGAATAATTAGAGAATATTTACTTGTAGCTTTATGGTGTAGATAATTCCATTCTCTTTTCTGCATTAGTATGCTTTTCTATGAAAATATGTTCATGATAAATGATGTTTTGTAATTTCATTTCTCTTAATATTTCATGAGAATTTCCTTGTTACTAAATATTCTATGACATTATTGCTGCATATATAATATTCCCTTCTGAATATATATGATAATATTTAATACTTTCTATAGTTGGACATGGATTTTTAAAATTTTTGCTGTTTTAAACAAAGCAGATAGGTAAAGTGTGATTCTGAGAGGCTGAGTAACTTACCCAAACTCATTTACCTGGATAGGGCTGGGCTGTGCATCTAAAAGTGACGCTTATTTCAGGTATGTCTGGGATCTGCTCACAAGGCTGGGATGGGAGCTCAAGGGTGGTGCCTGGTCCTAGGAGTCAGGTGCAAGCCAGGGCATTCCACGAGACAGCCCGAAGCCTCCTGGGCATAAAAGTTGCAGCAGGAGCCAGGAAGGTGGGAAGACAGCAGTGTGTCTGGAGTCCGAGGAGAGAGGTGCTACTGAAATGGAGAATGAGTGTCAGAGCCAGAATGGAGAGTTAGAGGTAGGATGGAGAGAGAGGAAGGTGGTCTTAGCTAAGGTTCACGTCTGGGTTCTGGAAAGAGCTTGTGCCCCTGTTTCATAGTGCTTTGAGCTGAGATGGCTGCAAATCAGACCTTAGACATCTGGGGCAGGAGCAGTTGATCTGTTCCATCTTTTGCTCAGCTATTTCCAGTAATGTGGGCGCCATACCTTCACATGCCATTCATTCTGGTTTTTGAACTGCAGTAGCCGCTAGGAGGTTTTTTTTTTTAAACGTTGTGTTAGAAATAGGCCACCTTACAATTTCCCATACCCTGTGTTCTGGTTATACCCTCTGGATCTACCATGAAAAACCCCTATCCCTCTTCCATATTTTGATGGCTCCCCAAATAGTTGAGCACTAACCTTTCATGGGTAGGCGGAGAGTATCTAAAGCTTGGCTCTTCTAGGCTAAGACCTTTGCTGTATGCTTGATGGGGTTTCCTGCTATACTTCCTTCTTAAGACGGATGCCAAGGGCTGGGAGCTCATTACCAGAGGACAAAACCAGATGAATGGGGGATGTGGGATATGGCATTGTATTAGTTTGCTAGGGCTGTCCTCAGCAAACACCACAGACTGGGCGGCTTAAATGACAGAAGTATATTTTCTTATAGTTTTAGAGGCTGGAAGTCTTAAGATTAAGGTGCCACAGGGTTGGCATCCTCTGCGGTCTCTCTCTTTGAATTTCAGATAGTTGCCTTTTCCCTGTGTCTTCACGTGGTCTTTCTTCTGCATACACATCCCTGGTGTCTCTCTGTGTATCCAATTTACTCCTCTTACAAGGTCACCAGTAAGATTGGTTTAGACCCACCCATATTAGTTCATTTAACCTTAATTGCTTCTTTAAAGAACTTGTCTCCAAATATAGTCAGTCACATGCTGATGTTCTGGGAGTTAGGGCTTCAATATATGAATTTGGGGGAAGGAACACTATTCAGCCTGTAACAGACACCAAAGAGATCAGTACCAAACTAAGACTGCACTCCTGCCTCTTGTGCCAAAAGTTTTTTGTGAGGAACTGTATTGTCATTTTTTTCTCTAAGTACTTGAGGAATTGATGATGTAGTTGTTTTTTTTTTAATAGCTTTTAAAAATTATAGAATCACAAGTTGTGGTAAAATACAGGAAAGTCCCCTGTATCCTTCATCCTGTTTCCCCTGCTGTTTATGTCATGGTAACTGCCGTACAATAGCAAAACCAGGAAATTAACATTGCTATAATCCATAAAGTTTATTCAGATTTCTCCAGATTTTTTTTTCATTTTTGAGACGAAGTCTCACTCTGTCACCCAGGCTGGAGCACAGTGGCGCCATCTTGGCTCACTGCAGCCTCTGTCTCCTGGGTTCAAGTGATTCTTGTGCCTCAGCCTCCCAAGCAGCTGAGATTATAGGTGCCTGCCACCACACCCGGTTACTTTTTTTTGTATTTTTAGTAAAGACAGGGTTTCATCATGTTGGCCAGGCTGGTCTCGAACTCCTGACCTCAAGTGCTCCACCTGCCTCGGCCTCCCAAAGTGCTGGGATTACAGGCATGAGCCTCTGCACCTGGCCAAGATTTCTTCAGTTTTTATATGTGCTCATTTGTGTGTCTGTCTATAGTTCTGTGCAATTGTATCAAATGTGGATGATGCAGTTTTAAGAATGCAGATTGGGATCAAGATGAAACCAGGTAATTTTGAATTGTGCATGTTGGGCAGACACGCACGCACATACACACACACACACGGCACAGAGACGGGGACTGGCAGAGTCTCCTGAGGATGGATGTTCTGGAGAGAATGGGAGCTGGCCAAGGGAAATGGGCTCTTTGAGAAGGGAGCTTTTGCTGTTTGCCTGAATACACAGGACAACTCAGGAGGCACACATATTAGACACAAAACTGTATCATGTTTTCTTTTTTTAAATCACTTATCGTGAACCGCAGTGCACCCCTCTGTGTTTCCGTTAATGATGCAAAGAGAGTAATTCTCAGATTTCATCTGCCAAGTTTTTGTTTAGTACAAAGGCCCCCCGAATACTGGCCAGCAACCAGAGAGAACCAAATTTCCTTTCAGAGCCCTGGGAGCAAAGAGTTATTTTGCCTCTGATGAGTTTTTATTTTAACTCGACATTGGGTAAAATGTGTTTTAATTCTCCAAAGAGCATGGATCGGGTATGAATCAAATATACTGTGACTGCAGTTCGTCTGAAAAAATAATTAAAAAGCCATTTCTCATGGGAGCGAGCATTGCTCATTATATTCTTGCAACTTCATTGATATTGAAGTTTCCTTCATTAATTTATTTTTCTAAAATAAATGGCACTCTGAAAGTGGTCAATTTGTTTTGGCATTATTCCATTCCCTCTCACCAGCTGCTGGTCACATGCCATTTCCAGTGTGTTTTTAGCAACCTGCTAGGAAACAGCCTGTGGCTCTTATCTGGTGCTTCCATATTGCCTGGGCTGATAGGTGTTTCTCATTCATTCGCAGCCACTCATAACTCATGCCCTGTGGTTCATGGCATCACTGTTGTGCTTGCTGCCTGGGTGACCTTTGGATAAGACTCTGTGGGCTCTGGAGCCTAACAGTCTTGAAATTCAAATCCTGGCCCCTCCACAACTCCTGGGTTTCAGATGAGTTTCCAGTTGCCCTGAGACTTTTGCCTTTTCAGTAAAATGGTCTGGTCTACCTGGCCAGGCTTTGCATGAATGTCAGGTATCCTATACACGGTGGGGATCGGTAAATGCTGGCCTGTTCATCCTTATGGTCATAGCATCTCCATTTCCAGATGTAGAAATTAAGGCACAGGTGGATACATGACTGACCTGTTTAAACATAGGAGCAGATCTTTGGACAAGAGCCCTTGGAACCTGATTTTCAGCCTGGGATGTGATCCATCTTATAGAGCTGAGAATAGCAACCTCTTCAGTCCTTGATTAAACCAGCAGGGCTCTTCTTTTCCTGAAGACTCCCTCCAGTGGCTCATCTCAAAGTGCATAAAGTGCTAGCATTGCCCTAGGCAGGAGGAGAGCCAGTTTGTATTAATTTGGAGGCACCCCAGAGTATGGCCATTGCCCCAGTGTAATGTATGGTTTGGCTTTCTGGGTTCTAGCATGTTGCTTCTTAATTTGGAAGCATATTGGCTCAATTTTATTTTAAATAATATATTCTTGTTTTAGTAACATTGAGAAAAACAAAAATATAATAAGAAAACGTAAATAATATATAATCCAGATGCCTACAGAAAATTATTGTCAGTAGTTACATATATTTTATTCCAGCCCTTTTCTTTGTATATAGTTTTGCTTAGTTAAAACCATACTATAAATAAACCTGCTTTTATCAGCTGGCATATTATAAAGTTTTTCCTGTGTCATAAACAATATACATCATTTTAGATAATTGCATTTTATTTTGTCAATCTAGAAATGCTGGAATTTGCTAGTTGGGCATTTAGGTGATGAATGTCTTTGTGGCTTTATTTAGCCTTGTCCACTTTGGCTGAAAACTTTAAAAGCTCGGGTTAGTTCAGATAGATTCAGTGTGAGCTAAAAGCCAGCCTCGTGGCCTTGCGGTGACTTTTTCCAAAAGATAAATAAGTGAGGCCAGGAACATCCTGCAGACAGGCTTTGGGCTGGCTATGGGTGTTGGCATTCTTGTTTTGCAGCCGCCTTCCACATCTGCTTAGGGATCACAATCTTAAGTGCTGAAGGGGCTCAGTTGACAAATGAGACAAGCAGACAGTATGGAGCCTGGAGAGCTGGTCCTTGCTTCATCCTCCACCATTTGTTGCCCTGTGGGAATGCAAAGTTACTGTTTTCAGATCTTCTGATTGTTAAGAGAGACTGGAAATCGGTATTTTTCAAGAGGATTGAGTTGCCAACTCATTGAAATCTTCTCCAAGCGCTTTTGTGAGTCCACATTGGTTAGCATGTCTCGAACACATGGTAGCTCGAACACAGTGGCTTGCCGTGGTGGGCTCTTTGCTCCAGACCATCAATTTCAAATTGCATTCATCTTTTGAGTTGCAAATAAATAAAACACGAAAAAAGAAAAGAAAGGAAAGCTGTCACACATTGTGAATGTCACAGCCAGCAAAAAGTGTTCTTTGCTGTGCTTCTGAATGTTAGGGGTATTGGATTTGGAGGAAGGGGATTGGGGTCTTGCACAAACACAGGACAACCTGGCCGGGGTGAGGGGAACACCACTGCTGAGTGGACATGCTCCTACTGACACCTTGCTTACTGCCTCACAATGATGGGGATTCCCAGGATTGGAAAGAAATGAAACCATTTTCCCAGGCTTAAGATGGCCAGAAGAAGAAAAACACGGTTCAAGGTTCCCCAAAGAGAGTATTGGGATGCATAAACCAAACCATCTGGGGCTGGCTAGGGCCTACAGATATTTACTGTGTGTGCAAGAACATCTTTGAAGATACTTTAGGACATAGCACTGAAGTATTTGATAGGCAGGAAACAGGACCAGAGAGGCCCATGATGACCTAAAGAAAGGTGAAAGTCCACGTGAGGGAATTTTCCTTCCAGAAGGATGTCAAAGACTACTGCTAGTTACTTCTTTACGCCGGCTTCCTTACTGCACCTAACTTGACAAGGCACACCCATCTTATTTGCTTTTCAACTGCGGCACAGGTATTGTTCTTAAAAAAGATTTCGAGACATTTCCTCTAATAACACGCATATTGTTTCTCTTCAGTTTAAAAGAGTGTTTACTTTTCTGAGAGAGAATAATCTTGGCTTCATTTTCTTTTTGTCCTTTTCACCTACAAGAAGCATTGTGTGAGAGCAGATGGCATGAAGGGTTTGGTTTCTGTCGAGCATTGTGTTTTGCTATTGTTAACACTGGGATTTGAGGTTCATAGTCTTCTTCCTTAGTGGGAAGTGAGTTCTTCATTGCTAGATAATTTTTTAAGTGTTAAAATGCCTCACAGAAGAGTCTCTTGTGGATATTTGCTTTTGTCTGTCCAGTACCTTGTTTTTTTTCACTGGGAAACTATCTCTCCCATCTTAGGTGGCTGCTGTGGGTTGCAGAAGTGGCTCTGTGGTCAGTCCCGGCATGGTCAGTTGTGACACATAGAAGGTCTACAGTAGTCTACAGTGACAGGCCCTAGAAGTGGGCCACTCAGAGTCCACTGTGAGGTGAGAGAAGTGGACCACCTTTTCTTGTAGGACTGTTATTGAAAGAACTCTGAATACCCAGAAGATTCCAGTGTCCATCATTGCTGCCACATGCAGAGAACTTGCCTAAGAATGAATGAACTTGCCTGCAGAGAAAAGTAGACCAGGGAAAAGGGAGAGCAAAAGGGCTTCCTAGATCCAGCCGTGCTGAAGCTAGCATCTAGCCCTTAGAATCCTAGTCACTTGAACACATAAATTATCCTTTCCAACATCTACAGCTGCCAGGTTTCTGCCTCATCAGGCTTAAGTGCCCTGTCATGTCATAGAAGTTGGTCTGGATTGCTTCCCTCTTGAGGTATAACCAAGCGTCTTTGAATAGGGATAGAGTCCAGGGAAACTCCGGTAAGGCAGTTGTTCTCTGCTCAAAGTGCTAGTTCTTTCACAGTACAAAGATAACCACTCATGAGACTCTGAAGAACCCCTGACCCTATGCATAAAATGAAAGGGGCTAGCTTGAAAGTGTTGGCTTAGCTCTTCATTTCATTATTTCAGAGGCATTGAAGTTACGGGACTTAGAAGCCAAAAGGAATGTCCCCTCTCCACCTTTTTCCCTACCTATCAAAAACAAACAAAAGTGTTTTAAAAATAACCTGTTGGTAGGCTTTGTGCAGGAACCGTAAGTGTTTAATAGCACATTGCCTGTGTGGGCAGGAGCATGTTGAGCATGCTCAGTTTATTCAATGGTTCTGTTTATTGAATGGAAAAACTATCACCAACCCTGGCTCTTTTACTTGACTGCAGTTGCCAGAGCTACCTTAACTCCCTCAAATGACTTCATATTGTCAGGAATGAATAAGCTAAATAAATGAATATGTTCCATTCCCAGCGTGGCTTTGCCATTTCGTTCCTGCCAAGCCGTGTGTGTGTGTGTGTGTGTATGTGTGTGTGTGCGCGCACACACATGCTTATTTTAGCCCACATAATAGACAAATAAGATACCAAAGCCTTGTGTGGCTAGTGGACACTTATCAAAATTGAGGTGTATTTCTTTAGCACTCAGATTCAAGAATTTGGCTTAAGAATGTCAGGAGTCATTGTTGGCTACTTGAAGCTGAAGATTCTTGGATGTGCTTTGCAGGAGTCGGGGCCATACCCTTTTCGAATTATATGGAGATTTATGTGTATGTGTACCCTGGGAGGAAAGCTGTCACTGGATTGAATGAGGTTCATGACCCACAGCAGGTTAAAACCATATAAAGTCCTAATGTTAGACTTTGGTGACAAGCATCTTGGGGTGAGATAAGTCTAGCTAGTTGAGGGTGAGATAGGCTGTATGGAGTGACAGATAGCATTTAGAGACTGGAATGTTGTTCACTGTTCAGCTCTTAGCTTGTTTTGCTCCCTGGGGAGCCACTGTACTTACAACAGGAAGCATTTAAGCATCACTTAGGCAACTGTGGTAAAAAGTCAGAATGCATTCTCAGCAGCATTGGAGACACCCCTCAGCCCTCCACTCCCCCGAAAATTCCTCTGGGGCTGAAATTTTCCATCCCTTCTTTCAGCCTAACCGTGGGTGTTTTGGGTAATATTCAGCAGATTTTCTGTGCTGGTTTGAACTGATGCACAGATAGGAAAATCAAACTTTTTTTTTTTCTTTTTTTTTAGTTCAAAAACATTGTAAAACAGCACTTGGATCATTAATAGAATCTGAACTCTCAAAGTCAAAATTTTCCATGTGTTCTTTTTTTTTTTGAGACGGAGTCTCGCTCTGTCACCCAAGCTGGAGTGCTGTGGCCGGATCTCAGCTCACTGCAAGCTCCGCCTCACGGGTTTACGCCAACTCCTGCCTTAGCCTCCTGAGTAGCTGGGACTACAGGCGCCGCCACCTCGCCCGGCTAGTTTTTTGTAGTTTTTAGTAGAGACGGGGTTTCACTGTGTTAGCCAGGATGGTCTCGATCTCCTGACCTCGTGATCCGCCCGTCTCGGCCTCCCAAAGTGCTGGGATTACAGGCTTGAGCCACCGCGCCCGGCCTCCATGTGTTCTTACTAAGAAAAAGACTCACTTTTGGGGCAATGAAAAACAAAGGCAGAAAGTTGTGAGGGACTAAACAATTCTGGGGACACAAATGAACTGGGCAAACTTTTTATTGGCAAACCTTTTTTGGGATAGTTGGGTACGTTTGAGAAACCTTCTATTTTATACCACGGCCTCCTATTTCGAGTGTTGGGGGACTGAGGGAGGATTGGCGTTGAACTCATTCTGATGTCACTCCAAGGAAAGATACTTTTCTCCCTTTCTCTCTGTAGTGTTCCAAGCAAGTGGGGCCAATGGGTCTGATTTCTCCCTGCTTCACTTTCTGGGCAAGATGCTATTACCATAAGAACATTCACGTTTGCCCACCTGCCTTGTGGGTTGTTAATGGAGTTTACAAAGGGAATTTGGATTCCCAGCAAGAGGTCTCATTAACACAGCAAGGATCTAATAGAATCTAAAATTGCGTATAATAGAATCTAAAATTGCGTATGGACACTGGAACCTTTTGAAACCTGGTGGTGTCTATTATTAGATCTAAATCATTTCACCAACCCTGGCCTCAGACTATACATTTGTATCATGGGGCAAAGAGCCTTCTCTTCATCAAGGTAAATCTACCATATTGATTGAAGAACATGCTAATACCTGTGATTCTGGTGCCAAGACAAGATAACACAGAGGAAAGTGTCTCCCACATTGGTGCTTTTATATTATTTTTTAATATCGTCCTTGTTACTGGTTGTGTGTTTAATACTAGGATTCATTACTATCATAAAGAAAGTTTAACAGCTGTCTGCTTATTTAGACAAGTGCATTAAGTACAGGTGAGTTTGAATAGTGACCATAATAACACTGAATACACTAGCTCCCATTTATGGGGTCATAGCTGTATGACATACAGACAACCAGTATTTTGCATATACTCTCTCACTCCCTTTTCATAAAGCCCAAGGAGATAGAGGCTGTTATTCTTACTGTATAGATACAGGAGCTGAAACTCATGGGGCTTAAGCAACTTGTTCAGGGTCACATGGTTAGTGAGTGGCAAGGCCCAAGCTACAATCTGGTCTGGTCTCCATTATCCCAAGGGCCTTATCTTTCCCATCGTATGCTACCCCTCCACCATCCCCAGGTGTGGTTACATCCTCACCAGGATAATATGGGACCCCAAGCATGTCACACTAAGCATGAAAAGTGACTCAACCCAGCTACCTAAATAGGTATACAGCTCTTTCTCAGTATAGTACCCACCTGTGGTGCTTTGTCATTTTAGCAGTAAAGTATGAAATGGTGAGGTGTTTCTAGGCCAGGAGAAGTCTGATGGGTCTGGAGTATTCAGGGTCTAGTTCTGTGGGAATTTTAAAAACTCTCATCAGATAAAGCATTGCTCCCACAAAAAAATCATGTGAGTTGTTTTCAAAATCTCCTTATAGTAAAGTGAGAGAAGCTCACTCACCAGACGGTTTTGTTTACATTTCAGGCCTGGCAGCATTTAATTGGTATACTTTCACTGCACTTATGCAACTTGGACTTGAGTGTTTCACTCCCAGACTTGATGAAGCTGACTCGCTTTTCTGAGCAAGTCAGGAGTGATTTTAAAACATACTAGACTCCAGCTGGGACAAGAATGGTAAGAAGGTAAGGCAAGAAAGACTTCATGGATTGTGGATGATACATGAGGAAGAACAAGAAGTAGAGATTACATAATTCCCAAGACCTTTCATCACGGGGAAGTAATCAGCATTAGCAGTTATTGAGCTCTGTGGTGTTCTAAAGACCTTCAAGAGTGGCATGTCCACATACATGAACTGTGTTTGCAGAAGAAGGTGGTTACACGATGGATGGATTGGGAGTGGCAAAGGCAGGCCTCCTTAAGGCATCCTCAAGGACTTGATGTCCAAGTGGCTGAACTGCCTTCCAGCTCTATGTCCTGAAGCCACATTTTCCTGAAGTCATTGAGATAGCTTTTTAGTGACCTTCAGAAAAAATGACAGTCTCTTACTGGTCCATCTGGGGGAGTTGAGAGAGGGTCTGGAGATTAAATTGGGTGAGGGACCACGTGTTCCATGTTGGAGCATTGGTGCAAAATTGGGAGACTCAGCTCCTGCAGCTTATGATGCCAGATTCATATTTCCAGTCTTTTTTTAATTAAAAAAGTTGTAAATTGTGGTAAAATATACATAAAGGTCACCATCCTAACCATTTTTAGCTGTACAGTTTGGTAGTGTTAAGCATATTCACACTGTTGTGCAACAGATGTCCAGAACATTTTCATATTGCAAAATTGAAATTACCTATTAAACAACAACTCCCATTCCACCCCCTCTCCAGGCCCTGGCAGCCAACATTCTACTTTCTGTCTCTATGAATTTGACTACTCTAAGTACCTCAGATAAGGTCTTAGAGTGTCTGTCTTTTGTGACTGGTTTATTTTACTTAGCAGGATGCTGTAAAGGTTCATCCATGTTGCAGCATTGGGTTAGAATTTCCTTCCTATGTATATTATATACCAAATATTCCACTCTATGCTTAAACCACATTTTGTTTGTCCATTCATCTACGAATGGACATTTGGATTGTTTGCACCTCTTGGCTATTGTGAAGAATGTTGCTGTGAACATGGGTGTGCCATGTATTTTCAGCTTTATAAAAGTATATCTCCATCTGGGTATCCTAAGGTGTGTTAAACTCGGTAAATCCATAATTCATCTCCCGGGTTTGCCTTATCATTGACCAGGCTTGTCCTCCTCTCTCTTGTCCTGCATTTAAAAGTTACAGCCTCTCATGGATCAGGCCTCCTGCACCTCTCATATGTCTGGCCCCCAGCCTCCTCTACTCATCCCCTCCCTGCCACAGGCCAGCTCTCAGCACCTCTCAACTGGACCACTGCATCTACCTCTGATGAGTTTCACTGTGCCCAATCCAGCCAGTCTCCAAGTTGTCCTTCACGTTGCCACTGTTCCAAAGTAGGCTGTGAACTTGATGAACCTAGAGAGATGTGCATTGTTCTGGAACCTTTGTTACAAAGGTTCCAAGAGCTCTGCATGGGATTTAATTTTATTTTGTTACATGTCCAGTGAGTAATAGCCATATGGTTATGTGTATTAATATAATGCATATGGTAAGATTATAGTATTGTATTTTTGAGACACTTAAAATAACCTGACTCCATTTTAACAGAAGTGTTAAATTTAATTGTCTACATTTTATTCATTCATTCAACACATATTAATTAATGACTTACCATGTGTCAGTCCCTGTACAAGGTGCTAGGGATCTATGGATGAATCAGACGTAGCTTCTGTCTGTAGGAGTAATAATAAAATCACCCAAAGTTTATTAGGCACTTATTGTGTGCCAAAGACTGGGCTAAGTTCTTGACATATATTATCTGGTGTAATTCTCAAAACAACCCTGAGTTAGTTTTTATTCGCCGCACTTTATGGGAGGAAATCCAGATGCAGAGAGCTTGAGTAAAGGGACAGCTTGGGGATTTGAGTCTATGGGGTTCTTGCTTCTCATGATGTTCTCGACTACTGTCTTTTCCTGCTTCACAGCAAACTGTACCAGCAACTGCCATGCAAAAGCCAACAGTTTGAAACAGGAAGGGCAAAATGAAACACCAGGCTGATACGTATGCATTTATAGATGTGGAGCTGGAAAATATTGACCAAATGTGCTGAGGAATATTTTACAAGTGTGAATAATGACCAGTTCCTTGCAAAGAGACAGGCTTCCAAACCGTACTTGCTGTTAGAGAAAAGAAACAATATTCTGCATGTTCTTAAAGCAAGAACCCAAGTAAACTCGGTTTTTCATAGGTGTCAAATGCTGTTCCCTGATGCAATGCATTACGCAGGCAAAGAAATAACATGACAAAGCCTCTCACAGCCTCAGAAAGGAAGGCGATGTCTCTGAACTGGCCATCTGGATATAGCTAGGAGAAGCATTTTCAGAATTTGCCAAGGTTCACAGCTGGGGAGAGGGGCCAGTGGCATCCTCTGCTGTCAGGGGGCCCCTCCTCCTCTTCCTCTGTGAATGGGCAAGCCCTGCTTCTTCTGCTGGGTTGTATTTTTTTTTTTTTTTTTTTTTGAGACAGAGTCTCACTGTGTCACCCAGGCTGGAGTGCAATGGTTCGATCTTTGCTCACTGTAACCTCTGCCTCCCAGGTTCAAGCAATTTCCCTGTCTCAGCCTCCCAAATAGCTGGGACTATAGGCACGTGCCACTGTGTCTAGCTAATTTTTGTATTTTTGGTAGAGATGGGGTTTCACCATATTGGTCAGGCTGGTTTCCAACTCTTGACCTCAGGTGATGCACCTGCCTTGGCCTTCCAAAGTGCTGGGATTATAGGAGTGAACCACCACGCCCGGCCTGGGTTGTGTCTTCAGTGTGGAAACACACACACACAGGAGTAGATGAAGGGAAAAAACAGAGATTGCTATTCATTACACAAAAGCCAAGCATGTTCTTTTAAGAAATCACTGTTGCTGGAGACTTTCAGGCAAGTGATGTGAGCATTAAACAGACTTTTAGTGTAAAATCAAGGAACAGACTTTTAGTGTAAAATCAGGGTGGAAGATTAGGTTCAGTAGTTTGTGGTTTGCAGTGGTGACTGTCTTAGCTTTGGTAGGAAGCTCCATTGAGAGAGTGTGTATCGTCTGTAAGGCACTGAGCTCACTGCTGCCTTTATGATTGTTCACTTCATCTTTATAGTGGCTATTTTTCCTCAATAGGAAACTGAGGCTCAGCAGAATTAGTAACTTGTACAAAGTCATAACTCCTAGTATGTCAGTGATAAGACTTGAATATAATGTTCACTGATCAAATCTGGCCTCAATTGAGATTTCACAGAATAATTGATTTTTCTTTCATTATGGAAAACTTAAAACATATTCAAAATTTAAAAGGATAGTTGAATGGATCCCTGTGTGCCCATTGTTCAGTAATTATCAGCACATTGCCTTTCTTGTTTTATCTCTACCCCTACCTGGTCTCCCTTCTCCGTGATTATTTTGAAGTAAATTTTAGATATACCATTTTATGTGCAGGGTTTTTTGTTTTGTTTTGTTTTGTTTTTTGGACAGGGTTTCACTCTGTTGCCCAGGCTGGAGTGCAGTGGTGTGATCTTGGCTCACAGCAACCTCTGCCTCCCAGGTTCATGCAGTTCTCCTGCCTCAGCCTCCTGAGCTGCTGGGATTACAGGCATGTGTCACCACACCGAGCTAATTGTTGTAATTTTAGTAGAGACGAGGTTTTACCATGTTGGCCAGGCTAGTCTCAAACTCCTGACTTCAGGTGATCTGCCTGCCTTGGCCTCCCAAAGTGCCGGGATTACAGGCGTGAGCCACCATGCCAGGCCTATTTGCAGTTATTTCTAAAAGTTATTTCAAAACATAATCACAATCCCATTCTCATGGTCGTTAGATCTAGAGACTTTATCAGATTCAGGTTTCATTTCTTGGGGACAAGAGGTACTTAATCGGTGACGATGATGATGATGATGATGATATGTACTTCCATCATGGGACACATGTAGCTTTCTATGGTGTTAATAGCTATGCTTGGCCATGGCCTTGGGGGTGATATTTAAATTCCATCATTACTCCTTTGATTGCTTCTACTAAGAGAATCTTCCCCATTTCAACTGTTTTGTTATACTGAGTTAGAACTGGAATGAGAAAACGAGGAAAAATCCTCCCCAATTACTAAAAACAATTTAAAATTTAAGATTTTTTTTCAGTTATTTTTCTCCTTAAGGTATATCCTATTAGGAATATACACTGAAATTACTGTGTTTTAAAGTAATGGAAAATGGCTTCTCTCTGTGCGGTTATGACTCTAATTCAGTGAACAATTAAGTTTGCTTCATTTTGCTTTTGATTTTATAGATTGCTTTTCCAAAATATATAATTATGTAAGCTATTTACAGGGCTTCAAACTCAAATCTACAAACCAAGAATATTCTGAGAATTCTAACTTCTAAGCCTGTCATTTCTATTCCGTTTCTTACCTTAGAAGTAATCAACTTTTCTTTGTTTTGGATTTTATCTTTGTTTTAAAATATGACCAAATATATTTATATATTACTAGCTCCCCTTTTTTTATAATAAAATATAGTTTACTATATACAGTTTCTCTACTTTTCACCTAAAAGTATACTAAAACCAGAGAATATTGCAGTATATAGAGGATCAGGATAACTAGCAGTATATAGAGACATAGAATCATTGAATTTTTAGAGCTGTTAATAATAGGAAACATGTGGCACTCTGCGCTACACACTGTTTTCAGTGGTTTGCATAAAATAGACATTCTGTGCTACACACTGTTTTCAGTGCATTATGTAAAGTAATTCATTCTTGTAACAACAGTAATCTTCTGGGGGTATGTACTATTATTATCCTCATTCTGTAGGTGAGGAAACTGAGGCACAGAGAGGTTAGGTAACTTGCCCAAGGTCTCAGAGCTAGTAAGTAGCAGAACTTGAATTTACATACAGTTGTCTGCTGTTAAATGCCACATTACATTGCTTCAGAATTGCCAGAGTTTAATTTTCTGATTTTTTTTTTTTTTTTTTTTGAGACAGAATCTCGCTTTGTCGCCCAGGCTAATTTTCTGATTTTTGTGAGTCAGCAAATTACAACCCCAGGATGGATATGTTAAAGGTCTAAATACTCATGTGGCCTGTCCCAAGGATTATTACTTTTTCTGATGGTACTGGCTTTTCTTTCAGCTTGTTGTTGAGTCTGGGCTTTGATTTTTACCTAACCATAAGCTAAAAACTTAGCCTATTATTTCATGGATGCATAGAAGACATGAGACTCCTGGATCAGAGGCAAAGGACTTTGTTGCTCATTGACAATAATCAGTATGTATGTCCGTTCCTCTTACCTTGTAAGTACCATAGGGGTGATGGTGAGGACCGGGTGGATGTCTGTATCCCCAGTGAGTTACAGGAGAGGAATACTGAATTGGGGAAGTACACTACTTTTATGTCAAGCAGTAAGCAAGCCTGCCTTTTGCCCCAGAGGCATACCTTACCTCTTTCTTCAAGGTTGCTCACTGAGAAATGGCTAGGCAGTGAATGATCAGGGTCTTGCATTCTTGGCATACCCAGCAAGACATGTAGAAGCATAGAGACCCATGGGGCACTGTCTCCCAAAAATGCTTCTTTGCACAGGTTTTACTTATTTTAGAATAAAGAGAAAAGTGGGTGCCCATATCATTTCTTTGCCGAATGACTTCTTTTTACTACATTTCTCAATATTCCCTGACACATTTACTCCAAGTTTTGTCATTCTCAAATTCTAGCTGTAGCAAAAAGAGTCAACTCTTCAAGACCACCTTTAACAGATTCTAAATACTACTACATTACAAATCTATGGATTTTCTCTTTTATTTGTAATGGGTACCATTTTGGAACCAGCTATAGAGATTAGGTTGACAAGCATTGATGAATTTCATTACCATGTAATGAGTGGTTTCTTTTTCATTTCCTTTTCTATTTTCCTGGTTGAACTTCTTCTCAATGTTAAGCCTGGTTTTTCTTGCCAGTGAGTTTTATAATTCTGTAAGTTACTGCCCTTTCTAACTAAGGCCCTGACTATAACTTCATCTTTCCATGGTAACACATATTGAGCTTTGATTGGTAACACTGTTTGGAGGCATCCTTGGTGAATTTCCTGATCAGACTTCTATTTTTTTTTTTTTTTTTTTTGAGATGGAGTCTCGCTTTATCGCCAGGCTGGAGTGCAGTGGTGCCATCTTGGATCACTGCAATCTCCGCCTCCCATGTTCAGGCAATTCTCCTGCATCAGCCTCCTGAGTAGCTGGGGCTACAGGCACATGCCACCACACCCAGCTAATCTTTGTATTTTTGGTAGAGATGGGGTTTCACCATGTTGGCCAGGATGGTCTCAATCTCTTGACCTCGTGATCTGCCCACCTCAGCCTCCCAAAGTGCTGGGATTACAGGTGTGAGCCACCACATCCGGCCCAAACTTCTTGTGGTAAATAAGAAATATTAAGGGTTCAAGCCCTCTACATTTAATGGTGAGAAGTGGCCTTTTAAGTTGCAAGAGGAAATGGCAACACAAGGGGCTTTTGTAAATGTGGTGTAATTCTGCTCCATTGAGGAAAACTAGAACCCGAGGATCAGAGGCATGGAGGGAGAGAACACAAAAAACAGGACCTGGGCTAGAGAAGAGAGGTCAGGCCAAGGAGAGCAAAAGCTATCCAGAACGCAGCACCCCTTACCTTAAAACCTAGCCCACCCCTATTAGCTACTAGGATGGGAATTGTTTAGTTCAACCAGCCTGATGATTGCAAGTATGATGTGCTAGACATGGAGTAAAGCCTCAGCTTTTTCCTTTCTTCTGAATTTTCATGCAAGGTGGTAGACTCTGGAATGGCAAGTACGTGGGAGAGTGAAAGGCTTGCCACTTCCTTCTTGGGGAATTCTCAGGAGATTTCACATGAGTTGCAGAGTGAGTTGCTGAACAGGTATCTGTGCCTATATGTGGTCACTCTTTGAGGAGATTTTACACTTCTCATTGGGCCCCTTCTTGGAGGTTTTTTTTTTTTTTTTCCCTGTTTAACCAGGCTTACTGGGGTCTTTCAGGACCTTAAAACTGTTTCAGGGGACACCAGTGTTAGCCTGAGAAACATAAGAGGAAATACAAGACCTAATTATTAAAGTTTGCACAGCTTGTAATGGAGAGAGCACTGCTTAAGCCCTTCTTAACATAGCCAGACCGCCGAGCAAGGAGTCATAAGTGGGTTAGTGATTGAGGGTGAGGGCTCTAGAGCCAGGTTGTCAGGGTTTGCTCCTACCACTGACTAGGTCTGTAGCTTAGTTTCCTCCCAGATACAACAGGAATGATAATACTGTTTCTCTTATTAGAGATGCTATAACGATTATAGGAAGTGACATGAATAGGTGCCATGACTGGCACATAGTAAGTGCTCAATGCATTATTATCAAACAGAGGATTGGGCACAAGCCCAATCTACTAATTTTTACATGATTTCTAGATTTAGGATACAGTAGGTTTTCTTGCTAAGTATAATCTGGAGCTGCACTGTCCAATATGGCTTCTACTAACCACATATGGCTATTTAAATTAACAAAGCCAAATACAATGTAAAACTCAGTTCCTCATTTGCACTAGCTAGATTTGAAGACCCCGTAGCCACATGTGACTGTTGGCTAGCATTTTGGAGAATGTAGATTGTTAAGCATTCCTGTCGCTGCAGAAATTTCTTTTGGATAGCTCTGGCCTGGAGGGTTTAAACCTTGAGGGATTCGATGACTGCATGTTTAATTTTGGAACTTTTTTCCTGATCCCAGTTTCTTTTCTACAAATAGAAAAGAATGCATGTCATGCAACTTTCAGGAATGTACAGATTTCAGTGAGTATAGGATTCACAGAGGTGAGGAAGCCCTTGCAGATACAATAGAGGAGTAGGAGTTTCTCCAAGGTGAAGGCTGAGGCTATCCTGAGAGTTGACCAAGGGTCCCTTCAGCGCCTTTTACTCTCAGTCTCCTGTACAGACCCTCTGGGTGAAGGAGGCCGTATTTCCTCCATTACTTTGGCTCCCAGGAGGACATTCCTGAGTTCGATATTTTGTGCTGTTTCTCTCGTAGGCACCATATGTCCCAATTTGGGTTCCACAAATTTGGTCACTGTGATTATGGGGCACATAAGGCTTTCCATTTAAGTTGCTGAGTGTAGATCATTAATCTTGCTCAGGCTCTGTCCCCTGAATCTGCAAAGAGGAAAAATCCATCCTGAAAGGGGCCGGAGAGCCAGGAAGCCTTTGTCTCCCTTTCTTTTGGGTTTTATCTCCATGAGAAGTGGGTGAAGGGTGTCAGCTGTGTATTTGTAGCTAAATAACCGGCTGTCTTCCCAGCTGACGATGTAAAAGGAAACCACCCACTTGCATTAAAATATGTTTCTGCTTTATGAGCTCTGAGGGTTCATTAGAGATGGCGTTAATAAGGACTTCTGTGCTCAGCTGTCAGCTTTCTGCCTTACCTAGTGGGCAGGTAACACGAGCAAAGCACTGTCTAGGTGCCAGGCCCCATGGGGCACAAGTGGCAGGAGGTAGAAGCTATGACTGTTCCTGCCCACAAAGCATGAAGGGTCTCTGGGAGACAGCCAGGTGGAAGGGGATTTCTGAGCTGCATTTTAAAAAGTGGGAGTGGGCCAGGCACGGTGACTCACGCCTGTAATCCCGGCAGTTCGGGAGGCCGAGGTGGGCAGATCATGAGGTCAGGAGTTTGAGACCAGCCTGGCCGACATAGTGAAACCCCATCTCTACTAAAAATACAAAAAAGTAGCTGGGTGTGGTGGGGGGTGCCTGTAATCCCAGCTACTTGGGAGGCTGAGGCAGGAGAATCACTTAAACCCAGGAGGCAGAGGTTGCGGTGAGCCGAGATCGTGCCACTGCACTCCAGCCCGGACAACAGTGCAAGACTCCGTCTCAAAAAAAAAAAAAAAAAAACAGTGGGAGTCAGGCTTATGAATCTGTGGAGAGGGAAGAAGGGGAGGGGGACATTCTGGGAAGAACAGGTTATGTAAAGTTTTAATTTGAGACTATGAGAACAGGATATTAGAACAACTTTATTGCTTCCTAGTTATGCAGTCAGTCTTTGCATAATTGACTTAACCTTGGTTTTCACGTCTGTAAAGTTTGGAGGTGGTAACTACCTTATGGGGCTGTTCTGAGGATGAATCAGTTAATACAGGTGAAATATTCAGATTCCCACCTGGTTCAGAGGAAGCACTCAGGGAAAATTAGCTTTCGTCATTATTATTTATCTTCTTCCTCTGCATATTGCTCTTCTTATTGAAAGAGAAGTAGTTTTTGGAGTTGAATTCAAATGCCGTCTCTGCCAGTGACCCTGTACAAGCCACTTGGAGCTTTCTGAGCCTCAGTGTGCTCATCATTAAAATGGGGTAATACTATCTGTGTTATGAGGATTCTTGTGAAATTTAAATGAGGTATTGTCTAGAACATCCCAGTGCAGGGCCCAGTATAGAGAAACTACTTAGTAAGTGTTAGTTTCCTCCTCTCCTCCTCCTCCCAAATTTCCTGGTAGTAATTTGGCAACTCGTTCAGTTAAAAAGTGATGAGATGAAATGGCATTTGAGGAAGATTAACTCAGCAGCTGTGTGTAGGATGGATTAGCTCATGTGCAGCAGTGCAACTTAGAATACTCTAAACTTTTTTTTTTTTTTTTTGGTATCTAGGTATTTGTGTCATAGTTACAAGATGGTTCTTATATCATTATAATAGCTTTTTCCATGTGTCAAGCTGCTCTGAATGCTTTACATGTATTTGCTGATTCAACCCTCCAGACAACTATAAGAGGTAGGACTTTTGTTCACATTTTACAGATGAAGTAACTGAGGCCAGAGAGATTAACTTGCCCACGATCACCCAGCTAGTGTGTGGTGGTGTGGGATTTGAACCCAGGCTTCAGGATCTATGCTCTTCACCTCAGTGATTGACACTTTTGAAATTCTAGAGACAGTAAGTGGCTGTTTGTTGCATTTCTGAGTTACGGAACATAGTAAGACTGGGAACCACAGAAGGTTAATCAGGGGAAAAAGCATAGGCTGCCAGGAGATTTTATCCTAGTCCAGAGAAGTTGGGTAGGGGAAGGCAGGCCCCCAAGATTTTCTAAACTTAGCTGGGATGTTGTGCCCTTCTCTGCGCTCATCTGGGCCTGTCATCTGCTCTACTTGTGGAAGCTGCCTTGGGTGCTGTATTAGGTTGTTCTTGCATTGCTATAAAGAAATACCTGACGCGGTGGCTCACGCCTGTAATCCCAGCACTTTGGGAGGCCGAGGCAGGTGGATCACGAGGTCAGGAGATCGAGACCATCCTGGCTAACACGGTGAAACCCCGTCTCTACTAAAAAAACACACAAAAAAATTAGCTGGGCGTGTTGGCAGGCACCTGTAGTCCCAGCTGCTCGGGAGGCTGAAGCAGGAGAATGGCGTGAAACCAGGAGGCGGAGTTTGCAGTGAGCGGAGATCATGCCACTGCACTCCAGCCTGGGCGACAGAGTGAGATTCTGTCTCAAAAAAAAAAAAAGAAAAGAAAAGAAATACCCGAGACTGGGTAATATATAAGAAAAGAGGTTTAATTGGCTTATAGTACAGCAGGCTCTACAGGAAGCATAGTGCCAGCATCTGCTTCTGGGGAGGCCTCCGGGAAGCTTCCAATCGTGGTAGAAGGGAAACGGGGAGCAGGCACATCAAATGGCCAAAACAGGGACAAGGGAGAGAGAGAGTCGGGAGGTGCCACACACTTTTCAATGATCAGATCTTCCAAGAACTTGCTCATTATCAGAAGGACAGTACCGAGAGGATAGTGTTAAACCATTCATGAGAAATCCACTGCCATAATCCAATCACCTCCCACCAGGCCCCACTTCCAACATTGGGGATTACAGCTGAACATGAGATTTGGGTGGGGACACAGATCATATAAGGTGCTATGGCAGAAGAATGTGGCTCTGCAGCAGGAGCCTCTACCTCTCAGCTTTGCAGGCTGGGAAGACCTTCCCCCATGGTTCACTGGCTGCAGCCAGGCCTGGCAAAGGTGGGCAGATGCTCAGCCACAGATGGATGCCACACTGCTGCCAGTTCCAGCACCTCCTGATGAAGCGATTCATTGGTCCTGCATGCAGGTCAGCAGGCAGTGCCAGAGGGGGTGCCAGGCTTCTGTTCCCTCCTCCTCTGCAGCATTCCAGTCCATAGCTTGGACTCTTTCCCGGCAACCTTGGCCTCCTACCCGCCTCCTCCATTCTTCTCCACACCTTTGCCCAGGACCTCTACCCTGCTGTAAAGACATCAACAGCCCCCATAGCTCACAGGGTGCTGTTTTGAGCCATGCCAGCCCGCTGCTGATGTGACACAGCTAGCAATTACTGAGTTCTTCCCACAGGCCAGACACTGGTCTATGTACTTAGCACAGAGAGGCCAAGTCACTTGCCTGGGGTCACACAGCTAGAAAGTAGCAGTCCAACCTTGAACCCCGGCAGTCAGGCTCTGGAGCCTATGTACCCAGCCCCTACCATTTGCACCGGGAGCTCTCACCACATGTTCCCATCGTGTCCTAAGCTCTTCCTTTTGTTGCCTTTCATTTCCTTCTCTCCTTGTTCCCAGCCCCACCCCTTCAAACTTGCTTTCCCTCCTGTCTTAGGGTCACACCCAATGACAGCAGCTCCTGCCCGGCATTGGAGCCATTCAGGTCTCCTGTGTCTCTGGGCCTAGGTTCAGGTCAGCTTCCTCTTTCTGGTGCCTTCCTCAGGGGTCCTGATGCCTGCCCTTTCTCATAAACATACAATCACAATATATGACAATGTTTACCAAGCTTGAGTCTCTGCCGGCAGTTTGCTGAGCACTTCACAGCCCATGAGACTCCCCCAAGCAGCTTTTACAGAAGAGGGGATCCAGGCTCAGGGACACTGGCTTAAAGCGGTTGGACCCAGACCCCAGGGGCCACTGACTCCAGACCCAGGTACATATCACAGTGCCAAGGGGCCTTTCTGTGCTTATAGAAATGCTCAACTGGCATAGTGAATTTCAAATCAGTGCTTAAACTGATGGCCCTTTTTGTGGTTCAGGAAATTTGTGACAGGGTGATCCAAGAGCACCACTCATCTGGCACCCTCTGTCACTCAAAAAAACACCCCTGACGCACACTCACATGCTCATGTGAGTCGACTCTTTCCTCCTGGCTGGGTTTGCACCAGTGTGCCTGTGGGTATTGATCAGGGTTCAGAGACGCCCTCCGCAACCCAGAGAATGAATGCCCTGTGTAAATCCCACTTTCTATGGGGAGATGGGAGTGAGTGAGGGAATGGTGAATGAGCGAACATTCGACTTTCTAATTGCCGTCTCTCTGAGCAAGGTGTCTGCCCCCTCTTAACCACCCCAGCATTTCTGGAAACCCTTGAGAACATTCCACTCAGGAACTGTTAAATGTTAATGAGGGATCAGGTCAGGAGTGGCCCCCTTGACCTTTGCCCTTGGGCTTTGCCACATTGCCATTTTAGGAGGGTGATTTATTGAAGTGAAGGTAGAGGGGGTGAGTGGAAAGGAAATCACCCTTTAAAATTGATGACCATTTTCTCTGACATTAACGTGCAAGCCTCTGGCCATGCAATTAGAGGTTGTTAGGCAGCTACAATGGGAAATTAATTCTACAGGCTCCCTTGCCTGGTTGTGGGCAGCACTGCTCCAGGGCAGGTAGAAAGTAGGCTTGTTTCACTGGCCTGGCCAGAAGGTTGTAATGTTTTCCTGAGAAGGGAATGTGAGCTGGTTGAGGTGTGTTGGGGTTGTAGGGTGGGGGAGAGACACTGAATCAGTGCATGAGTGACCAGCTAGGACTGAGTCCAAAGACCTGAGAGTCCCTGGGAGGCTGTGGGGTCTGCCACCCAGCAGATCCGTGTCAGGGGAGTGGCGCTGTCGCTCAGTGAGGTGGCCTGGTTCCTCTGGCCTTAGGGAAGGACAGACTTCAACTCTGAGACTTGATTGAGTGACCTTGGCCAAGTTACCTAGCTTTTCTGAGCCTCCCTTTCTTGGCAGTTAGATGAACCTAAGGTTTATTTTGATTAGTAAGTAGTCTTTTCTCTTCCTTCGTCTTGTAGGATTTGAAGCTTCTAATCTCCCGTGGGTTTTGTACTTTTTCTTACTTGGGATGTTTGTTTCTCTTTGTCTTTAAAAAAATTACTTTTCCTCCTTTTAAATTTTTATGTTTAGAATATCTTCTATTCATTAACCTTCATGGAGCTTGTCTGTGTGCAACTTCATCTCAGAGCGCTCAGGCTTCCCTCTCTCCTCTCTGCCCAATGCAGTGCTTTGCATACTGTAGGAGCTGCATAAATGTCACTGGTTTATGGGCATCTGCAGTTCTGAGAGTGAGGGCTGGGGGCTGGTCTTAGGAGGGCAGCTCTCAGGCTACAAATGGGGGCTTGCGCCAGCGTACCCAAGTGCTTGTTGGCTGAGGACTGCCTGCCTTTGAGCTAGGCCTTACCCATCCACGACAAAAATGAGAGAACAGTACAAGGTGGAGAGTTTGTCATAAGCTTAATTTATTCCATTTAGAGTCTTGTTCTTTATTCTAGATAATGCCCCCACCTACTGTGTTGCTGTTTAAATGTACCTAATTTTAGGAAATCATAATTTTGGATCATGACAGCTTTTCTTATTAAAATTTTACTTGTAGAAATAAAAGGGTGGCAACTCTGTCATTTACCCCTCAATATTTTATATTTGACTCTTCTGTGAAATCGGCAAATGTAGCAACTGCTGAACCCCACAGTGTCTAATCTATAACAGGCATTTCGGAGCCTCCAGTACTTGATTAGATATTATTACACAGTGGTGATATGAGAACACACCTGTCCATCGTTGAGATTTTGTTGTATGTATTTTCCCATAGCTTTGCAGGTAAAACATGCCATTTAGCAGTGTTACTATGGCATAACTGCAGGGGGTGCCACGTAGAGACCGTAGTTTGATGTGGCCTGGAGTTGTGTGTCCGTGGCCCTCCCTCTTAGATTGACGATGCCCAGGCTTACTGGCTTTCAAACTTTGTTTTTGCAGCAGAACTCTTTGCTGGAAATCTTGTTTGTTTGTTTCAAGACCAAGTCTCGCTCTGTCGCCCAGGCTGGAGTACAGTGGCCCAATCTCGGCTCACTGCAACCTCCACCTCCTGGGTGGAGGTAATTCCCAAGAAGCTGGGTTTACAAGTGTGCACCACCACACCCGGCTAATTTTTGTGTTTTTAAAGGAGATGAGGTTTCTCCATGTTGGCCAGCCTGGTCTCAAATTCCTGACCTCAAGTGATCCACCTCTCTTACCCTCCCAAAGTGCTGGAATTACAGGCATGAGCCACCGCACCCAGCCCTTTGCTGGAAATCTTAAGAGGAGTTCCCCTATTGATCAGACAGAGCAAAGTGCTCTGCCCGAGTGGGCGTGGGGCCCAGGGCCCAGCGGTTTGACCTCACTCTGCCTCCCTTTCTCCCCTAAAAGCACCTTCCTTGACCTTCTGTCCTTGTAATTAATTCAAGTCTCCACAGAGCACACTGAAAACCTCAGGTCTAGTCTAATTTCCATTTTATAAAAATTGGTGGTAAAAGACACGTAGCATAAAACGTAGCATCTTACCGATTTGTAAGTGTGCAGTCTAGTAGTGTTAAGGACACTCCCAGTGTTGTGCAATCTCCAGAATGTTTCATGTTGCAAAACCGAAACTGCAGTCATTAAACAATTCCCCATTCCCCCTCCCCTCAGCCCTGGGCAACCACCAGTGTGCTTCCTTCTGTTTCTGTGAGTCTTACTATCCTAGTTACCTCCTGGAAGTGGAATCCTACAGTATCTGTCCTTTTGTGACTGGTTTACTTCACTTAGCATCATGTCCTCAAAGTTCATCCAAGTTTTGCCTGTGTCAGAATTTCCTTCCTTTTTAAGGCAGAATCATCTTTCACTGTATGTGTAGACCACATTTTGTTTATCCATTCATCTACCATGGACACTAGGATTGCTTGCACCTATGGCTGTTGTGAATTAATGCTGCTGTGAGCCATAGGTGTGCAAAATGTCTTTTGAGTTCCTGCTTTTAATTCTCTTGGTTACACCCAGAAATGGTAATGCTGGATTATATGGTAATTCCGTGTTTAATTTTTCGAGGAACTGCCATACTGTTTTTCATACCCAGTGCATAATTTTCCTATCTCGATGATAAAATAGAGGTAACTAGGAGGCTCCAGGAAGAAGTCAGAGCCATAGAGGAGAATGGCCTGGGAATGTATTCCCTCCATCTGTTCTAGGTCATGATTTGGGCATCACTGCCTTCCTCCCCAGACCAGCTCTTGCTGGATTCCAATGACCTGGTTCCCTCTTTGTGCCTCTTCAGGGCTGCCATCTGGTGACTGCCTCCCACATTGCTTGTCTTGGGCGCCTTAGCATCCCTCACTGGGTCCCTTGGCTCTGCCCTCACCTCTGTCAATAGTCCTCCATTAACTGCTCTTCATTGGAAACTTTTGAGCATGCCATTTGCTACCTGCACATCTTGACTGAGATAATTACTAGCAGGATGACCTTGAGCACATTGCACAGCCTCACTGTACCTCAGTTTCCTTCATCTGTAAACTGCCTCCCTAGGGTTGCTGATGTATGTTGATCTATTACAAAGGACTGAAAACAGCCACTGGCACATAGGAAGCCTTTACGTAAGTGTTCACCATTATTTGTATGATTACCATATCCCTATGCAAGTTCCCTCCTAAGATGTAAGCTGCCTTAGGCCTCCCTAAGGACCTCCCAACACAAAATCAAAATGCCTCTTATTTTGATTAAGCACTGTCTGTCATTTTCTTTGAACATATAAATATCACTTCATGATAGCAAAGTAAAAGTGTCAGGCATGATCCTGCACTAGTTTGTGGTCATGGATTCAGTGTGAACTTCTTACTTCACGGAGTGTGTCCCCAGGTCACCTTGGGTCTGTGGACCCTGAGAGCAGGCCTCTTGTAATGCAAGACCTGAGAAGACTTAGAGATAATTAGGTCAGCGTCTTCTCTGCAGAGAGGTTGAGACACTCAGCTGGTGTCACCCAGCTGGTCAGTGGCAGGGAGCCAGGCTGCATGTCTTTGAATTTAACCTACACTCTTGCCAATGGGATCAGCCCTGGGCAGCCTGTGAATCTGATCATGTTACCGCCCGTTGATTCCCAGATACTTTGTGTTCTGGGCAGTGCTAAGAACCACTGAGGAACACTCCCAGCCCTGGTAGACAGAAAGACCCTTCAGAGTTTATGGCAAACGGGAGAAATTTGAAAGTGGCCAGTATGTAGGGAAATGGTTTAGTTAGTTATGATATGTGAAAATGACGGAATATTTCCTTAATATTAGGTAGCAGTCAGAAGAATATTCTCCAACTTTGGAATGCATGTAGTAAGAAAACAAGTGAAAAAAATAGGACTTTATGGTACAAGTTGAGTGTGCAATGCACTTAAGGAGAAGAACTTGGGAGGATTATACTGTTTCATTTTTCCTAAATACGTCTCTGGTGCAGTTACATGAAAAAGGAAGCATGCTGTCAGAACCCCAGTTGCCAGTTTAGTTGTCATAATGCTTAAAGGCCAAGTGGTAAGAGCAAATGACTGGAGTTACCAAAATTCCCCTCCAAGGAAGGGCAGGTCTGTGTTCTTCTGCAAACATTCATCCAGCCAACAGAACCTGCCATTGTGGAATGGCAAATGTAGGGACCTGCAGTGTGTGCTGCTGGAAGAAGTTTATAATCAAATGTGTCCATGAGTCCAAGACGGGATGAGCCAGTGGTGTTCATGGAGGGCTCTTCCATCCCCAGTCATACCTCTTAAAGCCCAGCACAAAGCAAGCTCCTGTCATCGGGCCCCGAGTGACCACAGGATGTTATTTTGGCCTTTGGCCCTGTATATTTCCTTCCGTGGCCTTGAGAGGGCTGTGGAGGGCAGATCGACAAGGCTAAAGGAAGCTTGGCTCTTTGAAATAGCCATGCTTGCCCCTTCTGGGACCTCCCTCTTGGGTGCACCTCTAATGATGCGACCCCTCCTTGTCGAGGGCGGTCTTTTCCAAGGCTCTGTGACATATGGTGACAATGACATAGGAAGAGCAGATTATCTTTGAAATTTAGCTTGTGAATTCCAATCCTGTGAAATTGTGGGAATGCTCAGGCCTTTCCCAAACAAGCTCTCATACTCTTGGTCTGGTTGCCGCTGGAAGAGTTAGTGTCTTTTAGCTTCTCACTCAGATGGTGCCTTGTTGCCTGGACATGCTGTACTCCTTCTTCCTTTTCTTCTCTTCTCTAGGGTGTTTTTGTGGGGTGAGGGGAGCTCTCAAACCCTTCTGGGTCTTGAGATGATGACACTAGGAGCCTGGTCATTGTGGGCAGGAAATAAACTATAGATAGGGCCAACAGATCGTTGCCTTCGGCCTTCGTCATTTGTTTAACCCACTTGAGTGTTTATTAAAAATGAGTTAGTTCCCGACATTCACTGTGGATCTGGGCTTCTCCTGGAGCAATAATAGTTGAAGCCAGAAGCGTCTGTGAGGCAGCTAGACAGGGCAGACTTGCTCCAATGGCCCCACTGCCCACCCAGACTGCTTTCCTCATTAGTACCCCCTGCTTGGCCCTAGCAGGCAGATGACTTTGGGACCCTGGGTCGGTCTGTATGCTGCAGAGTTCTGTCTTGAATCCTGGGGCTCTTACTGACACACAGCTGCTGGCAACTCCCCTTTGGCCCCTGTGCAGGCACCGAAAGTGACTGCAGCCCAGTTAGCAGGGGATTTTCCAGTTCCACATGAGAATTGTTTATCCTACCAACTAGATGTTCCAGCAGGGCCGTGGGAGCAGAAGCGAATTCAGATGACAGATATACAAATGGAGATAAAACAGAGATTGACTTCTGCATTCCTTGCTCAGCTTTCCACGCCCTAATAAAAGTCTGAGCCAGAAAGTGGGCAGAGGCCCTGGCCCTTTGTTACCTGCTCTTTGTTTCGGTGCCATGCTGCTAATGAGTGCCAACCTCCAGGAAGCTTGTTCCGCTCCTGCTTGGCGCGTGAGAATACAACCAGCTGGTCCCTCCACAGTGGGCTCAAATGTGACCCTGTGTAGTGCTCCTGGGAGGTGCATTTGAGCTGTCCTAGCAGGGCTTCCAGAGCTCGAGCTGTCGCCAAGTTTAGAAGTGGCCGCATGTGTGGTGCCAGCCACAGCATCCTATTCCTGCAGATAAGTCTACAGGCTCTGTAGGAGTGCTGGCATGCACACAGCACCACCTGGGTGGAAAGCAGCAGTCACTGGTTAGGAACTTGGGAATTTTGTAGTCTAAGTGTTCTCCCAAGGAAGTGCAGGTCAAGAGAGGGCCGAATGTACACGAGACTCTGCAGGAAACATGTGTGTCCTTGTGTTTTGCTTGCTGCTGATGAGACAGAGGTTTGTCTACAAGGCTGAAAAGCTTTCAAAACAGTGCAGGGAATTAATCAGGGATGCCTGCATGGGTCACTCTCTGGTGGCCTGTGTTTACAGACATGAGGGTTGGGTTTTCCTGCCCTGATAAGAGAAGACTGTCCAAGGAATAGGAGAACCATGGCATAGGAAGTGTAAAGTCAGTCTGGGATGTAAAGTTGGAAGTCAGTGTCCTGTATCCTGACTAATGACCCCAAAGATATTCTGGGGTGGCAGGTGCCAGCCTCCTTGCCAAGTGTCTCAGAGCCCACGGAGCACCCTCCATCCTCATTTTCTTTAATAACCTGAGGAAACTGTTGTCCATTTAGGAATCAATACTTTTTTTATTATTATTATTCCTGCTTACCTCATCCTTTGGGGGAATAATTCCCTCCATTTTTATCCCTGGTGTAAATTTCCCAGCCCTCTGGCAGATGTTGTTGTTATGCTTGAGTGTTTATGCAGTTCTCATGTCCTTACTGAGTGCTGACCCTCTGCATGCATGCATCTAGGTGTGGATGGGGTGGATACATCAAAAAGGCTAGGCTTCTGCACACAGATGACTCTGACACACACACACAAACTGGCATAGAGAGAGACTGGTGCTGGAGGGAAGGATGTGACCCATAGGAACAGACTGTCTGCCTGGGTTCAAATCCTGGCTCCACCATTTCCTGGCTGCACGATCTGGCACTAGGTTTCTCATCCGTTAGCGGGGATAAGGGCATGCAGAGGGCAGTTGTGAGGAGTAAAAGAGTAACTATACTGTAATCCCAGCACTTTGGGAGGCTGAGACAGGCAAATTGCTTGAGGCCAGGAGTTTGAGACCAGCCTGGCCAGCATGGCAAAACCCCATCCCTACTAAAAATATAAAAATTAGCCAGGCATGGTGGTGTGCACCTGTAATCCCAGCTACTCCGGAGGCTGAGGCACAAGACGCACTTGAACCCGGGAGATGGAGTTTGCAATGAGTTGAGACTGTGCCACTGCACTCTAGCCTGGGCGACAGAGTGAGACTCCGTCCCCGCAAAAGAAGAGTAACTGTAGGTGAATTGCCAGCGTGGTTCTGGGCAGCTTTGAAGCCCTATGAAAATGTGTTGGTGGTTGCCTTTATTATAGAAGGCAGACGGGCTTGTAGTCCCAGCTACTTGGGAGGTCAAGGCGGGAGGATCACTTGAGGCCTGGAGTTCAAGACCAGCCTGAGCAATATAGTGAGACCCCATCTTTAATAAATAAATAAACAAGCAAGCAAGCTGAGCATGATGGTGCACACCTGTGTTTCTAGCTACTCAGGAGGCTGAGGCAGGAGGATCACCTGAGCCTGGGAGATTGAGGTTGCAGTGAGCCCCGATGGTGCTGCTGCACTCCAGCCTGGGCAACAGAACCAGACCCTGTCTCTAAGAAACAACAACAAAAAGAAGGCAGACTGTGATGGATTCTATACAGAAGAGATAAATGCCCTGCTGTGGAAATGTAGAGGAGGAAAAATTAGTCCTGACAAGGGAGGTTTTTAGGAGAAAGGGAGATTGATGCTGCCCCTGGGGAAGAAAGTTGTAACAGGCAGAGGAAGCAGCTGGAACGAGGCAGGAGGCCGATGGTACAGAGTCTGCATGCTCAGGGCTGCCTGCTGTGGCCAGAGATTTGGGTGTGCATATTGTGGAGGGGATTGCAGAGGATTGGGGAAGCAGAGATCAGTCTGCAATGGTGGGCGAAGACAGCCAGTCATGTTGCACATGGTGCAGGGGCCCTGGCTGGGCAGGCAGAGGGAGCCCAGCCCTGTCACTGGCCCTCGATCCCAGGCCTTGACAAAATGGGGTCTCTAATCCCTAAGGGTCCTGGCAGGGTATGGGGAAGGGCAGATGATCCCCTGCAGGGGAATGTTGTGCAATATGGTAGGTGCGCCCCACATGGGTGTGTGATCCTTTGTTTTTTTGCTGCAGGCTCTATAATGTCATCGGTCTTTCTAGCCACCTGAGAATGAGGTTCCTAGTTCTTAGCTAATTTCTCTTCAATTTCTCATGCACCACATCTTCCCACTGTTTATGTAATGTACATGTTTTCTGACTTCATTTGGTTCTGTATTTCACAACCAGTCTGATTGCTCTTGTCCCAAGTCATCGCTTTTTGGGGTGAGGGCTAATGTGTTGTTGAAAGTCTTTGGCAATGCTTAATTTTATAGTATGTGCAATGCTAATTCTGCCTTTAGTAATTTGATGTCAGAGACTTCTTGGGAAACACAGCCAGGGAGCCACCCTTTACTCCACCAACAGGTAGCTTATATCCAATCTGAGAAAGAAAGAAAAAAAAGAAAGAAAGTATTTCTCTGACTTTCACTTCATTTGACAGGTGAGCTGAAGCTATTGTGTGTATTCTCTTAGTAAAGTCAGTTCTCACAGTTCCCTGGGGTGATGTGGCTTTGAGGTAAGAATGAGGTAACAGCCTTAAGTGTACATGATTTTATTGAGTTAGAATTCACATACCACAAAATTCATCCTCTTAAATTGTAAAGTTCTGTGGTTTTTAGTATATTAACAAGGCCGTACAACCATCACCATTATCTGATTCCACAACATTTCATCATTCTCCAGAAGAAACTCCATTAGCAATCCCCTCCCATCCCTGTTCCCTTATCCTCTGGCAACTGCTTATCCACTTCCTGTCTGTGGATTTGCCTTTTCTGGACATTTAATATACATGGAATTGGTGGTGTTTTGTGTCTCAATTCTTTCACTTAGCATAATGTTTTCAAGGTTTATTCACAGTATCAGTAGTACTGCATTCCTTTTTATGGCTTAATAATAATTCATTGTATGGCTGTAACAGATTCTGTGTATTCATTCATTGGTCAGTGAACATTTGGGTTATTTCCACTTTTTGGCTAATATGAGTAATGCTCCTCCAATCACTTATGTGTAATTTTCTTTTTCTTTTTTCTGTTTTTTGAGACAGAGTCTCACTTTGTTGCCCAGGCTGGAGTGCGGTGGCATAATCTCTGCTCACTGCAACCTCTGCTGCCTGAGTTCAAGCAATTCTCCTGCCTCAGCCTCCCAAGTAGTGGAGATTAAGGCATGCACCACGATGGCTGGCTAACTTTTTGTATTTTTAGTAGAGACAGGGTTTCACCATGTTGGACAGGTTGGTCTTGAACTCCTGATCTCAAGTGATCTGTCTGCCTTGGTTTCCCAAAGTGTTGGGATTATAGGCATGAGCCACCCCACCCGGCCTTGTGTATAATTTTCTGTGTGGACATGCATTTTCGATTCTCTTATGTATATACCAAGAAGTAGAACTGCTGGGTCGTATTGTAACTCTAGGTTTAACATTTTGAGGAACTGCCAAGCTGTCTTCCAAATCGCCTGCACCATTTTACATTTCCACCAGTAATGTGGATTCTTCACAGCCTCGCCTGCACCATTTTACATTTCCACCAGTAATGTGGATTCTTCACTGCCTTGCCAACACTTATTATTGTCTCTGATTGTAGGCATGCTAATGGGTGTGAAGTGGTTTTGATTTGCATTTTTCTAATGACTAATGATGTTAAGCATCATTTCGTGTGCTTATCAGCTATTCCTACATGATCTTTTAGATAAATGCCTGTTTGCATCCTTTGCCTGTTTTTAAATTATTAGTTTTTTAATTGTTGAGTTGTAAGAGATCTTTGTATTTTCTGGATACTAGACCAGATCTATCATTTGCAAATATTTTCTCTCATTCTGTGGGTTGCCTTAAGTATACATTCAAACTAGTACCTTTCACTAGAATATTAAGCTCTTGGTCGGCCACAAAGGGTAGTGCTCTGAAACTTTACCAAAGAACAGTTGGATCTCTGCATCTGCAGCACCTGGGTGAGCACCTGGCATAAAGTAGGAATCAGTGATTTGAGTAAATAAATGAATGCTTCTGTTTGCTACATTTTGAGAGTAAAAATGGATCTGGTAAGGTAGACAAAAATGGATAATGAATTGCTGAGCCAAACCACAGAGGCAAAGATGCAAGATTGCATGCTAAAGCACTGTGTATCTGCCGATGATGTTCAAGATCAATGAAAGACTGGAGTGCAGATCAGGGATTGCACCTGTGTTTCTGATGCAGTAAATTTACTTTTCCGAAATCAATAGGGTGACTCTGCAGAGCCCTGTAAACACGGTGTAATTACTGTGCTGAGAATTACAGTTGTCACATATCAATTCTGTCTTCTCAGCAGGTATTCGTAGATTTCCTCCTGCCCCTAGTGCCACTCTGCCCCATCTCCAAAATCTAATTCCCATTGACCTCATCACACTGTTGTGTCCAGGAGGGAAGAGAGGATGAAATGTAGTGAGGGGACTTCAGCTGTACCTGCACCTTGGTTGAGGAAGAGGCAGCTGAGTGAGTCACAGATTTAGGGACAAGGTGGGACAATGTTGCTCTGAAAATAGGTCAAAGAATCCCAAGAAGTAGATAGGCATCAACCTCAGTGGAAGCTGCCTCAGGAAATAACCTGCTCAGAGAAGAATTTCTGATTCTGCAGATTAGACTAGGAGGGAAGCTTCCTTGATCCTGGAAACAGGGCTCCGGTCATCCCTGCAGAGGAACCATCTATATATAAAGTGGCTAATGTAAGATAAACTGTCATCTTAGAAAGCATCATTCACTGACTCGCTCATTCGCTCATTCATTTGCTCACTTGTTTGTTCTAACATTCACTCCATAGACACTTGCGTTCTTGGTGTGTTGTAGGAGGGAACCATGCTATGGCTGGGGCGATGAGTGAAGTACAGCCTCTGCCCTCAAAGAGCTTGTGTTCTCCTGGGAGACCCAGGCAGTGAGGCTAGAGTGCAGAGACGAACTAGAGGTGGTGAATGTGGTGGGGGGAGGAATGGGGTCAGGCCTCCTGGGGAGGCTTAGGAGGGCCCCCCATAGGAAGGGAGAGCCTGCCAGGAGGAGTAGGTGTTTGTCAGGCAGACTGGGTGTGCCAGGCAGAGGGGGCCCACTCATGTTGGGGCCTACACTCACAGAACTACAGGGCGTGGAAGAGAACTGCGGGAAGCCTGGTATGATGGAGGCAGTTGGCTGCCACCCAGGAGTGGGGAAAGTGAGGTAGGCAGTGGGAATTTCCCAACTCTGTTTACCTCTGTTTTGAGAGGGTGGAGCTGGAAGGAGATTCCAGAGGGAGCATCCCAGGCTCTGAGGGCTGGTCTCAGGGCGGTTGGGGAACATTTCCTACACTGCTGTGAGTCTGGGGTGATTGCCGTGCTTTTGCTCCTGTATTGGAACACCCATCTCCATCCACAGTGTCTTGTGTTGATTTGTCTTTGGAACTGTGTCTTCTTTCTGGGGTGGAGGGTGGAAATGGATTGATGGGAATAGTGAATGGTTCTCAAACTTTTCCTTCTCAGGACTCTTACAGATAACTGAGGCACTCCACAGATCTTGTGTTTAAATGGGGTATGTCTGTGGATATTTACTGTATTAGAAAATAAAACTGAGGATACACAGGTGTGTGTTCTATTAGCTAGGGGCGATGTCTTCACACAGCATGTAGAAACCCCCATTCATGAGGGAAAGATTGAAAAAGGCACATACAGTCTTAGTATTGCTGTGAAGATAGTTTTGACCTCCTGTACCTCCCCGCTCAAAGGTGTTAAGAGACAGACACCGTGGGGGTTTCTGAACCATATGCTGAGAACTGCGTTGGATTAGAAGCTATGCAGGTGCTTGTACATTCTCACTTGTTCCTGAGTCCTTCATGAGTTTCTCAGGATAAACCATCCACCCATGGAGGTGGCAAATCCTGAATGCCATCTGCAGGATGGGCACTGTGCTGAGCCTCAGCCAGGCGGGGGCGGGCGGGTTCTGCACAGAGTGAGGCAGACAGAAGTCCTGTCCTCTGCAGTTTCCAGGGGCCCAACATTCAATAAATAGTTGCAGAAGCAAATATTTACCTCACCATTGGGAGAGGGCTGTGCAGGAGAGTGATGAACAGACTACCTAGTCAGGAGTCCCGCAGGCTTCCCTGAGAAGTGAATCCAGGCACAGACAGAAGAGGAAATGGAAGTTGGTGGCAAAGAGGAAGTGGAAGTGGGTGGGGGAAGAGCGTCGCAGGTCCAGGAAGTGACCCATGTATGATTTTTATCAGGGTGGAGCTCCTGTGGTTAGAGCCCAAAGAGTGAGGTGGGTAGAGATGGGGAGAGGGGTTGACCTGCAAAGCACCCTCTGCTTCCTCCTTCCTTCTCCAACAGCAAGGATCTGAGGGGAAGGAGTCCATCATTGGCCTGGACACCATATCCTGAACTGCCCTCTGTGGGCGCCTGCTGCTCTCTGCCACTGCCCGAAGGCTGGACAGCACCACCCCTCCTAATTCCTAGGAATTAGGCCCTTCTTGGCTCTGTGCCCTGAGCCATGTTCTCCTCTTGGCCTTGGCCTCTGATTAGATGCTCAGTTGTCTCCCTTCTCTGCTTCCCTCACTTGCAAGGGTCACCTTGTCATCCTCTGCCTCCTGTTGTATATATCCCTTTCATAAGAATTATAGCCCATCTTCACACTATGAGCCACTGTTGGAAGTGCTCCACAAACATTCCCTTCTTCGGTCTTCACCGCACCCCTGTGGGCTTGGTCCTGTTGTCATTCTCAGCTTCCAGGTGAGGAAACCGAGGCCCAGAGAAGTTAAATACCTCGCACAAGGCCACATAACCAAGATGTGGCAGGGTTGGGATTGAACCCAGGCCAACAGGCTTGCATCTAGATTCTTAACCACTGTGCTGGGCTGCTTTTCATTCTATGTCATTTTCTTTTTCTTTTTTTGGAAACAGAGTCTCGCTCTGTCACCCAGGCTAGAGTACAATGGCATGGTTTCAGTTCACTACAACCTCCACCTCCTGGGTTCAACTGATTCTCCTGTCTCAGCCTCCCTAGTAGCTGGGACTACAGGTGTGCGCCACCACACCCGGCCAAGTTTTGTATTTTTAGTAGAGACGGGGTTTCACTATGTTGGCCAGGCTGGTCTCAAACTCCTGACCTCAGGTAATCCACCCACCTCAGCCTCCCAAAGTGCTGGGATTACAGGTGTGACCCACTGTGCCCAGCCCATTGTATGTCATTTTCTTTCCAGCTCTGGACCACATATTTGTATCCCTAGGCTAAGCACATAGTAGGAGCTCATTAGAAATTTGACACATGAATTCATCTTTGTATTCCCTCTTCCTGGTCATCATGTCTTGTGCATATACCCTTAATAAAGAAACAAGTAATTGGACCCATGAGCAAAACAGCAGTGACTGCTACATATTAGCATGTTTGGAATCTGTAATTACCAGCATTCTTTAGGGCAGAGGTGTGAGTTCATAATGCCTAGACAGATTCTGAAACCATCCTGGTCCCTGGTGAGTATGCCAACAGAAGGTGTTGTTTTTACTATTATTAAAAGCGAAAGCCTCTTGGGATGTATACTTTCCAAGCCCTGGGCTGGAGCTGTTAGTTCCCAGCAAGGACAAGATGAGGAGGGAGTGATTCTCAAGGCAGTGATCAGAAGGCCCATCCCCTGGGCGTGCACTGGGGTCAGGGACCAGCTTTTGGAAAAAGAAAATGAGCTAAGGTCTGGCTATTGTAATTCCCTTATCTCTGACTTCCTGCTGAGGCTGCTTGGTTTCTGGCGCTCTACAGAATTCCGTGGTGGCTTCTCAGCAGCAGGCCTGAGACCCAGAACCAGTGATCATGTTTGTGAGCAAATGATTGAGGAGGATTTGATGCAAAATGGGCCCTGAGTGTTGGGGATGAAAAGTGACTATCAGTTGTGCTACTTTTTACCACTTCTGGGCAGCCTCAGTTGGCCTGCTCTGTGGGTTTTTCCCTCCAGCTTTGCAGATCTGGAGGCATATTTATTTGTGAGTGGAGTAAGCAGAATTTTTCAAAGAGAAGCAGTTTGCAAAAGATGAAAAGAAAACAACTTGGGGTAAATGGCTCATCTGGCAGTGGGAAATGGCCTCTGGCATTGAGAGATCTTTAACCTTGTCTGAGCAAGCAGAGGGGAATTTGGCTTCTGTATCATCTTAGAGAAAGAACCCTTCTGCCTCCCTGCTGAGGCTAGACCCTGGGGAGAAAGAGCCTACAACCCCCGACACCATTTGAGAACTTAAAAGTTTCCCTATCCAGTCAACTTTTGTGCTCCTCCTTGTGCAAGCCCCCATGATCTCTGTTCCCAGGACTTGCTGTAGCCTCACCTTGCCTCCTTTTTTTTTCTTTCTTTCTTTTTTTTTTTTTTTTTTGAGATGGAGTCTTGCTCTGTCACCCAGGCTGGAGTGCAGAGATGCGATCTCGCCTCCTGGGTTCAAGCGAATCTTCTGCCTCACCCTCCCAAGGTTGGGACTACAGGCGCACGCCACCATGCCCGGCTAATTTTTGTATTTTTTTTTAAGTAGAGACAGGGTTTCACTATGCTGGCCAGGCTGGTTTCAAACCCCTGACCTCAGATGATCCACTGGCTGGGATGACAGGCATGAACCACCGGGCCTGGCTGCCTCCTTGACTTCTGCCTGAGCACCCCTCTGTCTCCTCTATAGATTGCAGCCGCCAATGTGGTCTCAAAAGTATAGGGCGAATCCATTCCCATCACACCTGCAATCAAAGCTTCCGGTACTTCACTAAGAGTGAAAGCTCATCTTCTGTGGCCCATGAAGCCCTGTGTGATGGGGTCAGTCTGCCTTCCCCACCTTCTTTCCTGTTGGCACCTTCTTTCTTTCTCAGCTGCAGCCACACTAACTCTGTTGTTCTTCACATGGATCAAGCTCAGTTCCCACCTGAGGGTCTTTGCATTTTGCTGTTCCCTCTACCTGGATCACTTTCCCCAGATATCCTCCTGGCTCTCCTTCATTTGGTTCAGGGCTTTGCTCAGATACTGCCTTATCAGAAAGGCCCTTCCTGTTGGCCTTATGTAAAGTCATATCCCTCTTGTCATGCCTGTACTCTCTGTCCCCCATACTCAGCTTTATTTTTGTCCTCAGAACTTAGCCCTACCAGACGTAATATTAACACATGCCTCATTAATTACACATATAATTTCTGTCCCACTACACCAAAATGTAAGCACCATAAAGACAAGGACTTCATTCAGTTCAGTGCTGTATTCCCAGTGCGTAAAGCATGGCCTGGCACATAACAGGTCTTTGTCATACAAATGAAAGGGGAACTGAGTCTCCATATACATTTGATCCATGAACAACATGGGTTTGAACTGCATGGACCCATGTCTATGCAGATTGTTTTCAATAAATATATTGGGAACATTTTTTGGAGATTTGCAACAATTTGAGAAAACTTGCAGATGAATTATGTAGCCTAGGAATATTGAAAAAATTTAAAAATGTAGGTATGTCATGAATACGTAGAATATATGTTGATACTAGTCTATGTATTAATTGACTGTTTATGTTATTGGTGAGGCTTCCAGTTATCACTATTAGTAGTTACGTTTTTGGGGAGTCAAAATTTATAGTCAGATGTTTTACTGTGTGTGTTGGGGTGGAGGGTGACCCCTGTCCCTGGTGTTATTCAAGGATCAACCGTACTTCATTTTGTATTCATCTACCATGTGTCTGGATCCCACAGTCACTCAGCATTTCTGCATTTGATGTCATGGAGCAAAGATGGGCATTGGAGTTGAGCAGCCCTGCGTTTGAATGCTGCCTCTTCTGCTTCCCAGTTGGGTAATGCTACGCAAGTTAACTTCCTGTCTGATCCTTCATTTCTTCACTTGCAGAATGGAGAGCACATGCCTCACCTTGCAGGCTGCTGGAGGAATGGAGGTTTGGGTGCTCAGTATTTATTAGCCCTTATACTACATTAATTTGGCATTAGGCAAATAGAGGAAAGCCTTCTTGAAAAATAGCTTTACCAAAATAAAATTCATATACTATAAAATTTGCCCCAGTGAAATTAAAACCACAATGAGATACCACCTTACTTCTGCAAGAATGGCCATAATTAAAAAGTCAAAAAACAATAAATGTTGGCTTGGATGTGGTGAAAAGGGAACACTTTCCCACTGCTAGTGGGAATGTAAGTTAGTACAGCCACTGTGGAAAACAGTATTGAGATTCCTTAAAGAACTAAAAGGAGACCTACCGTTCGATCCAGCAATTCCACTGCTGGGTATCTACCCAAAGGAAAAGAAGTCGTTATATGAAAAAGACACATCCCCACACATGTTTATAGCAGTACAGCTTACAACTGCAAGGATATGGTACAAACCTAAGTGCCCCTCGACCAAGGAGTGGATAAAGAAAATGTGGCATATATATACCATGGACTACTACTCAACCATAAAAAGGAACGAAATAATGTATTTTGTAGCAACTTAGATGGAGCTGGAGGCTGTTATTCTAAGGGAAGGAACTCAGTAATGGAAAACCAAATACTTGTACGTTCTCACTTATAAGTGAGAGGGAGCTAAGCTATGAGGACACAAAGGCATACAGAGAGATATAATGGATTCTGGGGACTTGGGGGTTGGGGAGGTTGGAAGCAGGGTGAGGGATAAAAGACAACATATTGGGTACAGTGAACACTGCTCAGGGGATGGGTGCACGAAAATCTCAAAATTCACCACTTGAGAACTCGTCTGTGTAATGAAAAACCACTGGTACTCCAAAAATGATTGAAATTTTTTAAAAGAAAATTGAATTCTAGGCCAGGTGCAGTGGCTCACACCTGTAATCCCAGCACTTTGGGAGGCTGAGGTAGGCAGATCGCCTGAGGTCGGGAATTTGAGACAAACCTGGCCAGCATGGTGAAACCCCGTCTCTAGTAAAAATACAAAAGAAATTAGCTGGGTGTGGTGGCGGGCACCTGTAATCCCAGGAAGCTGAGGCAGGAGAATCGCTTGAACCGGGGCAGAGGAGGTTGCAGTGAGCTGAGATCACGCCACTGCATTCTATCTAGCCTGGGCAACAGAGTGAGACTCCATATCAAAAAAAAGAGAAAGAAAGAGAGAGAGAGAGAGAGAGAGAGAGAGAGGGAGAGGGAGAGAGAGAGAGAGAGAGTGAGCGAGCGAGCAAGCAAGCAGGCGGGCAGGCAGGCAAGAAGGAAGGAAAGAAGGAAGGAAAGAAGGAAAGAAAGAAGGAAAGAAAGAAGGAAAGAAAGAAGGAAAGAAAGAAGGAAAGAAAGAAAGAAAGCTGGGAGGGAGGGAGGGAGGGAGGAAGGGAGAGAAGGAAAGAAAATTATAAAAAATATACACCGTTCAGTTGTTTAGTGTATACATAGAGTTGTGCAACCATTGGCACAATTCAATTTTAAAACATTTTTATCACCCCTAAAATGGAACCTCTTACTCATTAGTAGTCACTTCCATTAGTCCCTCCCTGGCAGGTGCTGCCGAACAGTAATTAACTTTCCATGTCTATTTGATTTGCCCATTCTTAACATTTCATGTAAACAGAATCATACAGTATGTGGCCTTTTTTTGCTTGTTTGTTTGTTTTGAGACGGAGTCTTACTCTTGTCCAGGCTGGAGTGCAGTGGCACCATCTCGGCTCATTGCAATCTCTGCCTCCCGGGTTTAAGTGATTCTGCTGCCTTAGCCTCCCGAGTAGCTGGGACTATAAGTGCGTGCCACCATGCCTGACTAATTTTTTGTAGAGGCGGAGTTTCACCATGTTAGCCAGGATGATATCGATCTCCTGACCTCGTGATCTGCCTGCCCTGACTTCCCAAAGTGCTGAGATTACAGGCGTGAGCCACCGCACCTGGCCTTATGTGGCCTTTTATGACTGCCTTCGTTCACCACCATGATATTTGTAAGATCCATCCATGTTGTAATGGGTATGGAGACATCACATTTTGTTCATTCACCCATTGATGAACATTTGGGTAGTTCCGCTTTTTCATTGTGAAGAATGATTCTTCTGTGAAGGTTTGTATACACATTTGGTGTGGACGAGGAAACCTCTTTTTGGATACATCCAAGCCAGTTCCGGGATGCCTTCTCTCTGTGGTATCCCAGATCATCCTGTAGCTCCTAAACTCATTCCTTTCAAATGAAGAGCATATTTTGAGAGAGCTATTTTACTTATCTCAGCAGACATTCTTTTGATATAGGATTAATTTATTATTTTCTCACTATTTCATATGTCTAGCTGGTTATTCACGTTATTTTGCCACCTGCAGTACCCCTTCTTAGCTCTTCCTACAGGTTATCTCTTATCCAAGATGCTTGAGATGAGAAGTGTTTCAGATTTTGGAATATTTGCATTATATACACTCACTTACCAGTTGAGCACCCCAAATCCAAAAATCCAAAATCTGAAATGCTCCAGTGAGCATTTCCTTTGAGTGTCATGTCAGCACTCAAAAGGATTTATATTTTGGAGCATTTTGGATATCAGATTTTTGGATTAGAAATGCTCCACCTGTAGCCTGATGTTCCTGATGCCTCTGTCAGACCATAGTCTGCTCAGCCATGTGGCTTTATTTTACTCCACTCTCAGGACTTACTGCATTACTCTCTCCCTTGAGTGGCCCGTTTCTGAATGAAATTTGTCATTCTGCTCTGAGAGGACCCTTGACTTTAAGCAGACTTGTCTGAAACATGATTTTTGAATACTTAGTTTATCTCATTGTAGTCAATTTCTTTATCTCCTAATTGCATTATCCATTATCCCAGTAGAATTACAAAGCATTTCTAGAAGATTCATTAAGTCTTGGCTGCCTGCTGGCAAGGATGTGATAAGAAAGGCATAGTCAGGACTGCCTTGGCAATTACTTGTTTGAACTTCTGAGGCTTTCTCTTCCCATTTTCCTAAAGAAAGGCCGATTTTCCTGATTTTGTCTGAAGGGCATAGGCAATAGTGACGTGTCCTCTTGAAGGAGAGGGAAGAATGGTGGGGCAGAAGACCAGCTCTCTGGTTCTACTCTGAGGAAAGGAAAATAGGGCATATGTCAGGTAATGCGGTTGATTAAAAACATCTCAGTCCAAGGTGTGTGGGATTCCAGAGATGAGTCATATCTCACACTCATAGAGCAGTTTTCAGTGTATTTTCCCCTACAGTGTATTGCACATCCTACCTCAGGGCCTTTGCATTTGCTCTCTGGCTTCATTCAGGCCCCTGCTTGTGGGTCTTCCCATCAGAGAGGACTTCCCTAAATACCCTTCCCCTACTCATCTGCCACCTTTACTCTTGGTCCCCTTACTTGGCTTTGTTTTTCTTCACTTATTGCCATCTAGCATAAAATACTTTTATTTATTGTCATTCCTCACCAGAATGCAAGCTCTCTGAGAGCGTCCCATTCACTGTTACATGTTTAAAACTTAAGATGGTTCTCAGAACATGGAAGGGACCCAGCACATGTGTGCTGAATGAATGAATGCATTTGATTTTATGAAAACCTTGGGACAGAGATATTATAAAATTCCCATCGTGTGGGGAGGAAACCTGGACTCAGAAGACTTGGGAGAATTATTCAGGGTCACGAGGTGTAGTCGCTGCTGAGCCAGAAGTTCAGCTCAGCTCTTCTGGGTCCTGGTGCAGCCATCTCAGGCTCACGGGGCCCAAGAACAAACTCTGGTGGTCATACAGACAGGCTCAGAAGATGCCACAGACTACAGCAGGAGGTAGCATATGAGGTAGCTACTGGAGTGGACATTTTAAGAATTACAGAGAGGCCATGCACAGTGGCTCAATCCTGTAATCCCAGCACTTTGGGAGGCCAAAGCGGGTGGATCACCTGAGGTCAGGAGTTCGAGACCAACCTGACTAACATGGAGAAACCCTGTCTTTACTAAAAATACAAAATTAGCTGGGTATGGTGGCGTATGCCTATGATCCCAGCTACTCTGGAGTCTGAGGCAGGAGAATCACTTGAACCTAGGAAGCGGAGGTTGTGGTGAGCCGAGATCATGCCATTGCACTCCAGCCTAGCCAGCCTAGGCAACAAGAGAGAAATTCCATCTCAAAAAAAAAAAAAAAAAAAAAAAAAAGAGTTACAGAGCAAGGATTTCCTGTGGCCTGAGAAAGAAAACAGGAAACAACTGAAAGCTGGCCAAACAGCAATAGGAGAGACTTGGTGCTGAGGAGGGAAGGGTGAGCCAGGGAAGGAGAGAATGAGAGGTGGAGATGGCTATGGCAGGTCCTAAGCCCAACGGAGAACCCAGCAGTGATGTTATAGGAGCCTCGTGGTGATCTCAGGCTGTCTACTGCACCCCATCCCCAGCAGCACACCAGATGCTTTGTTCCCAAACCAAACTGAGGGTCATCAGGCTGCTTATTTTCACGACCCAATAGCGAGATGCAGATGAACTGGGAGAGGGGAGAGTTTATTTCTGTAGCCAGGTACAGGGAGAAGGCCTGGAAAATATCACCAGACCAACTCAAAATTACAAAGTTTTCCAGAGCTTGTATACTTTAAGTATATAAGTCTATGTGTAAGTGTGCATTCATCTAAAGACATAAGTGATTAACTTCTTCCAATCTGTAACTAAGATCTGATTCCTGAAGACCTTCCTCTGCAACCTCAGTAAATTAATCTAAATGGGTCCAGGAGCTGGGGGTGATTACCCTTGTCTCCTGCTAAATCATGGAGGTTTGGGGAGTTCCTTCAGACCCCCAGTACACCTGTTTAATCCTAAATAGGTCCTGTTAAGAATTCCTTTGTTATCTTGTCATGCTTCGAGGCCCAGGAAAGGCCTAGACAAGACTCTTGGTGAGCTTTTGTTACATTCCAGCCTTTGTATGTGGGCACTGGCTCTTTCAGCTTTAAATATTTAACTTCACCAGTCAGTGCTGAGAGTTATTGTGGAGGCTACCCTGTTCAGCTGTTAGGGTGAGCAGGCCTGCCACAGTTTCTCTAGTGAGGGTTTAACTCTTAGAGGGGCAGCAGCCTGGGGCTGATTAACTCCTGAATGTTGTGTTAATGAGAAAGAGGTGTGGGTAATGAGAGTCAATGCCCCAAGTCACACTTCATCTGATTGGATCACACCACGGGATTTTATTGCATAGATATTAAGTTTATTGTGTCTGGAACTGGTTCCTTCTGGTGAGTTCTTGGTCTCGCTGACTTCAAGAATGAAGCCATGGACCCTCGGGGTGAATGTTACAGTTCTTAAAGATGGTGCGTCTGGAGTTTGCTCCTTCACATGTTCAGATGTGTCCGGAGTTTCTTCCTTCTGGTGGGTTCGTGGTCTCACTGACTTCAGGAGTGAAACCGCAGACTGACGCAGTGAGTGTTACAGCTCTTAAAGATGGCACGTCTGGAGTGGTTTGTTCCTCCCGGTGGGTTCGTGGTCTCGCTGACTTCAGGAGTGACGCAGCAGACCTTCACAGTGAGTGTTACAGATCATAAAGGTAGTGCGGACCCAAAGAGTGAGCAGCAACGAGATTTATTGTGAAGAGCGAAAGGACAAAACTTCCACAGTGTGGAAGTGGACCCAAGTGGGTTGCCACTGCTAGCTGGGGGGGGGGAGGGGGGGGGGTTGTCAGCTTTTATTCCCTTATTGGGCCCCACCCACATCCTGCTGATTGGTCCATTTTTCAGAGTGCTGATTGGTCTATGTTACAGAGTGCGTTTACCATCCTTTAGCTAGACACGAGTTCTCCAAGTCCCCACCTGACCCAGAAGCTCAGCTGGCTTCACCTCTCAGTATGGATGGGGAACCTGCTAATTTTCAGTTTGTGAAAGTAGGTTTGCAGGAAAAGCAAACCTGTGGTAGAAACTTGCTGGAAATTTTAGACTTACCTGGAATGTTCCATTAATCACAAGACTTCCGTGTGATTGCTCGGAGCTCTAAAAGTAGATACAATGGCCCTGTCATCTGTCATTGTTTTTTTTTTTTTCTTTTTGGTCATTTTTAGGTGAAATATTTAATAGTGCTTTATACTTTCTACCCGTTATAGGGCATGGTAAATGTATTTGTTAGACTGACAGCTACTGCAAGAAGCAAACCCTCACGTGCATCATTGCTTATTTTTCTTTCTTATGCTCAGGTGAATCCAGAACAGGTTTTACTAATATGTGGGCAGCTCTGTGTAGTAGCTCTTGCCATGTTAGTGTTGCTGTATTCAGTTCCTCCCATTCAAGGTTGCTGTGCTTATCGGCATCAAGCAGGAGGAGAAAAGACCCTGGTGGAAGGGGCCTGGGAAATCTTGTGGACCAGGCCAGTAGTGGCACCTCATTGGCCACAGCTCCATCCCATCTCTGGTAGAGAAAGAGAGTTGAGCAGTGTGTTGGGAAGAAGCAGAAGCAAGCTTAATACTATCATCCTTAAAAATTAGATAGTTTTTTTAAAAATGTATTTCGAGTGTGTTCTGGAAAGTTATTTCCTTAGATACCCCCCTTTTGCAGATGAAGAAGTGGCAGCTCACAGAATTAAGTGACTTGCTCAGGGTCACAGAGTGTCAGTTGATGGTGTGTGGTCTGGAATCCAGGCCTTATCCATTACCTTCTCCCATACTTTGTCTTTCCACGAGTTTTTGAGTGTGGGCAGCAGTCCCACCTCTAGACTTTTCCGCGTGTGCCATGCCAGCTCTTGGGAGGATTACAGTCATCACCACCATCTGAAGAGGTGCTAGGGACCTCAGCTCCCCCATGACAGCAAACAGACCTAGGGAGAGGGGACCGTGGGGATACCCAGTGGTTGATGAGGGTTTTCAGAATCTTTTGGGAAGGGGAAGAGGTATATATTAAAGTCAAGTGCCCCAGAGAACAGGGGAATTGGATAGAAGACACATGATTAAAGAGAAACGCATATGCGGACCCCTCTCCCACCACCAGCATCCCAGTGCTTGGGAAACCCAAAGCCAAGCCCTGGCTCCTCAAGGATCCCCAGAGGAAACATTTATCCCCCTGGATGTTTGGATGTTCCGTAATGATTTAGAGGCCCGAGATCCTGCTCAGATGCCTGGATTCTATGTGATACTGAAGAAAGACTTTTAAAACTAGACCTGGCAGGTCCACATAAATATCCTCCATTGTGAGGAACAATCTCATTTGGGCCTCTGAGGCTCTCTTGAGCTTCAGACTCTTTAAAAATATCCTTCATTGACTGTTCACTTCAGAATCCAGGATTGAGACTCCCACCCCACCCCACAACTTCCCTTCCCTTTTGTTTTTCTATGTTGCCTGCTCATCCTTCCTCCTCTCACCAGCCTGGCCTCACCTAGGGAGTGGGAGTTGGCAGGCCTTGCCTAACGGAGGGTTTTGTTGAGAGGTACCAAGTCCAAAAGGAATCTTTTGTCTACAGGTGCACTTGGATTGTGGCACTTGGATTGTGCAATTGGATTGTGGGCAGCTCGCAGGGTGTGTGTGTGTGTGTTGAGGGAAATTCTTAAGAGTGTGGGTGTGTACACCTGCTCTAAATCGCTTCTACTGCCAGAATGTACTCCTGGAGGGATCAGGAAGGAGTAAGCCCTTGGTCAATTGAGCCAGTCCAGCCTTGAGGACATTGATTCCAGCCCCTTGCTTTCATTGAAGGGAGGAGAGAAACTCAAATAGGAGCCCTCAAGGAGATTGTGTGAAGCTTTCTGAATTCGGTGTCATTTTCATGCAATTCTGTTAGGAATTGGTGTGTTTCATCCCCTCCTGGTTCATTCCGTGAGTCATCCAGAAGGCATCAGAGCCTCGTCATTTTGGCAGCCGCAGGGCATTTGTGCCCAGCTAATTATGGGCAGCTCTGATCTGAAGTAACAAGGTTGAGTCGAGATAGGTTGAGAAATGACCCAGACAGAAACAGGGGCCTGGGCTGGCAGCCCCAGCCACACCATAACTGCACCCGTGGCTCAGATGGGGTCAGGGCATTTTTACTTTGTGACAGATTCGGGACGCAGAGAAAAGAGTTCAGGCTTTGTACTGACCGAGGCCAGCACTGACGCCAGTGCGGACAAAGAGGTTTGTAGCCAGGGGAGTGGAGGGACGGACAGCTCCGATTTTAGCTGAAGATGATTCTCATGGCCCATTAATGTATCATGTGTACCAGTGTCTCTCAGGAAGATGTTTTTCCCACTGTGCACAATGCAGCATCACTGTGTCCCCAGGGTACATGGGACAGGAAAATTCCTGTTAGAACTGGGCACAAAATTGCATTTCTGAATATTTCAGGATATGACCCTTTCAGGATACTGTGTCTAGCACCCAAATTTTGTGGACTCAAGTTTTCATTAAAGCACCAGGCAGTGATGATGATGTGCTTTCCAAATGCAAATTGTAGGAACATTTAATTGAATGGGACCCTTAGGAGCAGTAACCATTCTCAGATCCCAATTAACCTGGTGTATTAGAATGTCTCAGCAGTGGAAGGAATTCATGCCTGGGCTTTGGTGATGCTTCTCAAACAGAGCATCTGGCACTGTTCATGGAAAAAGGTGATTTCAACTTGAAGCAGAAAGATAAAGTGGTGCTTTGTAGAATGTAAAAAAGTCTAACCCTAGCTTCTGCAGAGAGCCGGGCTGCTGCACCACCAATTATGTTGTATGGCATTTTACTTCCAAAGGGCAGCTTTGGTCATGGAGGAGAAGACAAAAGCATGGTGCAGTTTCTTGGGGATTTTTTTTTTTTTTGATAGCAAGAGAGATGAGATATAATTTGTATTTTGAACTCTGCTTTCAGATAACTTTATAAAGGACTTTAAAACTGTCTTTGTAAATGATCCAGAAGAGTTGGGCTCTAAAGAAGTTTTGAAATACCTTAATCTATTTGTGCTGCTTTTATCCTTTGTAAAAAAAACAAAAGAGATTTTAGATGGTAGGAACCTATGTCTCAATAAACCCGGTGAGTTCTTACATTTATATTCATTTAAAATATTAAAATGACAAGTAATAAGAGGTTTTTAGTTATCAGAGCATGTTGCAGAGGTATGAGAGGAAACAGAGAGTACCATTTTCTAGATTAACTGTTCTACACAGAAACGACCAGCATATAGATTAACCCATAAGAGGACAAATTACTCCCCCCGCTTGAAGTTTTGTATGGTGATCTGTGGTAGAATGTCCCTCTGGTTATGCTTTTCTTTGGCTATTAGTATCATTTGTCTCCCCACCTATCCTGTAGTACTGAGGTGCTGTAGTGGGGACATAATGCAGAAGCATTGCCACATGATAAAGACAGCACTCGACATATAATAAAAATCAATATGGATAAGACACATATTACACAGATAATCTCATATGAAATAAATTAAACCCATTTTACAGATGGATTAATTGTTTGGTCCTTGTTCTGTTGACTTCCAGACCTTGTTATCTCTCCTGTTTTCCTGGATTGTATTGTCTCTCAAATATCTATATCACAGTTTTTGGCTGTGTTGTTTTCAACCAGCCTACTTTTGGGGGACCACGAGGATGTAGTGGCAGGACTAAAGCTCAAGGTCACTTCAGTATTCTCCCAAATCCCGCTGGCATAAGGCTCTTTCCCTGTCTGCTTTGTCTGCGGGATTCAGCACCAAGAGCTCTCAAGAGCAAATCCATAGGCAGCTAAATCAAGAAGGTGGCTCTCTTCCCTCCTCTTTGCTCCCCTCTTCCTGCAGAGATGCAAGATGGCTTTGAAATGCACCTATCTTCCTTCCCTTCTGATTGCCTTATTCAGATGCTTCCAACCTGAACATTTTCTACAGTCCCCTGCCTAATCACCCTGGAAAGTACCCAGGCAAGCCACTCATGGCCCATCCATCAAAGTACAGTGCATGTCTCCTTTCTCAGACAGAGGACATAATCATCCGTGCCTGCAGAGGAGAGTGTGTGCCCCGAGTTTCAGTGCAGGATCAGAGACTGGAAAAGTCTGTGTGCCCCCTCCCTTCCTTACAGTCTTTTACTTCTCCACCTGGGGAAAACAGCAGACAGAGGAGAGGAAAGAGAAGTTTAGCTGTCATCATTAAAATGACACTTTCTAGTCTCCTGTGAGCTTTCTCTCAAGTAGATTCTGCTAAGTTCTACTTGGATTAGTAAGCACAGAGAGTGAGTCATAGAGTGGCCCTCTAGAATTCTCTAGCCTGTGCTTATTATGTAGCACGGAAGTGTCCTGGCTAGAACAGGGCCTCTAATTTACCATGTCTTCTCACTAGGTGAGGTGAATAGGGCTCCACAAACCACTGTGGGGACCAATGGCATCAAATTCTAGTGCTAACAAAGGAAGTTCCATCATAGACAAGGAGTGAGAAGAAGCCAGGGTAGAAACAAGCAACCCCTGCTTCCATGCAAAGCTTTGTCCCCAGCCCATTCTCCAGACAGACAGAGGGTGCACACACAGACACACTAGCACAGCCTTCGCACGTGTGCTCACAGTCACAGTATTTACGGCACTCACGATGTGTCCAGCTTCTTTGTGCGCTCACAGCCGGCACTGCACTTTCCGTGGTTACCCTTAGGGTGGCGCTGTTTATTGGCGCCTTTTTGCTTGGCACATTCTGGTTCCTCTGCATGGAATCTCCTTTCTCTTTCCCCTAGCCAGAGGATCTGGCAAACTCATGTTGCTCCATGTAAAGTCAGCTCAGAGGTCCCTTCCTCTCAGAAGCCATCTCTGCCTCCACCCACCTCCAACATAAGGGTTTGCTTCCAGGTCCACATTGTGTATAGCACTGTCACCTTGCATCATTTTTGGGTGTGATAGTGTCTGTTGCACATACACCTGTGTCCTTGCTACACACTTTGGGAGGTAAAGCTCATCTTTTCATTGTATATAGTACATGTATAGAAATGTGCCTGGCACATAAAGGCAGTTAGTAGATATTTGTTGAATGAATGAATGAATAAATCATTTTTTGGGGTAGGAATGGTGTACAATATCTGACTACTACATGTGGATACTAAGAACTAATTGTTGTGGAGTAAAATTTCTTGTGTTTGCCTTTTTTTATAATTTTTTTTTTTTTTTTTTTTTTTTT
>NW_016810106.1:959547-1014547 GCF_001698545.2 Rhinopithecus bieti
TTGAGGTGAAGTCTCACTCTGTTGCCCAGGCTGGATTGCAGTGGTACAATCTCGGCTCACTACAACTTCCACCTCCCAGGTTCAAGCAATTCTCCTGCCTCAGTTTCCCAGATAGCTGGGATTACAGGTATGCGCCACCATGCCTGGCTAATTTTTGTATTTTTAGTAAAGTCGGGGTGTCTCCATGTTGGCCAGGCTGGTCTCAAACTCCTGACCTCAGGTGATCCACCCACCTTGGCCTCCCAAAGTGCTGGGATTACAGGTGTGAGCCACAGTGCCTGGCCTCCTGTTATAATTATTGTTGTCTTTCTATTAGAAACATTACCAAAATCTACTTTTACTTCATAACATTCATAAGACTCAATCTATAGAATTCCTCTTCTGGTACAAGCGCTCCCTCATTGGGCTTGGCATCTTATGGATTCACCCTTACATTCTCCCAAGAGAAGTCCCCATTCTTCAGTGGAAGAGATCTAGCTATGTCTACGGGTTTCCTGGTGGCGGGGGCTGGTCCCAGACTTAGACTGAGTTACAACTCTAACTTCCTAGCTAGTTCTATATGTGTCAAAATCCTCCAGCATGACATTTGCCATGATGACCAAGGAAATGTAGTATTTTTTCCTTTCAGCTAAATGTTAAAAGGCAAAAAGGCTATTTCTGCTCACCCAGAAAAACATTTTAGCTCTAGCAGAAAACAAAACAAAAAAAGTCTTACAACCTTAAAACCAAAAAGAGGCATTGAAATATAGTACCTGCTCCCCACGCTTTTCAAAACATTTCATGAGCAAGCACATGTAGCACATGTAGGAGAGGGGCCAAGTATGTTCTGAACTAACATTTTAGTGTATTATTTAAAATCTGGCCAGAGCACAGCATATTTGCATGCTTGTCTTTGGACTCTGTTTCTAAAACAAGGAGAGTGGTGATGAAATCCGCAGCCAGTGTGCTGGCCCCAAGCCTGGGCAGTTGGGGCTCCATCACACCCTGGAGCAGCCAGCAAAGTTGCTGGAGCCACTGATGTGAGGTGCCTTTGGGGTGGGCAGAGTTGTGGAGTCCTCTCCGTTCTCTGTAGCCAACACACGAGAGTCAACATGGAACTTGAGGTCTGTGAGCGTTTGCTGAGCCTGTGATCAGGAGGCACTCCTGGAGAATGAAAGCAGGTAGGCAGGAGACAGGTAGTATCCAGCTCCCAGGGACTCACAAGGAGCCCTAATGAAACAACATGGTTCTTTTTTAAGTGGACCCATTTCTCCCATTACGCCTTCAAACCTCCGGGTTTCCGCTGACCAAAAAACAGGCATCCAGGGTGGATCCTGCCACTGTGCAGTGCCCTGCTTTGTTTAGACAGTGCCCGTGTGAACATGAAGTTTCCTTCTGACAGACAGTAGCCTTCTCAGGCTAGAAGAGTAGACAGAGCTTCCACCTGTGTATGAGGGGAGTCTGCTGTCCTCATGCTGCCAATGCCCAACCAGGTGAAGGTTGTGTGTGTATGTGTGCACGCACGTGCATATCCTTAAATAGGTATAGGCATATGTCGTCAGTCTTCATTATTTGTGATTTTTGTATTTGAGAATTTGCCTATTTGCTAAAATGTATTTGTAGCCCCCAAATCAATAGTCAGGGCTCCTTTGAAGACATGTGCAGGGTAGGGAAACATTTGAGTTGCCTGATGTGCCTTTCCCAGCTGAGGTCGAACAAGGTGACCTTGGCGGGGCATGGTGGCTCACGCCTGTAATCCCAGCACTTTGGGAGGCCAAGGCGGGTGCATCATGAGGTCAGGAGATCAAAACCATCTTGGCTAACATGGTGAAACTCCGTCCCTACTAAAAATACAAGACATTAGCCGGGTGTGGTGGCAGGCGCCTGTAGTCCCAGCTACTCAGGAGGCTAAGGCTGGAGAATGGTGTGAACCCGGGAGGTGGAGCTTGCAGTGAGCCAAGATTGCGCCACTGCGCTCCAGCCTGTGTGACAGAGTGAGATTCCATCTCAAAAAAAACAAAAACAAAAACAAACAAACAAAAAACAAGGCAACCTCTGCCTTCTTGTTTCGTCTCTCATGCTGTAAACAAGTATCCTTTCTGTGGTCTATTTGATGTCGTATTCTTCCTTTTTTTTTGTGCCTTTGTTGATGATTTTACTGTTTGAAAAGGCCCCAAGCACAGTGCTGAAGTGCTGCCTTGTGTTCCTAAGCTCAGGACGCCTGTGATCTACCTTACGGAGAAAATATGTGTGTAAGAGAAGCTTCTTGGAGGCACGAGTTACAACATTGTTGGCCATGAACTCCATGTTAATGAATCAACAATATACATTAAATAGTGTGTCCTTAAACAGAAACACACTTAACACAAGGTTATGTGGTGATGAGTTGATGACAATGTTGTGAACAGAGGCTTGCAGGAACCTAACCCCGTATTTCCCCTAGCAGCAGTGGTTCCGTATTCACCAGTTCAGTGTTTGTGGTGACTTTCTGGAATGTAACTGCAGTTTGAGTATCCCTGATCAGAAATGCTTGGGACCAGAAGGGTTTTGGATCTTGGATTTTTTTTATGAGTTTGGAATATTTGCATTATATTCCTTACCAATGAGGATTGCCTTTGAGTGTCATGTTGGCGCTCAAAAAGCTAAGGATTTTGGAACATTTCAGATTTTGGATTTTTGGATGAGGGATGCTCAACCTGTTTCTTGGATAATGAGAATTGACTATATAAAGGGGTGAGGGAGAGGGTTTTATGTAGAGCTCTGTACCTATGATACCATATTTGAAAATGTCTACCATATTTGAAGTCATATGGAGAAGTCTCCATTACGCAGATTATACCTTCACACAGGTGGCTATGCTGGGTTGGGAGGTGGATATGGGAGATGAGGGTGCTGACATGAACGAAGGTGGTATGGTCTGAATGTTTGTGTGAATCCTAACCCAAGGTGGGTTAGATTTCAGCAGAACTCGAATAGATCATGATGGAGGAACCTCCATGGTGGGGTTCGTGCCCTTATAAAAGAGGCCCCTAAGAGCTGCCTCACCCTCTCCACCACGTGAGGGGTACACCTAGGACGTGCTGTCTGTGAACCAGAAAGTGGCCTTCCAACAGACACCAAATCTGCTGGTGGTGCCTTCTCTTGGACTTCTAGACTCCAGAACTGTGAGAAGTAAATTTCTGTTGTTTATAAGCCACCCAGACTGTGGTATTTTGTTACAGGACCTCAAACAGAATGAGGCTCAAGGCACCAGGGAAATGTGCTGACCGATCTTCAGTACAGTGGATTTATTAGAAAGGGTGCTGTACTGATGAGTCCGTGTCCTCCAGGTCAGGACAGAGGCCCAGGGAATGCCCTCGCGTGGCCTCTGGTGTGGTTCCTGATGCTTCCTCGGTCCTTCAGGTTTGGCTGTGGATGAACTGCCCCTCTGTCCACACATACGTAGAAAAGAACAGTGGGGCCAGGCACAGTAGCTCATGCCTGTAATCCCAGCACTATGGGAGGTCAAGGTGGGCAGATCACCTGAGGTCAGGGGTTTGAGACCATCCTGGCCAACATAATGAAGTCCCATCTCTACTAAAAATACAAAAATTAGCTGGGCATGCTGGCATGCACTTGTAGTCCCACCTACTCGGGAGGCTGAGGCAGGAGAATTGCTTGAACCTGGGAGGCAAAGGTTGCACTGAGCCGAGATCACGCCATCGCACTCCAGCCTGGCAACAGAGCAAGACTCCATGTCAAAAAAAAAAAAAAAAAAAAAAAAAAAAAAAAAAAAAAAAAGAAAAGGACAATGGGCAGTGCCCTGGGGCAGGGGAACTGAGGCAAAAGGGTGGGGATTGCAACCCCTCTGCTTTCTCATTTCCCAGAGAAGTGGTCTTGGATATCCAAGGAATGAATGAATTCTCAGGTGCTTGCTCCTGCCGGGCACTTCACATTGGATATCTTTGGACTTGACAGCAGCCCTCTGAGATACCATTATCTCCATTCTGCTGATGAAGAGCAGGCACAGCAGGATTGCCTGTATTGTCAGAGGACACACAGCTAGTAAGGGGTGGAATTTAAATTCAAACCTATGACAAGTAAAGATACCCTTATCTTTAGTTGGTGGCTGACTGGAAAAACAGATGCAACAGCAGGAAGAATGGAGGCTGAAGCTGGTGCATTGTCTGAGTGTCTAAAATCATGGTGCGTTTGAGGGAAATGAAGTTGAGTGAGTGGTTGCATGACTCAAGGGCGAGTTAGGGCAGAGCTTTTCAACTTAGGTGATTTTGCACCTCATGACATTTGGCAGTGTCTGGATTCATTTTTGGTTGTTGTCATAACAGGGTTGGAACACAGGGGAAGTGCTACTGGCATCTAGTGGGGAGAGACTGTGGATGCTGTCAAGCCTCCATCAATGCACAGGACCAGCATCTACAACAAAGAATTATCCAACCCCAAATGTCAATAATGCCAAGCCTGAGAATACCTGATTAAGGTGAAAACAGGCTCTTGAAGTGTTTTGAGTGGGAGTGTGTTAGGGGCTGAAAAGTTACAAACTATATCCAGAAACTTCAATAAAGGTATTTCCTTCTGATGTGCCATCATTCCTGGCTCAAAATTCACTTTCTTTCTACATTTTCTATATTCAGTAAGATATACTGTGTCTGCGAGCCAGGCCTATTGGTGCCTGTTCTGTGGTAAGCAGGCACCAATAGGTGACAAGGCAGGCAAGAGAGAGTGTCCCTGGACCTAAGAAACCAGGCTGTGGACCCAAAGCCATCTGGAAAAGACTCACGGGATGTGGGACATCACTCAAGGCTCAGGGTGAGCCTGGGGTCCAACAGTAAGGATGAGAACCAGGACAGCAGGTTCCAGAAAGCCAGGTCCCTTCATAAGAGGTCAACCTGACCTAAACGGACACCATTTAAAAAATTATTATTATTATTATTATTATTATTATTATTTCTCTAAGCCTTCTTAGCATTCCCAGTGTATCCTGGGGGAACTTGCAATTTTCAGAGACAGACTCATGAATAAAAATGAGTTGTGTAAATTCCAGTATTGAGAGTATTTGCCAAGTGCTGCAGGGCTGCAGAGGAGGTGATGGGCACCTTGGCCTGGAGAAACAGAGGAGGGCAAGGTTTCTGGGTAAGTCACTGCTGGAAACTAGAAGGTGAAGGGAGAGCCCAGGCAGAGAGAAGAGCATGGTGGGAGGCAAAGGTACCAGCAGGCAGAGGCAGGCAGGGTAGGAGTGTGCTATGGGCAGGGCAAGGAAGCGGGAGGTGCGGTGAGGGAAAGACCACAGGGAACTCCCCAGAAAGCAGAGAATTGGGTGCCTCCTGCAATTGTCCACTGTGGTTTCCAGCGAGAATCTCTCCAAAAGAGGAAAGATGCACTGTCCCGGTAGGAAAGCGGAGACATTCATTTCCAGTCCCTCTGTGGTAGGGTAGGGGTGACCCTCTCTCCAAGAGGTATGATAAAGCCAGTGTCCCATTTAGCATCAAAATAGAGAAGACAGTTCCTTCATTAAAAAAGCAAATTTTGCTGACACTAGATACCCTTTACAGAGGGCCAGGCTCTGGGAGCCTCCCTGCCTGGGTTCCCATCCCGGCTTCTGGGGTTCTGCTCTGTGCAGTCTGGGGTAGTTAACTTAATTTCTCTGTACTGCAGTTCCCTATCTGTAAAATGAGTAGAATAATTGTTCCTGCATCCATAGGTGTTTTATGAGATTAAATGATTTAGTGCAAATAAAGTGCCTGGAATGGTACCTAGGATATAGTAAATTCTCAGAATTAACCAGTGTTACTCTCTTTTTACCATTTAGGGACAGCAGAGGAAAGGGCTTTAAGAGAGTGTCATGTTCTAGAGCTGAACTTGTGAACTTGCACCTAGGTGTGCTGCAATTGGCTGACAGGTGTGCTTTTAAAAAAATTGAATTTGAATGCCTTTGCGTGGAGCTGGCATGATCCATGATTTGTCATAGTCCATCCTCTACCCCACCCCCTTGTCCCAAGCCTATACAGTGTCACACGTGCAGTGTCCCTTGCACTTGGCTGCCTAAATATGAGAGCAGAGGACACTGGCAATTGTATTAAGCGGAGAGAAGTTACAGGAGGAACGTTGGCAGGATTAGCCACAAACTGAGTCAGCTGTCATGCCACACACTTGGTGAGAGCCCTGCTTATACAGCGGCTGTGAATTTAACATATTGGGTTCAGCCTAGGAGCTTGTTGATGATCACTTTCTATGGCCAAGGGGTCATCCTGCAAGCTTCTGTCTCCAGGAGACAAGCTGCATTCAGGTCCAACCTTCCTCTCAGACCTGCGTCTGCACTGCTAGCACAGCCTCCTCCTTCCTACGCCTCCACCTGACCTGGTCCTATGACTGTGACATTGCCCCTTACAGCCACCCATTGGTGGACGCTCCAAGGCAGGCAAGAGAAGCAGTCTGCTTTCCCTGGCACTCACCAGCCTGAAGAGCTGTGCTAGTGGTAGAGTAAGGAAAGAACCCTGGCCCCAGAGGTGAAAGACCTCACTGAAGTGTGACCTTGGTCAGGTCCCTGAGCCCTGCAGACCTCTTCCTTGTCTATAACCCCTGGGGTACTGTATTGCTTGCAGCACCTCCTTGATTATTGCGTTGTTAGAGAGAGGCAGTATTTGTACTGGTGCTTTATTATTATTATTTTTAATGTTACTCTGCAAATGATGGACATTCAAAATAATTAGCAATGCTGCATTATTTCTTGAAGTGTGGCCAACCATCCACAGCCTGGGCTAGAAAGCAGAAATGGGGATGTCGATTGTGGTGAGGGTCCCAAACTGTACTGGGGAGAAGATAGATGGAAGCAAAGAAACTCTATACACAGAGGATTTCAAAGAGTTAGTACCAAAAAAAAGACTGTAAAATATCTTAATAACTTTTGTATTGACCATGTGTTGAAATGACATTTCAGATATTTTGGATTAAATAAAATATTAAATATTCATTAAAATTAATTTTGCATGTTTCTACTTTTAAGTGTAGCTACTTTTTTTTTAATATAGTAGAAAATGTGCAGCGTATTTCACTTTAGACCAGCTGCATTGCAAGTGCTCACTGCTCACATGTGGCTCTCATTGAACAACACAGCTATAGCCATATACAAATTGCATTCTGTATGTGCCATTGGACTTCAAGACTTTTTCCTCCTTCTCCTTGGAGTAGCCTCAACTCTAACTTCTTTCTCTGGATAATTCCTGTTCATCCTTCAGAGCAAGGTCTAGCATCAAATTATCTTGGATGAGTTTTCTGACCCCTTAGTCTGGGGCCCCTTTTCCACAGCTCCTGATGATCGGCACATACCCTGGGGCTCACGGATAGTTTATAGGAACAGTGGGAGAGAATACTTGAAATCGACTGTTTCCAGATCAGATCTGTGTTGTAGGATTTTTCCTGTCCAAGTGGCATAGTCCTCAAATGAAAAAGTGTGAGAAAACGCTTTAAACATTTCATCCTGCTGTAGACAGGTTCAGTGTAACTATAAAGGTTATAAATGAGAATCCAAAGAAACATTTGCAGAATCATACTTACCTTCTACCCCAATTCTGTAGGATCACTGTGTCTGTGATTGGCTGTCAGTTACAAGCAGTGATTTTTCTCTGTTCATAGCTTAATAGACTTCTGGATCTGGGTGATTTTTAATGGAGCTTATTTTTAGGTGCATCTGATCACATGATTTGGTAAATATTGGACCCAGAAACTGATGGAAAAAACAAATCCCACATGAATTTGTTGTGCCCTTTATTGTATAGTGGAAAGATGAAAATGAGATAGGGAGACATAAGGAAATGCTATTGTTACATTTAAAAATGGCAGCTTTACACATATAAATGACTAGGATTGGCTATTGTCACCTTCACAGCAACTGAGTTGGGTTTGACTTCCTGTTCCTGTGGCTGCAAGGCCTTTGCCACATTACCCAATCTTAATTTGTCTCTGTTTCCTTATCTTCCACTGGGCATAGTGACCATCTGATAGTGTGACTGTAAAGGGTAGAAATGAGATAACACATCTAGTAGTTAGAATCTATTAATCTCCAGTTAAGTCAAGTTTTTGCTATTCTTTTAGTTATTTTAGTTATTCACTTATAGTTTTGTTAAGTAATGGTTCTCTATGGTCTTTTTTAAAATCTAGTTATCAAGGACTAATAAAGGAGCATGAAATTCATCCATATGATGTTTTTCCTCCTCAGTTCCTCTTTGTTCTAACTTTTAGATAGTGTTTGTTTTATCTTAAATGTACCTGACCTCGTTTGCTCCTGTTACTGTTTTTTATTTTCAATTTTTACGTGTCTAATTTATTGAGGTATTACTTACATGCAATAAAATTTACCCCTTTAAGTGTAGGACTTGATGAATTTTGATAAACATATACAGTTGTGTAAACACCAAAATGTGGAGTTGTCCAAGTGGTATAAAGTGATGGTTATGCAAGATGAATTAATTCCAGAGATTTGCTGTACAATACATGTCTGTGGTCAACCATACAATTTTAAGTGGGCACTTAAAATGTATAAGAGGGTAGATTTCATGTTAAGTGTTTTACCACAATAAAACAAACAAGAAAACAAAAGACACAAGACACTTTTGGAGATATCTGTTACCTTGATTGTGGTGACGGTTGCATAAGTATATGTGTGTGTCCAGACTCATCCAATTGTGTGTGTTAAATATTTGCAGTTTTTGTATGTCACTTCCACCTCAGCAAAGCTGTTAAAAATGATATAGAAGAGGTTATATATATTTATTTATTAGATAGGGTCTCACTGTCGCCCAGGCTGGAGTGCAGTGGTGAAATCCCGGCTCACCACAACCTCTGCTTCCTGGGCTCAAGTGATTCTCCAGCCTCAGCCTCCCGAGTAGATGGGACTACAGGCATGCGCCACGAACACTTGGCTAATTTTTGCATTTTTTGTAGGGCCAGGATTTTGCCATGTTGGCCATGCTGGTCTCGAACTCCTGAGTTCAAAGCAATCTGCCCTCCTCGGCCTCCCAAAGTGCTGGGATTACAGGTGTGAGCCACATGTCTGGCCAGAACTTCTATATTTTTTAAATTTAGGTGATATCATACCTCTCTGCCCCTCCTTGTATACTGGCACCTGCCCATTCCTGAGTTTTTGATTTTAGCTATCAGATAGCTGGCATATGTCTTTGAAAAGCTTTCTTGGTGAAAGTCTTAGGATTGATGTATTTCCTTGGTTCTAAAGTGTCTGAAAAAAGGGTTTTTGCTTCTTCATACCTCAACGTACGTCGCCCAGGTAAAAATACTTCCTTACCACAGTCATTTCCTCCTGATTGCGCAGCTCTTGACTCCTAATGGAATGGGGCGGTAAGCTCAGATTAGCCTGCTCTCTGTTCCTTTGTGTGCAGGTACCATGCTTTCCTTGCCTGCCTACTCATGAGAACAGTTGCTTTAACCCTGAGTATATCTAGGTGTGAATGTTCCTTCGTTCCTTTTCCTAGGAAATTGATGCTTTACTTGCATTGGATTTCTTGTCCTTGGGAGGTGTGCAAAATGCATTTCTCAACCTCCTTTCAACTCTCTCCCCGGTTTCTTCAGCTTGTCATACTCTGCTCCTGCAGGCCATGTCAGCCAAGAACTTCCCTTCTCCCTTCTATAGCCTTCTGTCTCCTTTCTGCTCTTTCTGTCTCTGCTATCCTGCCCTCTGGCTCCTGACTCCACTGCAGTATGAATGTGCTTTGCTGTGTCACTAGACTCCTGGACCCTAAATCCAGTGGGCCCCTGGTGGTTCTTCTGTTGCTTTACCAGTTGGCAGCAGCAGATGGGGTTTTTGACATTCTCTTCTCCCTTGGCATTTCTGACAGAGTTTCTTCTTTTTGTCTCTAACATCTCCCAAGCCATTTATTCTGAGTCTTCCTCCAGATCTCCCCTTCCTTGGGCCATTCCTTAGATCTCCCTGCAATCCCCCTCCCCACCTTGGTTTCATCTTTAATCACCCCCCTTCTCATTCTCCACTCTCCCTCTGGGTTATCTCCTCTGTTTCCTTAGGTTTGACCATCACCTCCATTCACTTCCCTGCTTTGGCCCTTATATACTTAGATAAGGCTTCTCTAATTAGGGTATTAGTAGTACCTGCTCATAGTTTTGTTGTGAGGATTACATGAGGCACTATACATAAAGTGTTTAAAACAGAGCCCAGCACGTAGTAAGTGCTCAATAAAACCTGGCTGTTAGTAATATGTTGTTATAAGTATTATTACTAATGTGTTTCTGCTTTGTCTAACTTTAATTCTTGGAGACCTAAATCATATCTTACTACTTTTTTAACACTCCCTCTTAACACGCCATCACAGTGTGTCTGAAGTATAACAGAAGCTCAGAAACGCTTGTTAAAAATTAATTAATGGGTATGTTCTCAAAAGTATTGAAAATAAGCATTTAAGCAAAAACTATACAAGAATGTTCATAGCGCTCTTTATAATAGCTAAGAAGAGGAAAAAACCCGAATGTCTATCAGCAGATAATGGATAAACAAAATGGTATATCTATACAATGATGTATTGTTCAGTCATAAAAAGCAATGAAGTAAGATACACGCTATGACATGAATGAACCTAGAAAACATTAAATGAAAGAAGGCAGTCACAAAAGGACACATGTTGTGAGATGCCATTCATAAGAAAGGTCCAGAATAGGCAAATCCATAGAAATGGAAAGCAGATTAGTGGTTTCCAGGGAGGGGATGGGGGAGAGAAAGTGGGGAGTGACCGCTTGATGGACATGAGGCTCTCTCAGAGTGATGAGTGTTCTGGAACTAGATAGTGGTGATAGTTGTGAAACATGGTGAAAGTACCAAAGTGTCACTAATGGTAAATTTTTGCTACATGTGCTTTACTACTGTTTTTAAAATGAATGAATGATTGGATGGATGGATACATGGATCATGTGAAGACATACTGCCTGAGGTTTTGTCAGTGCAATGAGACCAGCAATCAATTCCTCACTGCCACCCTGGAGGGTCACATGCACTGGTCCCCCCTGCGTTATGATGACCCAAGTGCTTCAGCCTCACATTGCTGACCCCCCTTTCTGTATCTTCATGGCTCATTGTGAGAAGCAAAGGAGCTGTCCAAGGATGTTGTGATACGTTCCATGTTGTCGGTAACACACTTGGAGGTGATATCTCCTGGCAGCTGCAGAGAAAGCCAGTTCAGTAAGTTTGGGGTTATTAGGGAAGAAGGGGGAAAATGGTGAGAATGTGCCCTAGGAAAGTAGGGTCCTCAGACATGGAAAACAAAACATCATATATTCTCACTTCTAAGTGGGAGCTAAGCTATGAGGACACAAAGGCATAAGAGTGATATAATGAACTTTGGCAACTGGGGTGTGGGGAAATTTGGAGGTGGATGAGGGATAAAAGACTACATATTGGGTAGAGTGTACACTGCTTGGGTGATGGGTGCACTAAAATCTCAGACACCACCACTAAAGAGCTAATCCAAAAAACACCTGTACCCCAAAAACTATCGAAATAAAAGTTTTTTTTTTTTTAAGACAATAGCATCCTAAGATACCTTAATAAATAAAAATCAGAGAAGGTCTTTTGCAAGCAAACCTTATTAGAAATACTTTTAATGGTTGAGATTAAAACATATCTCCTAAATGATCCTTCCAGGAAACTCTGAAGTTCTTGAGGATAAAGACCTTGGCTGTCTTGCTAATGTTGTCTCCCTGAACCTTGCTTGGGTCTAGGCACTGAGTGGGCGCCCAGTAAACATGGAGTATTGACTCAGATCCTGAATATTGAAATAATTGATTATTGAATCAGATATTGAGCCAGATAATTTTCCAAACAAAATGAATACCACCCTGTGCTTCTTGTTTGTTTTTTCCCATCACCCATTTCTGGGGAGTTTTTCAGGTTTTGCAGGTAGACCTGGGACTAGGAACATTGCTGAAGGTCATTGATCAAAGACAGAACTTCAGTCAGTTACCAGAGGTATTTTCTCCCCTGTAAATGATAGGCCATCCTGCGGTACCCTGCCTTCTCCCTGCTGTTTATGAGGATGGATTATTTCTGATTCAGATATTTCCAATCCTTTAATTCTTTCTTTCTCAGTGAACTAAGCTCTTTTACTCTTCAGTGAAAATGGCACTGTGCATAAGTGTCTGGCATCCACACTAGGAAAAAGCTTTCTGTGAATATGTGGCCTTTTAGAATGAAGGCAGTGATCTTTAGAGTTCTTAATTACCCAAGCCACCAACTGATCTAAGCCCTGGTCCATACTCCAAAGAGGAGGGAAGGATTTGGATGTCAGTTTAAGCCTTAGCATCTGTTCTGTATTCAGGGCTCATAGTACAAATGTGTTACTTTCCACCCCCCTCAGTGGAATGTATTTTTCTTATTTTTCCCTCTATAAAACATGCATGTACCTTAGAATTTTCCCATTGGAGTTTATTTAATAATTACCCAGGTTTACTTTTTATTATATGTTAATGATTTTACTAAGTTGATAGATTAAATGTAGAAATTATTAATGGATTCATTTATGAAAACTGTTAGGAACAGGAGTCTCACAAAGGTTCAAACTTTCCACATATCAGTATCATCCAGTTCAAGGGTCAACAAACTATGGGCCCATGGGTCAAATTCCATTGACCATATCTGGCCCTTTACAGAAAAAGTTCGCCAACCCCTGGTCTGGTTCAACACTTAGCATAAGCTACTGCTCATACCTACCCTATTTTGGCCTATGTTCTGGCATTGATTGATTACTAAAATTGGTTTGCCATTCTCAATTCTCTTCACTTGCACTAACTATCGTTTATGACTTCAGACCTGCTAGTTAACTTATCTGAGATACAGGTGCCTCATCTGCAAAAGGGGGACATAATACAGTTTTCATCATTAAGCATTTCATCAAGTGAGTTTACATATACAGGTTGAGTACCCCTTATCCCCAAGAATCTTAGGACCAGAAGTGTTTCTAATTTTATTTTAATTTTGGAATATCTGCATGTGCATAATGAGAGATTTTGGGGATGGGACCTAAGTGTCAACATGAAATTGTTTTGTTTCATATACACCTTATGCACATAGCTTGAAGGTGATTTGATAAAATAGTCTAACTGGTTTTGTGCATGAAACAAAGTGCCGACTGCAGTTTGACTGCACCTCATCACATGAGTTCAAGTGTGGAATTCTCCACTTGGCAGTACTCAAAAAGTTTCAGATTTTGAAGCATTTTGGATTTCAGACTAGGGATGCTGAACCTGTATAAATCACCTAGCATACTGTCTGGCAGTTAGCAGACCCTTTCTTCTTTCTACCTCTTCCCTAAAGAGTATGACCATTTATCCATGAAAACAAAATTAAATGGCACTACAGTGTAGAAGTAAATTTGCTATCACTCATCCTGGGTTTAAATCACTGTTCTGCCGCTTACTAGGTATGTGACCTTGAGCAAGAGGCTTAATCTCATTAAACCCCCTCTAAAACCAGAGATAATAATAGTATCTATGTCCTAAGTACAATCGTGACTCTTCAGTATACAGTGCACATCAAGTGCTTAGCATAATGCCTTGCACCCAGTATATACTAATTAAATGGTAGGATCTATTATTGTCATCATCAGTGTTATTTTTAATTTCTTAGGGTATACAAACTATTGGTGAGGATCATGGCATTCATCAGCTCTACCCACATTTGCCAACATCAACTCTCCTAGTCAGCCAAACCTTTTCCCACTGAGCTTCACTTAAGCAAGCAAAGAAAACATGTTTTCCTGGGGAAAATGAATCTAGAGCTTCACCATCCACATTTGGCGCATTAGAAACATTCCAAAAGGAAAAGCAACAGAGAGGCTGGATTTGCATATTTCTTTCAGACCTGCTGCCTGATTCCCTTCACACTTCCTGGCTGCATTGTCAACAAGTCCTCTTGGCCTTAGCTGTACCTGTGTGGTTGTAGTAGCACCACTCACATTTCTCAGGGGTTGGTGTGGGGAGAGGCCTCACTGCTCTGATGGAGCTGCCCAAGGGACATCCATTCATTGGTCTGCTTGTTTATTCATTCGCTTCAAATTTATTTTACTGTACTGGGTGCAGAGGTAACAAAGAATATTAATACCTAGCCTTTCCATTAAGGGGCTCACCATCTTGGACCCCAGTTTTGAAGATATATTGGAGAGGCAAGAGTTTGGGGGCTGGGAAATCTGACAGTTTAAAAATAATCCAAGCAAAGATGGTGAATGGATTCATAGGGTGATAGAGGGGAGAAGGGGGTACTCGGCTGGCCAGGGATGAAGCTTTAGTTGGTATGAAGTTTCTAAGCTCATTCATGTTCTGAGTGGGTCCTTTCTAAACATAACTCCTTGACTATAAATCCCTTTTACTCCAGGGATCATTCCATAAGGAGTGTAGCCCTGGCTGGCTTTGCAGTTTTCTCCCTCATATCATGCAGCTGTTGTTGGGCACGGAGCATGCTGTATGCACTAGGAAGTGAGTGTGTCTCCTGGTACCCTGGCACCCTGGTGCCCCTTGAACAAACACAGTCCCAGGAACAACAACTGGACTTCTGTGCAAGCTGAACTTCTGTTTCTACTTCTGTGCAAGCTGAACAAAGGCACCAGCCTACTTTTCCCAGGTCCAGGAAAGACTCCAGTGCACCATGATGCTAAAGACGGAGGTGCTTCCCTTGGCCTTGGGTCCAGGTGACCGTAATCCATGTGCAGAAACTGGCATGACCCTTTATAGAACAGCAGGTTCCACTGGGGCGGGATTGCTGGCAGCTGTGCTTTTCTTGTCAAACACTGGCTTGGGAGAGTCAAAAATAGATGGTCCTGGGACCAGTCTGGGTTCAGGAAGTGGCATGAGCAAGTTGCCTCCCCCTTAGGGAGAGTGAGCCACATTCCTCAGAGTGACAGGCTGCCTGGGAGGGTAAAGAACAGGGCAGTGGCCAGGCTGGGGCGGGATGATTCAGATGCCTGGCCTTCCGGCTGCCATGGTCCTTCTCCCACGAGCCAGGCCCTCCTTGCTGTGCCAGCCAGGGACTCCCATTTCTCCCTGCTCCTTTGTGCCATGGCTCACCTCTGACTATGACGCTTCCTGCTCAGAAAGCTCTGTGGGACATCATCGCTGGGCAAAGAAAGTGTAAACTCATCCTGTGAGGCCCCTTGGAGTCTGTGCGTATCTTATCTCATCTCTCTTTAGACTCTGCTTCATGCCCTTTATGCTCCAGCCACTCCAGACTCCAGCTTGACATTCCCCCAGAATGCCCATGCTTTCCCACCTCATGGCTTTTTCCTCTAGTTCTTCCCATCCTGCAGAGTGCTTCCTACCTGTGCGCATTCCATAGGTCCTTCAGGGACCAGCTCACACTACGTATGGTGATCGTAACATTTATCATCTAAACAAGGATTTTTTCAGAACAAATTTCACAAACTACCCCTACCTTTGGACCATGAGGTCATGCAGTCACCCAATCTAAAAACCCTTTACAAAGAGGACTGTATCCCTCCCTTATCTGGCTCTCTCAATTTTTTCTTGTTGGAAAGGTTGTCACAGAGTATGGACATCAGGGTAGATGCTTAGTTTCGGCTCCAGGTTCTGAGCTCCCTGAGAACAGACACAATGCCCAGTGAGTCTTGTCCCCTCACCAGCAGCCTGTACGACCCCTTGCCCAAAGATGATGCCCACAGACCCTCAAAGTAGCTGCTTGCTGGTGAGCACACTTTGATGCTGCATGGCTGCATGCTTACATGCCTTCCTCTGTCCCCAGCACCACTTATTGAAGTTATGCACATCATTGCAGGAGAGGGCGTGCCCACAGCTGCAAAGTCCTTGGCACACAAGGCGAGGACTCTGCTTCAGCCAGCATGCCAGATTCTGGCCCTCAGGCAGCTGCCCAAAGAGCTCTTGCCAGTGCTGTGGCTCTTGCTAATATTTGATGATTGTCAGAGAGGGACCACCTGTGGGTCATGCTGGCCGCACATTACTTTAGGCAAGAAACCCAGAGTGTGGCTTCTTGTTTTGCATCAAGTCCGTTAGCAATCAGGGCAGGGCCCTAGTTTTAAGATGGCTTAGCCCACACTGGAGTACCTAGTTAAGTAACAGGTTCATAGTCCAGCCTTGGCTCTGAGGAGGGCTTGTAGGAGAAATAGTTGTAGTTTCTTTCGACAATTCTGCATTTGCTATAAGAGCTTATTGAAGATTCCTTTAAGGGTTCATAAGATTGATCTCCAATAAAGCAGTGATTTTCAACTCTTTTTCTTCCTTAGCTAGAGAATCCTTGTTTCAAACAACATCTTGGGTGGACATTCTAAAATGGGAAACAACCAAGTAAAGCTTTTGTGGACAAAGGCAGTGTTAGGACTTGAAGTTCTGTGCCCTTGCCACAGGCTCCCTTTATAGAGTTTCTGAGAAAACAGCTTAAAAGTCACTGCTCTAGAGTTTAGTAAGGAAGATACGTGTCCTGGAATCACAAGTGATTTGAGTTGCTGACAAGTGATTTGAGTGAAGCACAGGCTAAGACGGGTGGGAGGACAGGTGTTGCCCACTAGCCCTACAGGAGGTGTTTAATGGATGCTGGTGGGTGGGGAGCTGCCTGGGCTTGCCCAAAGCCACTCAGCTCCATTATAAGTCTCCCAAGCCCAGGACTGTGCATTACACCCAGCAAGGGAAACAGGACCCTCTCCAGGGATGCCTTCCCTGCATCACCCCCACCCCAAACTCCTAGGAATTGAGGGAATTTGTCCCTTTACAGAATGGCAGCCCCTGCTTGGGACTATGGGAGCAGCAGTGAGAGACTGACCTCATCCAAAGTGGATGATCTTCTCCAGGCATCCCTTTGTCTTATTTCCATTAAGCTGGAGATGGGAGTAGTCAGAAGTAGCAGTCACATTTTAACAAGCTATGTTTCACAAGATACACTTGACCTTTGCTGTAGTGATCAATAACTGAGCATGTACCCTCTGCCAGGCATGGTCCTATATGCTGTGCATGCACATATTATCTCATTTCATTTTTACAGCATTCCCACTTTATAAAGGCTGTTCCAGTTAAGAATTTTAATAAGAAGTCTTCGTGCATTTCTTGCACCTTTTTCTTAAAGTATGACCCTGAGAGTTACAGGAATGGGAGGCTATTTATTTCTAGAGAAGTTCTCTCTGACTTCCCAGGAGGAGAGTCAGATCCATACCCTTTATCCCCATCCCTTGTTTGGCCTGATGGAGGGTGTCTGGCCCTACCTGAACGAGCCTTGGAAGGTTTCGCTGCAATTCTGACTTAGTTTTTAATTGACTGAGAACTGATTGAGAACTGAAACCCATCAGAAAGAAGCATGAGACTAAATTTCTCCTGAGAGCTCAGCTCACTTTTAAAAGTAAATTACTTATATCCTCCTCGAGGCGGTAAAAGCACATTTGGTTGGTTGTGGCATGGGGAGGCCACTAGGACTATAACTTTGTGAAAATCAAGGTTTAAAATGTGTGACAAAAAGCAATAAAATCATGTTGATAGACATAAAAGAGATCAACGTGGAATGTGCCCTGGTAGCAGAAACAGGGTGGAGGAAAGTTGGAATTCACAAACATGTGTACAGATCTCTGGTTTTCTAAGTCCAGTTAGAAGATATTCAACCCATGTCACATTCCTGGACCATAACATCGCTCTAATGTTGATCTAGAAGCTGCTGTCTATTGTACAGATAAATCCGTCTATGTTAACAAGGCTAATCAATCAAGGAGGAAAATCAAGACAGGGAGCTTGTGAGAGTGGATGTTGTTTCTGGTCACAAGGCTTCCAGGTCAGCGCTGTACCTCTGACCCTCCCCAACCAAACAAGGGTTCTGTTTATCCAGACCAGGGGGCCACCAGGTCAGATTTGCAGTCAGTTATTCCCATTGAGGAGAGGGGTGTGTGCTTTCCTGTTTAATTGCTTGTCTGACCAAGCCATGAGTTGCAGGGTCTACCTCTTTGTTGGCCTTTTCCAGGAGGAGGTAATGGGAACTCAGTGCAGTGACATAAATCCTCTTTCCAGACTGTTATTCAAGGTTTGAAGGGAGATAAAGTTAAATTTAACCTCCCACTTCAGCTATTTTCACAAGAAAAATAAAAATTTAAAGCATATTTCCTGGTGATTCCATCATCTTTCTTATCAGAGATTTACAAATAATTCTAAAAGTTGAGAATTTCTGCAAAGTCTGAATACCCTTGAGCCTTTTTCCTGAGAGATAAGATGGTGTATTTATGCACATACATTCAGATAAGAGGTTGCAAATGTTTTTGCTTAAACCTCATTGGTAAAGGTTGTGATAAGCACCAATAATACTTTATTAATTTTATACTTGTATTCTTTAATAACATAGAAGGCATATGATAAAACAAGCAAACATGTACATAAAAAGAGGAGATAAAGATGAAATAAACAGTATTGTAAAATGTCTCACTAGCCCTGATGGCTTTATACTGTCATCAGCTGATATCTCAAGACATAGAGATATTTGGAGTCACTTAGAGTGACATTTATTGTTAACGATTTTGAGTATAAATCCCTATTTCCAGTTATTTTATCCATAATTTCACATTTGTTTGCTGAATGGTCACTGGTTTTCAACTTTATGGTAGGGCTGGCAAAAGCTTTTATTAGGGGAATGAGAGGCCCTGCCATTTTTTGGTGTTGTGTTTGTATTATTATCTTCAACTCATGTTTTTTTTGCAGTAATCTTTTTTTAAGTGAAATTTTTCTTAAGTAGATCATACATGGAAGCACATAAGTGCTTCATCTCAGATCGTAAGTGTACAACATGAATTTTCACAATATGTACACACTCATATGACCACTACCCAGATCAAGGGAGATAGAACATTCCCAAAGCCCCCATAGTGGCTCTCCAAGTCACTCCCACCCTCTTCTTTCCCAAAGTAACCCCCAAAGTGACCTCTCTTTTGATGTCTATTACCTTATATTATTTTTGCCTGTGTTTGAGCTTTATGTGAATGAAATGATGGCATCTATTCTCTGGTGTCTGGCTGCTTTTGCAGTACATTCTGCTTGCTGGATTCATCCATGTTGTCACATGTAGTTGTAGTTTCTTTTGTTTAAGTGCAGCACTCCATTCTGTGACAGCCCCATTTCATTATTCCTTCTACTATTGAGGGCATTTGTGTAGAATCCAGTTTGGGGCTATCATGACTAGTGTCTCTGTGAGCATTACTGTCCCTGGGTTTTGGTGAACATATGCCCACATTTATGTGGCATGTGCACCTAGGAGTGGAATTGCTGAGTCATAAGGTATGTTCATTGTTAGTAATACTGTCCAAAAGTATCAATGTACATTTCCTAATGAGCATGGGTTGAGGAGCTCTTCCATGCTCACTAACACTTGGTATTACTGTCGTCTTCTTAGCTTTAGCCGTTCTGGTGGATACTGTCAGCATGGTCCTTAGGTCAGACAAGGGAGTCCCTCAGGCCCTGTGTCACAGAGGGCCCTGCACTAGTGCTACTCAGGAGTGTGCCAGGTCTGGAGGGTGGTTGCTTGCAAAGAGCCACAGGACCACTTCCAGGGCCTGCTTGTCCTGCAGAAGGTAGCCTGAAGGGGTGGCCAAGAGATGCTTCTCATCAGAGATGGGATGGAAGGAAGAGTGAGTGCACAGAGCTGGTTCCTGTGGGCTTCCTAGTCTACATGTATGTGGGGGAGCCTTCGAGGAGCAGGATGGAGCCCTGGGTTCGGGGAAAAGGGTGCCATGACCAGAGCCTGGCTCTCCCCTTTGTAACAGGCTTCCAGTGCCAAGGAGGCTGGTAATTCCACATTTGGACCTGGTCCTCTGAGTTTACACTCCCTTGAGGAGTGTGACAAGGTGAAACCAGTGGAGGTGGGCGGTGGGAGCACCTGGCGGGCAGAGGCTGAGTGGCATGGTTTTTTGAGAGATGAGGGAGTACCTGCTGACCACCATGCTCGGTTTGTTTTTGCCCTTTCCTCGGCCACTGTCCAGGTAGGGGTGTGATGGTAGAGTGATGGTGGGCAAGCAGCTGAGCCTGGGTCGGGGGTGAAGAGCCTCCCTGGCTTCCTGGGGAAAGAGGACAAGAAGGTGGATGTGCACCCCATGGGCTTCCAGAGAGATAAGAATAAGGAGATGGGGAAGTGGCTGTGGGTACCTATTGGCAGCAGGATCCTTTCCTTCCATCCTTGCCTGCCTCCTAGAGCTCACTGTCCCAAAGAAAGATAATGTGAGTGACAGGTGTCATTTTAATTCTCTAGTAGCCATGTTTTTATATTAAAAAAAAAGTATGCAGAAAGAAGTAAAATTCATTTTATGTTGACCTAATAGAGCCAAAATATAATTTCAATAAGTGATTAATGTAAACCTTACTAGTGAGACGTTTACTTTTTTTTTTTTTTTAACTAGGTTTCAGAGTCAGATGTGTATGTTGACTCTTCCAGTCTGACCTCAGTTCAGACCAGCTGCATTGGTTAACCTCCTGGACAGGGCAGCCCCAGAGGGGATCATGGCCTTTGGTAGGAAATTAAATTAATTTGGGGTTTGTACTCTCGATAGCTATTTAATATGAACTGTTGCCTTTCCATGATTTTGATTTTGTTATGAAGATATGTTTGTAAAAATAGGAAGATAGAATATATTTTAAGTTTGTTAGGTTGAATTTAAACTTTTAACATCGAGCCATATGGGGAGGAGGGTGTCTCCATTTCTACCTTTGCCCGTAAATTCTGGTAGCGGTCAGTGGTCAAGAGAGAGGCAGAGTTGGTGGTGGCCGTGGTCAGATGCTGTCCATCTCAGTGTATCCAGGCAGGGACACAGGCAAGGACCATTACTGGGGCTGTGAAGCCCCAAAGATTCTTTGCGACCTGACCAGAAGTTGCTTTTTATCACTTACAGATTTGAGGTTTTCTAGGAAGGTGATGCAGGTTTTAAAAATCGCATAGTTGAGAAGCCTGGCATCAATACACATACTAAGGGAACAAAATTCAGTTCTTTGTGTTGTGTCAGTAGGTGCCACATGAAGGGGTAGCATAGATCTGCCTTTTTCCCCGTATTCCTAGAGCCTAGTGTACACAGTAAGTGCTAATTAATTAACTTGTTTATTCAACATGTATTTACTGAACACCTTTCATGTGTCAGGTGCCAAGTGATGTATTACGTTCTGGGGATACAACAGTGAACAAGACCAAGTTCTTGCTGTCTTGGAATTTATGTATTATTGATAGGAAGCCTGTTTTGTTAATAATAATTAAAAAAAAAGGTCAGGCATGATGGCTCATGCCTGCAATCCCAGCACTTTGGGAGGCCAAGGCGGATGGATCACCTGAGGTCAGGAGTTTGAGACCAGCCTGGCCATCATCGTGAAACTCTGTCTCTACTAGAAACTACAAAAATTAGCCAGGTGTGGTAGCGGGCACCTGTAATCCCAGCTACTAGGGAGGCTGAGGCAGAGGGAATTGCTGGAACCCAGGAGGCGGAGGTTGCAGTGAGCTGAGATGGCACCACCGCTCTCCAGCCTGGGTGACAGAGTAAGACTTTGTCTCCAAAAAAAAATGATAATAATAATAAATTGTGGTCACAGCTCAAATGACATTCTGACGTATGATGGATTCTCAAAGAGCTCAGAAGAAAAATAGTAGTTTTCCTGAGTCTCAAAAGATTAATGATTAGTCAGCAGACACAAGGGATATTTAAATACCTAAATGAGGGGTCCTCCTGGCCACGCGGAGGATGTGGGATTTGCTGGTAAGGGTTAAGGGAATCCATTCAAGAACACTTGTCTCAAACTTATTTTGACCTACAAACCCATGTCTGTACTATTCTTTGTCACCTGACAGATAATTGTGTTTTATCACTTACAGATGTAGGGTTTTCTAGGAGCTGATGGGAAGGAGATATACATTTAAAAAATGGCATAGGGTTGGGTGTGGTAGTGCATGCCTATAATTCTAGCACTTAGGCAGGCCGAGGTGGGTGGATCACTTGAGCTCAGGAGTTTAAGACCAGCCTGGGCAATGTGGCGAAACCTTGTCTCTACAAAAAAATACAAAAAACTAGCCAGGCGTGGTGGCATGTACCTGTAGTCCCAGCTACTCAGGAGGCTGAAGTTGGAGGATCACCTGTGCTGGTGGGTCGGGGAGTGAGGGGGCGGGGAGGGAAGTGGAGGCTGCAGTGAGCCATGATTGCACCGCTGCACTCCAGCCTGAGTGACAGAGTGAGGCCCTGTCTCAATCAGTCAATAAAGGCATAGATGAGAAGTATAGCATCATTAATGAAATAACAAGTGAACACAATAAATTAACATTTAAAAATAAAATTAAAGAAATTAAAAATTTAGTGAGCCCAAGGAAAACTTGATTACATGGGATGGTTCAGCATGAGACACAATAAAAAGGAAACTTGTAGATCAATTAGTAAAATAATCAAAATCCTTTGGGTCCTTTTCAGTGGTGTTTGAACTTGAGGGGAATAAGAATCACCTGGAGGGCTTGTTACACCACAGATTGCTGGTCACTGTGCTCATAGTTGGTAATAGATCTAAGGTGGAGCCTGAAAATTTGCAGTCCTAATGAGTTTCCAGGTGTTGCTGATGCTGCTGGTCCAGGAACCAGTCTTTGAAAAAATCACAGGTTTATTTCATTGCATCACTCTTATACGCACACAACAGCTTTGTGCTTCAGTTTCATACAGTTAACACAAGGACAGACCATAAATCCTACCAATAACGCAAAGCGAGGTAGGATATAGCCCGATCATGGCTGCAAAAAGATTGCTGGAAAAACACAGCAACTATGTGTACAGTTTTCATCTCTGTCTTATACTTAACGTTGGTGTCCTTGACTAGTTTAGCCAGTCTCTTGTGTCTCCTTGTGAGGATATCAAAATTAGGTTGTCTGTAACCTGACTCTTCTTGAGTTGGTTCATCTCCTGACACTGCCCTTTTCCTGCAGAAACTACAGGGACCATCGCTCCCAGATAAGCCCATTGCTGTTCATTCCACCGTGTCTTCACATAAGCTTCCTCTATTAACCTGCCGCAAAAGTGTATTCTTACTTAGGACCCCACTCAGCTGCCACTTCCTCTTTAGGCTCTTCTTGTCTTCTGTATCTTCCCTGTTCCATCTTCTTTCTGTACCTTATGTGGACTCCTCCTGTAGCCCTTAACATACTGTATTATAATCTGTAACATATATAGTCCCCTTCCTATCATGTGAGCAACTCTGCGGCATCAGCCTTACCTTCTGCAGTTTTGTGGCCCCTTTTCCAGCCCACATGTGAGCAGATACTTATGGACTGTATGTCCACAGTAAATATGGACTGTATGATTGAATGATTAGTAAAAACATTGCAGATTTTTCAATCTATAAAAATGAATAGGATGCAATCACAACCAATAACAAGATTGTAGAGGACTCAAATAACTGATATTTGGAAAAGAGTTGCAGAGTCATGGTACAAATAAGACCATAATGAGAAGTCCTGAGATTTCCATTACCTTGATGCTCTACATCACAGTGAAGTCCACATTTGGCTCTACTTAGATTAATCATTTCATGGAAGAACTGAAGTGTTATTTATCTACTAATAAAAAACAATTTGCTGATACCAACACAGGGACATGAATGAATATCACAAAATAGTTATCCATAAGCATCTGTCATCTCCATTATATTTTAGTCACAGTGATAGATTATCAAATGAACTAGAGGACAGAATTAGTCTGAATCCTCAGCTCTAACATAATCACTTGGGAAAATATTTGCCAAGAGTAAAAAGATTATGAGAATAAAAACTTCTTCCATTTGCCTAGAAAAGAGTAGCTGCAGAATTCTAATCATCTAGAATATTTCAAAATCCACTGTCAGATGACCCATGAGCTGAGTCCATATGTGTGTTTTCAAATGCATTGCTTACCACTTCTATCCTTCACATACCACAGATTTTTTAAATGATGGGGGGAGGGGAGAAGAGATGGTGCTTTAAGATGAAGGAAATGGGCAGTTTTGTTTTTTTGTTTTTTTTGTTTTTTTTTTTTTTTCCGGGGTGGGGAAAATCACTGGATAGTGGGACTATTTACAATGTGGGGCACGGAAAGGCAGCATTTGTTTTGAAGACATGTCAGAGTGCTAGAGTTTTGTGGAATTGCTTTTAATAGATTTTTTTCTTCTTTCTCATACAACTTTACCAGAATTAAAGCAATGCTGTTACGACAAGAGGAGCACCAGGGCCACTATGGGGTCTAGCAAAGGACTGGTGTTACTTAGTGCTTGCTGTTGGCTGCTTCTCTGGGAAGCCTGGTTTCCCTTTCACTCTCTCAGCACACCTCCCTCTTGACTCTGACCATCCTTCTCAGACTCCTAAACTGGTTTCATCTCTCTTCCTCTTGGCCTCTCAGTGTCCCTAAGGCACTGTTCTTAACCCTCTTGCCTCTGGGTGTTCCTAAGGCACCATTCTTAACCTCCAGCTCCTTCCTATATATACTCAGTTATTTATTACTAAATGCCCCTGGGACGTTTCCACTTACATGTTCAGCCTCAAAAAAAAAAAAAAAAAAAAAAAAAAAAAAAAAAAAAAAAAAAAAAAAAAAAAAAAAAAAAAAAACACAAAACAAAACCACAAAAAACAAAAAAGCCCCTGTGTTGAGCACATCTACTTGAAACCCACCTGCCTTTCCAGATATTTTCTCTAATTTGAACATACCATGATCAGACCCTTCCTGATGCATTTGCTGTTGCCTAGAATGCCCCCCACTATCCCCCATTCTAGAATACAGCTCTTAAACTCAAATGCCAACAGAAGCGAGGAAAGGAATTTACATATGTGATGCTGGCTGGGAATAGGGTGCAAAATGGCAGCTGACTTTGGCCTCAGTGTTGGGGAGCAGTAGAACCCGTGGGGACAGTGAATAGCTGGAGAGCTGGTGCAGCAGCAAAGCGGGCACCTCCTACTAAGCACCAGGCCATCCTTGCCCTATAGGTGTGTGGGCCCAGGGTTACCAGATTTCTTTATTTTTAAAGAGAATGCAGGGTATGTTTGTTTTTAATTGCCTAATTTTGGCCAAGTGCAATGGCTCATGCCTGTAATCCCAACACTTTGGGAGGCTGATGTCGGAGGATCATTTGAGCCCAGAAGTTCGAGACCAGCCTGGGTACCATAGTAAGATTCTGTGTCTACAAAAAATTAGGCAGGGTGGTGTGCACCTATGGTCCTAGCTACTCAGGAGGCTGAGGTGGGGCATCACTTGAGCCCAGGAGATCTGCAGTGAGCCGTGATGGTGCTACTGCACTCTAATGTGGGCAACAGAGCAAAACCATGTCTCAAAAAAAAAATTGCCCAATTTTATATATGTTAACAATTGTTGAAATTAAAATCACCTTTTAGGCTAACATTGTGTAGATCATACAAACTATGTCTGTTAGTCCTGTGTGGGCCTCAGCTGCCAGTGTATAATCCCTGATTTAGAACATCTGGCTCAGTGCCATCCAGTAGACATATGCAAGACGTTAGAGTGATCTAAAATTTTCTAGTAGCCATGTTTCAAAAGTTAAAAGAGAACAGATAAAATTAAATTTAATATTTTAATTTAACTCAAGATTTCCCAAATATCATTTCAGTATATAACCAATAGGAAAAATCACTAATGAGAGATTTCCCATTCTGTTTTTGCATGTAAGTGTTTGTGCTTTACACTAAAGGCACGTCTCAATTTAGACTAGTCCCATCTGACTAGTGGCTGCTACACTGCACGGCCCAGCTCTGGATGAGGAACAAGAATTAATTACATGCACATATAATGAAGTGGGATTTTATTCATTACGCTTGCGTAGAGCTAGATAAGTTGAATTGAGGGTAATCCAAAGTAGAAGATAGTAAATCTGAGAATGATGAGTCCAAATGACAAAAAGAAATAGATAGAAAAAAAATTGCTGGGATGGCACCAGAGTGATAATTGGTAGACTTTCATAAGTCCATCGTACATGGCTTCCAATAATCCCTTAAGGGACTTTTCTCTCTGGAGCTCTACCCTGTGACACAGGAGTTCACAGTTTAAGTTCTAATTCATACTTCAAGGTTAGCTTCCATTTTGGATTTATCATGCTGTTGGCTTTCTAAAAGGCAAATGTCAAGGTGAGTGTTTTGTCCATAAGCATATAAACAAAATGAGGATCAAAGAAGCCACTGTAAAATGGGGAGGGTAAAATGTACTGTATTCATGGATGGGATGATTCAGTATCATAAAGATTTTTTTTGCCCAAATATACCTGTAATTTCACTTCCATTGCAATAAAAACAAAACAGGGATTTTCATGGGGGTTGGGGACTATATAAGATAACTCTAAAGTTCTTGTGGCAAAGTAGATGACCAAGAATAATTAACATGGTTTCGTGTAAGGGGATCATACAGGAGGGAACTTATCCTGTTTGTTATCAGAATTAAAAATTATAGTAATTAATACATGTGATATTGGCACAGGGATATAGAAATAGATGTTATTTGAACTGCCTAATGTGCTCAAAAACCAACACACATATACAGGCTGGCTGCCACGGACCAAGCCTATTAAATTAAAAACATAAATATACAGACAGCTAAATGAGAGCAACAACATTACAATTAACAAGGAAAAATGAATGGTGCTTAAACTATCAGCAAATGAAAGGGACAAAAAGAATCAGATCCCTACTTCATACCACAGTATAAATATATCAGGATGATTAACATCCTGAGTATGAAAAGCCAAAAAATTAAAACGTGTAGTGAAAAAATACAAACCCTAAGGGAAACTCTTAATGTAATCTAACTTGATTACATTAAAATTAAAACCTTAATAAAAGGACACTATAAACTTAAAAGATAAGAGAGGAAGTCCTAGCCAGAGCAATTAGGCAGGAAAAAGAAATAAAAATCTTCCAAATGGAAAAGAAGTCCAACTGTCTCTCTTCACTGATGATGTGATTCTATACCTAGAAAACCCTAAAGGCTCCACCAGAAGGTCCCTGGAGCTGATAAATGACTTCTGTAAAGTCTCAGGACGCAAAATCAATGTACAAAAATCAGTAACGTTTCTATACACCAGTAACATTCAAGCCAAAAGCCAAATCAAGAATGCAATAACATTTACAGTAGACACATCCACACCCACACAAAATACCCAGGAATGCATCTAACCAAGGAGGTGAAAGATCTCTAGAAGGAAAACTACAAAACACTGCTGAAAGATATCATAGGTGACACAAACAAATGGAAAAGCATCCCATGCTTATGAATTGGAAGAATCAATATTGTTAAAATGGTCATACTGCCAAAAGCAATCTACAGATTCAACACTATTCCTATCAAACTACCAGTGTCATTTTTCACAGAAGTAGAAAAACCTATTCTAAAATTTATATGGAACCAATAAAGAGCCTGAATAGCCAAAACAATCCTAAGCAAAAAGACCAAAGCTGCAGAGGCATCACATTACCTGAATTTATACTATAAAGACGTAATAACCAAAATAACATGGTACTTATACAAAAACAGACTACATAGACCAGTGGAACAGAATAGAGAACCAAGAAATACAGCTATCTGATCTTCAACAAAGTTGACAAAAATAAGCAACGGGTAAAGGACTCCTTATTCAATAAATGGTGCAGGGATAGCTGGTGAGCCATATGCAGAAGACTGAAACTGGACCCCTACCTTTCACCATATACAAAAATTAACTCAAGATGGATTAAATATTTAAATGCAGAACCTCAAACTATGAGAATCCTAGGGAAAGAAACCTAGGAAACACCACTTGGAATATCAGCCTTGGGAAATAATTTATGGCAAAGTCATCAAAAGCAATTGAAACAAAAACAAATTTGATAAGTGGAACATAAACTAAAGAGCTTCTGCACAACAAAAGAAACTATCAATGGAGCAAACAACCAACCTACAGAATGGGAGAAAATATTTTCAAACTGTGCATTCGACAAAAGTCTGTTATCCAAAATTAATAAGAAACGTTAATCAATTCATCAAGCAAAAAACAACCTCATTAAAAAGTGGGCAAGGTCAGGTGTGATGGCTTATGTCTGTAATGCCAGCACTTTGGGAGGCCAAGGCAAGCAGATCACCTGAGGTCAGGGGTTCAAGACCAACGTAGCCCACATGGTGAAACTCTGTCTTTACTAAAAATACAAAAATTAGCTGGATGTGGTTGTGCACCCCTGTAATCCTGGATATTCAGGAGGCTGAGGCATGAGAATCGCTTGACCCAGGGAGGCTGAGGTTGCAGTGAGCCGAGATCGAGCTATTGCATTCTAGCCTGGGTGATAGAGTGAGACTCTGCCTTAAAAAAAAAAAAAAAAAAAGTGGGCCAAAGACATGAACAGACACTTCTCAAAAGAAGACATACAAGCAACGAACAAACATATGAAAAAATGCTCAGCATCACTAATTGTCAGAGAAATTCAAATCAGAACCACAATGAGATACCATCTCACACCAGTCAGAATGGCTGTTACCAAAAGTCAAAAAACAGCAGATGCTGGCAAGGCTATGGAGAAAAGGGAATGCTTATACACTGTTGCTGGGAATGTAAATTAGTTCAGCCACTGTGGAAAGCAGTTTGAAGATTTCTCAAAGAACTTAAGACAGAACTACCATTCAACCCAGCAATCCCATTACTGGTTACATATCCAAAAGAAAATAAATTGCTCTTCTAAAAAGACACATGTACGTGTATATTCATTGTAGCACTATTCACAATAGCAAAGACCTGGACTCAGCCTAGGTGCCCATCAGCAGTGGATTAGATAAAGAAAATGTGGTGCATATACATCATGGAATACTGAGCAACCATTAAAAGGAATGAAGTCATGTCCTTTGTAGCAACATGGATGCAGCTGGAGGCCATTATCCTAAGCAAATTATGCAGGAACAGAAAATCAAATACCACATGTTCTTTTCTTGTAAGTACAAGTTAAACATTGGGTACCCGTGGACATACAGTAGGTAATAATAGACACTGGGGACTACAATGGGGGTAGGGTGTGGGGAAAAGGATGAAAGGCTATTGGGTACTATGCTCACCACCTGGGTGATGGGATCATTCATAACCCTAACCTCAGCATCATACAATAGACCTATGTAACAAACATGCACATGTATACCCTGAATCTAAAATAAAAATTGAAATTATTTTAAAAATTAAAAAATAAAAACAAGACACATATAGGTAGAAGATTTCTGCTATACATAACCAATGATTAATATTCAGAATATTTAAGAATTCCTAAAAATTAAAAAAAAAAAGACTATGCCATAGAAAAATGGGTACAAAATAGGAACAGGGAGAAATCAGAGGTGAGGAAACAGAATAGGTAATGAGTGTAAAAAACATGCGCAACCCCACTAGTAGTCAAGAAAGTGCAATTAAAACAAAACAAAGACACTTTGGGAGGCCGAGATGGGCAGATCACAAAGTCAGGAGATCGAGACCATCCTGGCTAACACGGTGAAACCCTGTCTCTACTAAAAAATACAAAAAACTAGCCGGGCGAGGTGGCGGGTGCCTATAGTCCCAGCTACTTGGGAGGCTGAGGCAGGATGGCGTGAACCCAGGAGGTGGAGCTTGCAGTGAGCTGAGATCCGGCCACTGCACTCCAGCCTGGGCGACAGAGCAAGACTCCGTCTCAAAAAAAAAAAAAAAAAACCAATACAAAGAGATATTATCCTACACCTCTTAGATTGGGAAGAATTAAAATCTGAGAACACCAAGGGTTGGCAAAAATATAGGGAAGTGAGGATTTTCACACAATGCTGCTAGCCAAGGGTGGTGGTGCGTCTCTGTGGTCCCAGCTACTAGGGAGGCTGAGGCAAGAGGATTGCTTGAGCCCGGGAGTTCAAGGCTGCAGTAAGCTATGATTACTCTACTGCACTCTAGCTGGGAAACAGAGCGAGACCCTGTCTCTGAAAAAAACAAAAAAATTGTAAGATCGCTTTGGAAAATAAGTGTCATTTTCTATTACAGGTCAGCAAATCTACAAATACAAATATACTCAAGAAAACCATAGATACAGGAGGAAATATAAGAATGTTCACTGGAGCATTGTTTGTAATAGTTAAAAACTGAGACCAGTCTAAATGTCCATCCGGAAGAGAGTAGATTTAAAAAGTATTTGATATGTATAAGATAGAATACTATATGGCAATTAAATGAATGGATTAGATACATTTGAATAACTTAATGTTGAGTCAGATAAAAAGTCTCAGCTAGGTAATATTCCTTTTGTGTAACATTTTTTAAAACCACTAAATGGCACTTTGAATTATTTTTGGACATATATATGATTTTATATATGATTTTATAATTGTGTGTGTGTATAGATATACAAAACATGTATATTTACATATAAACATTCATATATGCACAAGTACACCCCACAGTTATAAAATCATGCCTGTGAAAGACATCTAGAAGTTCCAGAGAACAGTATCCTCTGGGAAGGGAAGGGGGGCAAGTTAAATTGAGTTGGAATGAAAAGGAGGCTTTAGCTCTGTAACTTTTTTTCCTTTTAAAAAAAGAATCTGGGGAGTGACTGCTTAATGAGTATGTGTTTTCTTTGTGGTAATGCAAATGTTTTGGAACTATATATATATATATATATATACACACACACACACGTGTGGTGGTTGTACAAGGTGAATGTATTAAACGCTGTTGAATGCAGAAACAAAAAAAGGAATCAAAATAATAAGAGACCTAAAGGCAATGTCATAGAATTTGTTAAAATTGAGGGTTGATTATGCTAATTAAAGTTGAGGGTCAATTATACTAATTTAATTATTTTCTGTATTTGTGTGTTTAAAAGCCTTTGTTGAAGCAACAACCATCAGCACTTTTGAGATGTACCCAGAGAAACTGTTGGAAATCTATCTCTTAGTGGAGAACATTCTCTTTAGGTCTGTCCCTGTGTACCGGAAGGTGTTTGTGCATGAGTGCTGGTACTATGCCTGTGTGCACACACGCTTGTATTCATCTCATGCTCAGCTGCTGTTGCCTTGGCAACTTGGGATGCTCTGTCTCCTGCTGAGTCTGGGGTAGTTGGAGGGCTTTGCGCATTGGCTGTTCATTTCTCTTCGAGCACTGTCATCGAGAGCAAGGCTGATGAGTCTGTCTATCTTTGTCTCTGCCTCCTAAATATGCAATTTACCTTGTCATGAGTATCTTCTAGCTACTCTCCCCAGCTTGCATACCTCATTTTCAGCCATTCATTTCTAAGACATAACTGTGAATGCCTAATCAAAAAAGAAAAAAAGGAAAATTTACAACCTTAAACCATTTTCTCTAAATAATAAGCAGTTAAGAACCAGGAAATGCTTTAAGGACCAGGCGGGAAAAAAAAAAAAAAAGACGAAAGAAAGAAAAGAAAACGTGCTGTATTTGCATTGTCTCTACAGATCCTCTTTTCCAACCACTGGGAATGCCTCAATGGGCAAGGCATCCAGCTGTAGGACCTGGCACCAGCACATATTATAGGATGCTGCTTCATTAGTGCTTATGGAATAAATTCCTACCTTTTGGTCACTGTGGTCCTTTAGGAACCTTCTGACTTGAACCTCCTTGTTCAGACTGGTCTACAGGGTTGAGCATGCCAGTGCCTCCTGCCCCAGCCTCCTGTGCCCACTGGCCTGCTGTTCCATTCTTTCTAGCTGTCACTTGGAGTGCTTGAGCCAGAAACTGATAAGATAAGGACACCTAAATACTGGTTCAACTCTGGGTCTCACATGCGCCCCCCCGCCAACCCAGGGAAATTTTTTAGTGGCTTGAGACTGCATGAAAAGATATAAAACAAACGTGCTGTTTATCAACACAGTAGGGTTTCCATTCTTAGAATGTTAAAGTGGTCATGTATTAAGGATATCTAACCCAACCAACCAGCCAGCCAATACTTCCTGAGTTCTTACACTTTGCCAGGCATTTTAGAAATGTGAAGACTGAAATCCATAGAAGTTGTGTGAGTTCTTTTTTATTAACTCAGTTGGCACCTTTGCCTAGAGAGGTACCTGCTCAATGCAGGTCCTTCCATCCTGCTTAAAAGGATCATTAGAGCCTCCTCTTTTCACATTGCTCTTCTAAGATCACTACATAGGGAAGACCATGACATAGGGACTTTTGGGTAAGTGCTGAATCCATATTGAGCCCTTAGCTGCTGGAACTGAGGGTCTTAGCCCAGCGAGGATGTGAAGATTTTTAACCTGTAGAGTGGATGTGTGGTTTTCCCATTTAGCCTCAGTCCAGATGTACATTCGCAGGGAAAGAAGGCACCTACTTGCTACCACTCCAGATGTTAATTGTCCCTGATAAGCAGCCAAGGCCGTGTTCTAAGGCAGGCAACATCTAGACACAGTCCTTGGCCTGAGATAGCAAGAGGAAGAAACCGTCCAATGGAAACTCACTCTGAAAAGGCCCCTGAACAATGTACTCCTCATTCAGGACCTGTCTGGACACAGCAATGTGTTTTTATCAGTCTGGCAACATTTCTTACAATTCCATAAGGCCCAGGTGATGAAAATAGCATAGTGTGAATGTATTTCGTGCTTTTTCTCTTCTGTTTTAAGAAAAAACTTTATTAACATGGAATGCAAGTCTATTAGTTCCTACTTGTCATTCTGAGAATTTTTCTTCGTATTGACTCCAGCCTTTCCAAACAATTAATTTTATTTGCCTGATGCGCACATAGTGGATTAAGAGTTTTATGGTAAAGATATTCTCCAAAATTGGTACTAGCAGTTATCTCTCAGGAAGAGCCTGCAGTGGGCAGGAGACTCACTTTTTATTGAATATTCTATAATATTTGAATTAAATTTTCCCAAATGCATCTCTTTTTCAATTAAATAAACTTAATTAAAACATCCTTTCTAGTAGAACACAAGGGATACCTATGCTGATAATATTACATGCACTGTACTCAGTATAGGATCATTTGAATTACCATACCCTAGTTCTTCTACTTAATAGCTGTGTGATGCCGCCAATTACTTCAACATCCCAAGCCTCAATTCTCAAATCTGAACAGTAGAGGTGAGGATGATTGCTTATCTCACAGAGTATTATAAAGGTGAAGTGAGGCAAGGATATCACTCTTCCCTGCATTAAAATTACATTGCCTGCCTCCCCTGTGAACCGTGTATACCTCGATAGTAGGAAATTCATCTTATGTATCTTTACGTGCCCAAGTCCCCCAGCTCTGCTCTGAAACATTCTGATAGGAAGGGACATTCTGTCATATTATTTACTGCTATCTCTCCAGTGCCTGGAACAGTGCCTAGCATAGTATATGTGCTGTGTAAATGTTTGTCGAGTGCACTTATGTGTGGTAGGAGGTAGTTACTTGATGGTGTTCAGCTTGCTGAAATGACTTACACATGTCCTGTCTCACCCCTAGTGGTTAGTGCTAATAAATGTCTCGGCTTCAGAGAAGATACACTATGTAATATACATTCCTTTTGCTTTTTAGTACTTTATTATTTTTTCCGTCAGCTGGCCTGTCATGCATTGGCCTCAGCATCTATCAACAGACCTTGTGATTCGGCCTTCCCTTTCCCATCAGAGGATGTCTCATCAGTGGACATCTTGTTGGTGAATACCTCGTTATTCTTTCATCAGACCTTCTGTCATTTTCTCAGCTGCGTTGATGAGAAATCGCAGACTTCATGGGAAAGGTCAGGAGTTGGCAAATGAGAGCTAGACAAGATTCAATAGTGACATGCAGTAGTTGTCCTGTGGGATGAAGGGCTTTTGTGAGTGATACAGTGGGTACACACAACAGCTAGTTCACCATGGAATTCATGGATACAGGGCCAGGATTACATGCACCACCAGCCAGAAGATGACACCAGGTCAGTCTGGCCAGGCTATGGCTCGGATCACACACTTGACAGTAGGTTTGAATGAGGTGGCACTGGGGTAGGCATTGCCTGGCAGTGCTCCCCATCAGTACTGCACAGCTGGGGACCAGCTGCAGAAGGGCTATGCTTACACTGCTCAGCAGCTGTAGCTGTCAGCCTCTATCATGGATTCTGATAATCATCCAGATTAACTGAAATGTGCAAAACAGGTTGGTGCCTCATGGTACGTGGTACATGGACCGTCTCAGGCACTGGTTATGGAGGCAGATTCCTGGATCCCACCCAGACCTTCTAGGAGAGGCTCTCTGGGGTAGGGCTTCATAAGTATCAGCTTTAATATGCTCTAGTCTGTGCAAAATCACAGGGACGGTGGAGAGCCATGCTGGACTAGCTGGGAGTCTGGTTTTTGGAGCCGACAGACCTGGGTGGGGTCTAGGCTCTGCCACCTGCTAGCTGTGTGACTGTGGCACGCAGTCCTGCTGAGCCTCTGCATCCTCCTGTACGGTGAAGATCACGATAATGGTGTCCACCTCATGGAGCTGTTAGGATTAAGTGAGATAATGTATACAGGGCATCATAGCACAGCATATGGCCTACCACAAGCAGGTAAGAGTATAGCTGGTGAGGCAGATGACAATGATGATGACTATCCCTGGAGAGGGGAGTGGTTTTAGTAATTCTGCTCCACGCAGCATTAGAAGAGTAGATGCTTGAGTAGTGTTGAATAAATGATGAATTATTGGACATTTTATTGACAAACAGAACAACAAAAACCAAAGATATTAACTCCCTGGATTAGATGTTACCATAGTCTGTGTATCAACAAAATCTCCAAAGTGATTTTGAAGGAAGCTTTGAGTTTGGCAGGGGATAGATGCTGGTGAGTGAGTTGGAGAACTAAAGCAGGTGCATCCCAGAAGCAATAATTGGAGCTTCCTCTCAATTGTCCCTCAAATGCATTAGTCCCAACTAAAATCTGGTGGTTTGTCTAATGTTAAAAACATTCTTTTACTTTTCATCCTGGATGTATCTAAGGCCTGCATTTGAGCTCCTACCTAAAGCAGTTCTGTCTGGCAGAGAGCAGAACAGCACTCCAAGTGTGGTCTATGGCCCTAAGCTCTGAAAGCTTCATCATTTCCTTATGGGGATAATTAAACAAAAAAAATCCTTTAAAGCCTCTGAAACTCTTTTATTGAACCCTAATAAACATCAGTGGCTTTATTTGCCACAACTTACTAAAAAGCGGAGCAGTGGTTAAATGAAATGATTATGATTTGCATTGTTTATTTTGAAGGGTCTAATTAAATAATTAGTTCAATCTTCTAGCTGTTTTTAGAAACCAACATTTAGAACCCTACAGAGAGATTTGCTGGGCCCAGGAACTCACTTGGGGAAGTGATTGGCCTTTGAACAATAAGTAGAAAGTCATCAAGTTATCTCTGCCCACCTGGTGTTTGCTTATGGAAACCATCTGCTGGTTAAACTTCCTGGCTCAGAACAGCCCTAGCCAGGCAATCACAGCCTGCACAGAGGTGCAGTGATGGCCATAGTGTGCCCAAGGGGCTGATCGCTTCAAGAGTGTCTGGAAAGTTGATGGTCTGTCACTGCAATCTTGACATCCTGTGTGGTTCAGTCTAGTTACAGCTGGACTCATGCTGGGTCTGGCAGGTAGGTGAGAAACTCTACCTTGTTGTTGCTCTCCATGTTTCAAGGCAAGCGTAAGAGTGGCCCCACACAGAGGAAAACACACGTTAGGTTCAAGCACCTGCCTGCACTTTGCTGCTGCTTGTTTAAAGGAGTGCTTGGAAATGCCAGCTGCCCAGCCTCTGGAGAGTTGCAGAGACGGACCCCTGTCCTGTGGAAAGTTGAGTTTGAGGATAGCCCTGACCACTGAGGGATGCAGAGCACATCTATGCTAGTTCACTTCTACACAACCTGATAGATTTCTTGATGTTATTCACTGGATAATTCCCTTGTGGCCCAGTCACCTTCCCTTTTGTAAGAATGACCTGTCTATGTGATAGAAAGAACTCAAGCCATGGGATCAAGTGGATGTGAATTCCACTGCTGAACCTGCCACACACTGACTTTGGGACTGAGCGAAAGCGTTTCTGAGACTCAGCCCAGAAACTATCACAGGAGGAATGGAATAGCTAATTGTGCCTAGTGAGGGTTAAAAGCATCTTGTATGTGAAAGGAGATAGTGCCACACCAGGTGTGCTCAGGCTGTGTCTGTTAGCAGCTGAGTTGCTCTGTCATCTCATGCTTGGGCGTGCTGTTGGGTAATTTGCTAATCTGTGTTTTTATAAAGCCTAGAAAGCAACAATCAGAAAATATTAAATTCAGAGGTTAATTAGGTCTCTCACATAAGCCAGGTTGTACTGCAGTTGCCTAAAAGTTTTGTGTTCTTTCTAACTTCTGCACTTTGAGAAAGAGCAGGGCTTGTTCGCCATCCTGGTTCTAAGAGCAGACGGTCTGCCTGACCAAGAGCTCAGAGGTGACATTAGTTAAAGATCTATGACATAAGCTACAGCTTCTATGAGCCCCAGATTGACCTTTGTTAGAATGAATGAGTTTTACTGGACTTTGGTACAGCTGCTGAGTTAATTCAAGAGCACAGATGCTTTTTGGTTAGAGGCATATTAGGTCATGAGCTTGCTAGAAGTCAATCTCTGTGAGTCTTTTTCCCACAAATAATGAGTGCTGGGGTTCATGTTGGTGACTATTTTCTGCTTTGATCTGGCATATTTCTGCCCGATCCAACCTTTTTTGTGCCCAACACTCCTTGTGTCTTTAAGATGAGCTGAATAAAAAAATCCAGCAGGAAAAAAAAGACAACAATTTCCTATTCATTTAAATGACTGCCTTTATTGTTAAAGACTCAACTCTTTTTCTAAACGAGTTTTCCAGTGCCCCAGAAGACAAAACATAGTGAGTGTAGTAAACAGGGTAGATGTATCTAGTGTAGAGAGAATCATCAGAATTACTAACTGAAGCTCCTTCATTAAGCTACCACTCCAGACCAGAAAGGGAGTTCCCCTCTAGGGAAAGGTCTACTTCAGATGCTTGTTTAAGCCCCCAAATTGATCCTTTAGCAATGTCTCCCTTTATTTTATCTCTGTTTTAGAGAACCAGAGTCCTTTACTTCAGCGAAATAATTCTTAAAGGAAGTAGCAGAAAGGCTCATTAATTGATAGTTTGGGAATTGTGATGCATCGAATTGTATAACCTGGAATGTCATATTATACTGATTAAGCACTCACATGCATTGCACAATAGTTTACATATGACCTAAGCAACATTTCCACTGACACACAGGAGGACTACAATATGTCTGTGGTGTAACATTTAGGACAATATCTTTATATAAATGTTCTCAATTAGATAAAAGTCAGTTTCATGGTAGGTGCTGCTAAGAAGAAGGGAGAGAGATTGTTCTCTTAACACCTGTCTAGTTAATGTGGAACTTGGTTGGAGAACCTATAAACACAAAATATTCAGGCATTGTTCCATAGTGAAAAGACGACAGCTTTCTACCATAGCAGACTCTGAGCTTGGGTTGAAGGGACATTGGATGGATATATGGCTGGAGTATTGAGGCTGGAAGTCCTTTCTTACATTGATCAGGGAAGACCACAAGGAAAAGGTCTGGGAGAGAACAAGAGGGGGTGGATGTCAGATGTTGTTTTGGGGGAGAACAGAGGAAGAGGAGTCGCTGAACAGGGATAATGTGGAGGGAGGCTTGCCTTATGGTGAGTGGCAGAATGGCTTGGGTTGTATGCACTAGAATGGCCTTGCATAGGAAGGGAGGAGCAAGGGAAGTGGATGATTTAATTGATGCTAAGAATCTCTCACAGATTTTTAGAGGCCTTAGAATCAGTAGACTCTTCTGAAAATTAGAAGAACTGGAGTGGGCTTGGAGGAAGGATAGTAGTATATTTCTTTTTCCTGTTCTGTAAGTTTTGGGGCATCATGCATTAAATTATTAAAATAATCCCCAAATCATAAAATTAGGGTATTTTGAGGTTACCATGAGTACTTTACCCAAGGAAGAGAGATCCAAACTCTCCTAGTTTATAGGGTAGTACCTCAAAGACTCTTAAGTTTATTTATTTTCTAAATTTTTGGAAGCATCTCTTTTCAGAGGAAAGCCTTTGGAAAGAGCCAGACTGACAGCCTTGAGGACTTGCTGATTTTGAACCTGTGGGTCAAATATCTAGTCTCTGATGGGGCCAGAAAGGTTGCCTTTTCTAAAGAGGTCACCTCAGTGAACCAGAGGACCCAATCACAGGTGTCATTGCTTGAATGAACTTGAGAGCAACCCCATGCTTGGTCCCTAAATGACTCACTAGCAAAACTGAAAGATCTTTTCTTCTCCCTGCAAATATAGACACACATAACACATAATTCAGATTGCTATATTCCTTGGAATGGCTTCCACTGGGGTTGACATGGGTCTGATTTGATCAAAACCTGGACCCAACAAGTGAGACCTCCCTGGAGCTTAGGCTTTATAGTAACAGACTGGGGTTCACATCCGCCTTTCGCCTCCAGGTTGTGCAGTGCCCCTAAGGCAAGTCACTTATTCTTTCTGAACTCCAGTTTGCCTTTCTGTAAAAACAGAATAATAACACTTGTTCCGTGTGGATTTTGTGAACATGAAGTAATGTGTATGAAATATCTAGCTGAGTGGCACATTCAATGGTCTAAAAAAAATTGCAGTTAAGATATTTTCATTTTAAATTCCTTGACCTGTGACCTCCTTTCTAAACTGGCATACTACGATAATCTAGATTCATTTTTACAGGCTTTGGAGAGTCAACATTGACACTGAAATCATAAATCCGGTTTAAAATTCTGTGTTCAACTTGGTAGAACATAAGGGTTTTATACACACACACGCACAGAGATAGGCATCTGTTGTCTTCTCAATGATGTTTTTCAGTGATATTGGCAAATGTGATTATTACACCTAGAAAACAATAATTGGCACCACAATCGTTTATATGATATATGTGAATGTAAAACTGAAACTAAAAGCAAATCCTTTCAAAAAGCAAATCTGCTTTGGATAGCATCAGTCATGGTCAAAAAGGCAGATAAACTCCCTGTCTACCAAGAAGAGCAATATTTCAGCTATAGAAACTCTATTTGAAGAGATTTTATGGATTTCTGATGTGTAAAATGATTTTCTATCATATCATAGATGGAGTCATTTGTAGGGAGAATGAAAAATATATTACTTCTGACATCTTCTTTTTAATTGAACTGACATTTGTATACTCTGACATTTCTCTGTGCCAATGTGTTTTTCTTCTCAGTGGTCCCAGCCATCATCCGAGTCAAGGTCAAGGGCTTCATGCTATCCCAAATGTTATGCTGTGCCGAGCCATCCCCTGAGTTACAGTTGGGAAGTCTGCAAACCTCTGCCTCACTCACCATCAGAATATTTTCTGGAGGAACAACTCTAGAATTGAAATAAGCAAGAGCCAGTTCTGCTGGGGGCATAGTCCAGGGCACACAGCTCAACCACAAGAGAAAAGATACAAAGTCTGTCCTGGGCTCCTTCACATCTCTGTCCTTCTGTCACTCAGGAGCCTGGTCAGGTGACTCAGGCTCTGAACAGTACCCTGGGTTAACTCCTGCCAGCCCACTTGGTTTCTGAGCTGCAATAGCCAATTTGAGAATGTCTCCAGCACAGCCTGATGCTTGTTGTACAGCCTGTGCAATAAGTAAACCAGGGATTCGTGTGTCAGGAAGACAGCAGGCTTTGACACCAGGGTGCCATTTGGATTTGGCTCTACCGCTATGATCTATGTCATCTTGAGCAGGTCACCAAAGGTCAATAAGTCTCAGTTTCCATCCTACATTTTGAATGACAGTACCCACATCCTTCAAAAGTCTGTCTAAACGGGGTGGTGCATGGACAGAATTTATCTCCTTCTAAAAGCTTCCTTATCATTAGCTACCATCAGTGTGGAGTTGTAATGAGGACCAAAGGGAAGTAATATGAAGCAATACAAAGCTTGTCCCACAGATGTTTCTTTCCTGAAGTCCTTTCTATTTAGTTCAGACGGGCAGGTGATGTGAAGTGAGGGATGTGCATTAGAAAGGTGTGCATTCATCCAGTAGAGGCCTTTTCAAAAGCCCTATGCTCATGGAGAGGGACAGTGGCACAGAGAAGTCTTATGGAGAAGTGCTATGTGGGCTGGACGCCCCCAGGCTTCATTGTGTAGCTCTTCCCTGCAGCATCACAGCACTCTTGACAGCCCAGAGTAAAGCAAATGGAAGATGGTGGAGCAGGTACCTTGAGCCCTTCTAGGATAAACTACCACATGACACTTAGAATCTTTACTTTTTGTTATATCTGCAACACTCAGTGTAGAACCCTGGAAAGTTTTTGTTGAATTATGGGATGCTAGACTGCAGAGCAGATACTCAAGTGATCTATGCAACCTATTCAGTGTTTCTCTAAAGTGTTTCAAATAACGTTACTCTTGGAAGGGGCTCTATTAAAACAACACCAATAAAACATATGGTCTTGATAAAGATCCCTTTTAGAGAATGGTGATGCACATTAACATATTAAAGGCCCTAGGCAGTTCTGTACAAAGAAACCAGTTTAAATGCATTCAACCCAGCATTTCTCAGCTTCATTTGGTCTAGGAAACCTTTTTCACTTCTTCCTGGGACACTTATTAACAGCTCATGCATAATGGAAACCATCCATCAATGGCATATTGATTGGTATTAGCATATAATAAATCCTTGTGCATTTTTATGTAATTATTAGACTTCTATGTAAGCATTTGCTTCCTGTTACAGTGCCATTGTCCTTACCTGTCTGCAAAACAAAATTCATTTAAATTTTTCTCCTAGAACTCTGTTGTTGCTGTCAGTGGAGATCACATGTTCGGCTGGACTTACTTTTTATGAGCCCTGTTGATCTTTCTGCATGATGACCTCTCTGCCGCGTTAAGCCCCAAGCCCAGTAATAAATGATGGGCTGAGACTCACTGGGCAGTCTTAGGGGACCCTGATTGTTTAAACAACTATCTCTAAGATCCAGTCAACTTTGTTCTGAAAAAATATCTGGAATGCCCCCTACTCCTCACCATCTCCATCACCAGCTAGCTGCTCCAGCCCAAGCCATAATTGTGTCTTACATGGATCTTCACAGTAGCCATCTAAACAGACTGTTTCCAGCACAGCAGCCAGTGTGATCCTGCTAAAACCCAAGTCAGATCAAGTCTGTCCAATGCCTGGAAAATGCCAGAATCCTCACAATAGCCTTCAAGGCTCTACATGACCAGGGCCCCTGCCACACTCCTCTTTACTCACTGGCTATAAAAACCCCAGATGTCTTGGTCTTCTGAAATGCTCCAGGCAGGGTCCTATCTCATGACCATTGCATTTCTTCTCCTTTCTACCTGGGACGCTTTCTCTCAGATATCCAAATGGCTCTCTTCCTCACTTATTTCCCACATCTGTCAAACGCCATCTTACCTTATGTCATGATCAAATCAGGGTAATTAGCATAGCTCTTACCTCAGACATTTGTCATTTCTTTGTTATGGGAACATACAAAATCCTCTTTTCATGCTATCTTGAGATTACAATGCCTTATTGTTGATTGTAGTCACCTTGCTGTCACGTGTGGAAATACCACATTGTACTCCATAAATATGTACAACAATTATATATTAGTTTTTAAAAAGATAAAAATTTAAACACATGCTTCTTAAAAAAAATTCCGTCTTACCAGAGAGGCTTACCTGGGTCACCCTATGTAAAATGCAAGTGTCCCCCACTTCCTTGACAGTTACTCACTCTCTCATTCCTTGCTTTTTTACCCCCTTGGTGCCATCAGTGCCTGCCCCGTGATGTATTTATATTGTTATTTACTGACTCACCTTCTCAAAGGAATATTAGCTGTGCTGGGGCAAGGGCTCAGCTTTGCCAGGGGCAGCATCCCTAGCTCCTAGCGTGGTGCTTGGCCTGCAGTCAGAGCCCAGGATCTGACCATTGAATGGATGAGTAACAGCAGTGGCTAGCAGCCCTCTAGTGACGTGACCAGAGCGAGTTATATGTAAGAGGTTGTGAACATCAGGGAACCTCTCAATTTGCTGTGTTATTTGGAATGGCTCAGCCTGGCAGCTGTCCCCAGGGTCATAGACTGCTGCTTCTGAGTAAACTTGTCACAGCTGAAGGTGAGAGCCAGCGAATCACCAGCACATGGGTGGGGACTGAAGCCTCAGAGGAGAAGGAGGTGGAGCAAAGACAGCCCAGAGAGGAAGAGACAGAAGCACTGCAAGCAACCCACTGTCACTGAGGTTGCCTTTATGTAATAATCAGTGTTATTTATTGCATGAGTGCATCTTCTGCTGTCCTTGTTGCTTCTTACAGATACCATTGTATTTTCATCTTCTCAGTTACAAGCCTTTGAGATTGGAGCAGCTTGCACGTGAGCAAACAGCTCGCCATTAGGAATCAGTTTGGATAAGAGCAGGAGAGGGCTCAGCTTTCTTGGGCTTTTCTTGCTGTGAAATGAGCAAATTGAAAGTGAAGGTTTTCAAGGTCCCTTCCCAGTCCACTATTCTGGGAATTTAGTCACCTTGAAGCCGAGGGAGCATGTATGTCACTCATTTCATGACTCAGAATAGGAGGCACTTTGGAAATACGGAAAGCCAGACCCAGAGGTGGTGTTGGCCTTATGGAAAGTGTCCCCTTCCCATCACTGACCACATTGCTCTGGACATTGTTTTCCTTGGAGTTTATGTAGACTGCGAGGAAGAACCTTGTACAGGTAGATGGTTTTCCCCTGTAAGAGCACTGGCTTACACCTGTAATCCCAGCACCTTGAGAGGCTGATGTGGACAAATTGCTTGAACCCATGAGTTCAAGATCAGCCTGGGCAACATGACGAAACACTGTCTCTAATAAAAAAGAAAAAAAAAAAAGGCTCAGACGACGCTTAACCCTAGGTCCTGCTCGATTGAGGTAGAAACATCCTCAGAGCATCCCCAGGGAGCTGGAGAAAGAACAAATAAATCACCGATGAATACGAAGCTGAATAGCTTCAGAGAAGTGCTTTGTGAAAAAGAAAATGGCATTTGTTGAATGTAAAAGAACAACTGCGGTAGCAGCTTATGGACCAAAGCTGTCACAGCCTGAAAATTAAAAGACCCTGCGTCACACGGTCCTCCAGGGAAATAGCCAGTGGCCCCGCAGCTCTGGCTACGAGGGAGGCTTCAGCTTCCAGAGAGAGGGGGACTGACATCTCCACTGGACTAGAAGAAAGGAAGAGGCTGTGTGCAGAGGGGTGGCTTTGCATGTGGCAGACCTTGAAGCTAGGGGAGACAGCCATCTTTCTAGACTTGTCAAAGGGCAAGACCGGGCCCTTCTCAGCATAGAGGGAGTGTGAACTTGGATTCTAATTACTCATCAGTTCTCTCAGCAACATGGGTTGGTATTGGTATCCCATTTCATAGACACAAATAGAGAGGCTCATAGATGTTGAGGCATGATTTGAGTCACACAAGTGCTGCTGCCAAATGCCTCTGATGCTCCTGCAATACGTGGCCTATTCTTTGGGCCAGGTGCTGTGTTGTCTGCTATGGTGATCTGATCTCAACCCTACCAGCCGTTTTGGGTAGTGGTGACCCCATTGTGGCAAAAGGTTGAGTGACATGAGATTTGTTCCTGTGGACTGATGTGGTCACAACGGGTGACCCCATTGTGGCAAAAGGTGACATGAGATTTGTTCCTGTGGTCTGATGTGCCTGAGGAGCACAGCACAGGGAGCCTTTAAAGAAGGTGCCCCAGCCACCTGCCGAGTTAGGTTAAACTTGTCAGCTGATGACTTAAAGTATTAAGAATAGACAAACAGGCATTTTTCAGTGATACAGAAAATGCCACTCACAATCAAACGTTCTTTCTTGTTTTTAAATCCAGCTGAGCTATAGACCCTTCATAAAATCATGGCATCTAAAAGGCCCTTTAGAGGTCCTGCTGGCAGGGTTTGCTGGGGAAGGATTTGCACTTTAAGTCAGTCACATGGGGTTTAATTCCTGGACCTGCGCCATGCAGTGCAGTGACTGGACAAGATGCTGAACCTCCCTGAGCCTCAGTTTCTCACCTTGTCAAATTGCTTAAGAATATGCTTACCTAATAGGTGACAGAGGCCAGGCAGAAATCAAGCAGGTTTCTCTATGTAAAAGGCTGAGCATACAGTAGGTTTTCACCAAAAATAGGTGACCTTCCCTCGCTTGGTCACTCCCACCCCTATCTTTTCTGGACCAGGAGGGCACAACCTTACCCCCAGCGAACAATGCTAAGGCTCTTTATCTCCCCAGATCCAGGCTAAAGTTTAAACCTGAGCCCATTTTCCTTTGTCTGGGCTGGCACCTTGGCAGGGGAGAAATATATGGAGGAAAATCAGTACCTTTGTTTCCTCCCAAGGAAAAGGAAATGCAGAAGCCTGGTGGGCATCTCACCTAGATCACAGTTCACTGGGCTGTGGGGGCAGTGGGCCACCTGCGGCTCTTCTAAGTGCAACTCCGGTTCAAGCCAGATACCTGGGCACAGATGTGAAGCGTGGGTGGCAGAGAGGCAAAGAAAGAGCTGGAAAGAAAACTGGCACTCTTCGGAGGGCTGCAGGAGTGAGAATGCCCCATGATTAGGGTTTCCTTCTAGGCCTGTATTTTCAATTACAGTCATAATTTATTGCTATTATGGGCACAAACTATACTTGCCATGCATGGGCTTTGCAAACACAGGAAATGAGCCAGCATTTAAACACTACTCAGAAAAAGGGGCCTAATGGCTAAAAAGCAGTAGGGGAATGCAAACCTGCCCTCTCCTTCTTCCTGGTCGCAAAAGACCCACCTCTTCCTCCTCCACTTGTCCACTAAAACACTTCCCTTTAAAAATCAAATTAACAACATTTATTGCTTACACAACATTTACTGGGTGCCTAGTCTGCCAGGCTACATGGTGGAAGTGGTGAGGGAAAAGGGGCCCTTTGAGGATATTGTCCTAGAAGGGTGGGAGGTTTTCAGGCTCCAAGCATTCTGGGAATTCAGCATCATGGCTTGGTGAGGAGACAGACTAGGCATTGAGGGAGGTGGAGGAGAAAGGTAAGAAGGATCAGGCCTGGACCTGATGTGGAGGGAACTGAGTTAGCTGTGAGTGTTAGTCCTTCCTAAGGGGAAAAGCTCCACTGTTTTGGTTTGCAGTCCCCCAAAAGGCTGATGCATTCTGTCTTGGTGTCATGGCTAAGTTTAAGGCATGGCTTTCAGAAGGCTTGGACAGCAGAGAAATACGGGGAAGCAGGTGAGCCACCATTTCTAGTTCCAGGTGGGAGAACTCTTTGGAGTGATGTCTTACTGATGAGCAAGGTCCATCCTTGGGGGCTTGGACATGCAAGAGCTAGGCATGGGAGTAAGCACCTTGGCACATTTAATGCCAGGAGCTTTCCATAGGTCCTGTTGGCAGGTGTATTAGTCCATTTTCACACTGCTGTGAAGATACTATGTGAGACTGGGTAATTTATAAAGGAAAGAGGTTTAATTGACTCACAGTTCCACATGGCTGGGGAGGCTTCAGGAAACTTGCAGTTGTGTCAGAAGGCAAAGAATAAGCAAGTACCTTCTTCACAAGGCAGCAGAAAGAGAGAAAAGCCCAGGGGAAACTGCCACTTCTAAACCATGAGATCTCGTGAGAACTCCCCTCATTATCACGAGAACAGCATGGGGGAAACCGCCCCCGTGATCCAGTCACCTCCTACCCAGGTCTCTCCCTTGACACATGGGGATTACATTTCGAGATGATATTTGGGTGAGGACACAGCCAAACCTTATTGGGTTCAGGACAGCTTTCACTCCCAAGGGAGAGGCAGAACACTAAGCAAGCAAGAAGATGGCCAGAACCTAGAGTTTACACATGGCAGTGAGGGTGGGGTGTGAACAGGCTGCTAAGGGTAACTGTTGGGGGCATTGCCTAAGCATTACTGGTGATAAGACTGGTCCAGTCCCTGCTTGCTTGTGGGGCCCAGGCTCTGACCGCATTTGCTCAGTCGGGAAGGCCTGAGCTTATAAGGACATGGCTTCAGAAACAGGGGCCAAGAAGAACTGGTGAAGACAGGAGCAGATAGCTGGAAAAATAAGACATAAGAGAAATATGAAATGGAAATTTAAGATAAGGTACAAATGATTTGGTCCATGAATGATTACCAAATGAATTGCAGAGACACTCCTCAGAGGATTAAAGAGTGGACAGAAAGGATTTCAGGATCGGGCACTCCAAGGAGGAGATGAAATTTCTGCTAGACGTTATAGTGTTTTATCAAACCCCAAGAAGAGAGTTAGACATTCTGGGCGGGAAGATGATGTGGAAAAGGCCCGAAGATATAAGGCTGGGAGATAGCAAACCAGGTCTTGATGTTGCAGATTTGTTGTGTGTGTGTGTATATACGTAGTATTTGATATAAACTAATGTATATTAAACATTTTTGTTGTAGAGAGATCTCACTGTGTTTCCTAGGTTGGTCTTGAACTCCTGGCCTCAAACAATCCCCCAACTCAGCTGGGATTACAGACATGAGCCACTGTGCCTGGCCTGAAGAAGGCTTTGAAGGCTAAAGGAAGGAATCTGGTCCTGATCCCTTGGGATCTAGGCAGTGGCAATCTCTATGGCCCTTGTAAGGTGACATGGAGGTAGTGCACAGCACAGGACAGAGAGATGGGAAGCAGACAGACTAGTGTGAAAGACTATTGCATGACTTAAAGAATGAGTTAATAAGGGGCTGAACCAGGATACTGACTGAAATGGAGGAGAGAAAATGAGTTCCAGAGTTATCAAAGCCAGAGTGGATGGGATATGAGGAAAAAGACCACAAAGACAGAGGGAGTGAGTGACAGATGGTCACAGTCATAAAAGGAGGAGGAGGGAAAGATTGGGGGAGGATGGAAGATGAACTTCGGGCCTGTGGATTTGAGGTGGCAATGAGAATCCAAATGCTTACATCTCAAAGTGAGTTATGTGAGGTTAAGATAAAGACTAGGGCTTGATCGCACATTTGAAAATTTTCTCTGTAGTATGGATCTCTCTAGAAGTCACAAGGGAGACCACTTCCTTCAAAGAGAGGAGAAGAAAAGGGTACAGAGGATCAGCTGCTCAACACCCACTTTTGATGGGCTGAAGAAGGAAAGTGAACAGATAAAGGAGGACTCCAAGGTTAAGAGGCACCATAAAAAGCGACTAGATACCGTTTGCAAAGGAGAAAGAGCCGAAAGAAGACATCAAACATTAGCAGCTTCAGCTGCTGCAGAGAGATTAGGGAGAATGAGGGTTAAGATCTGGTTACTGGAACTGATCCCTCAAAGGTGCAGATGATCTTTAAGAATATTGTTTCCATAGAGTTGGAGGAGCTGGGATTGAGGGGGTAGGGAAAGAGCAGGTGGCATTGAAAACATCTAAGTAGCAAAAGGAAGCAGGGATCCTTATATAAACTTAAAAAGCTGTGAGTGAAACCAAATTATGTTCCCTGACAGGAAAGGACCTAATGTTGAACACATGGGAAAGAGAAGAGGCGGTATGTGAAGCATGTTCTGGAAAAGGAAGGGAAGGGCTGGACACAATGGCGCTCCCCTTCCGAAATCCAGGGGTGGAAGAAAATGAGTGTAGAGGTAGATATTTAGGGGAACAGAGGACTGGAGCAGGGTTGCTTACACAAAATAGCCACTGTTCTTAGGGACGTTCAATGACAGGGTGATGGCTGTGGGTGGTAGGGGAGGGTGGGAGAAGGCATGTGTGAACATTTAGGGAGGAGAAATTCTGGAATGATTCTTGTGGAGGATTGACTCAGGAGTTCACAGGGATGAGTGAAAAGGGATGGTGAAGTCACCAGGGGCACATGACACCTCCCAGGATGCTCAGACAGCCAGGGATCATGTTTGGGTGGTGGGGGTTGGTCTGCAGACCAGGGTGGAGGCTTGGAGCCATAGGCAGAGGTGAGTGAGACAGGGGCCCATCACACTAGCGGAAATGGAAGGGCAGGAGGCTCCGAACAGTTGGAGGTTTGGAGAGGTCGGAGGGAAGCTTCTTGATGAAGCAGGCAAGCTGCTGATAAGTGGAGGAGGATGGGTGGGAGGTGCTGGGGATGAGATCACAGAGATGGAACGGAGAAGGTGATGACGTTGTTCAGGGCTGGGCTGTGGCTGATGTGTACCCGAGTGCAAGGGACTGAGATGGACGGGCTGAAGAAGACAGATGTGAGGCCAGGCCTTGGGGCGGTGTGCAGGGCAGGCATAGCTGGAAGGGAACTGGGTGAGCGTCAGGGACTTAGGTTTTAACAACCCTGCGGCTAAGTCTTAGTGTGGCCTTGGCCAAGTCACTTGGGTTTCCCTGGTGAGGGGCTGCTGTCAGCACCATTCTTGCATTACTGTGCACAGTAGTCCTCGAGGGCCAGCAGAGGCCCTGGTGATGTTCAGAGCAGTGACCTTGGGTGCTTCAGCCTCACATGGTTACACCTCCACAGAACACAGTCTCCCCTCCCTCCTAACCAGTGTTACGTCCATGTCCCCACCGGCATCTCTCATGGCGTCAGAAGCGGCAGCAGGCAGCTATCACCTTGTGACGCTGCCACTCCTCTTCCACAGGGATTGGAAGCTCTGAATTTCACAGCCAGGTTTTATTCAGTCCGCTCACCAGCCTCTTGGCAGCCTGACCTCAGCTCTGGCAGATAAGGTGAGGCTGCTGTGGTAAGGAGAAGTGAGGCAGGAGGGAGGACTGGCATCTGTTGGGCCACCAGGTGTGGGGAGCCTGTGTCACCTGTGGGCTGCATCTGAGTGGGTGAACATGGCGTCGGAGGGGATCCTGGGGTAGGTTGAAGTGCAGAGATGCCCCCCAGTGCCTTCCCCATTTCAGTCACCCTCCCAGTCTGTGAACCTAAGAACCTGGCCACTGTGGCTGCCAGGTGCAAGCTGGGTGACCCTCAGTTACAATAATGTGACTGCAGCATCTGGTGCCACTGCCATCACTCCCCTGGAGCTGGGCCTGGGACAAGGTGCCATATGAGGACTTTTTTTCCCCCAGGAGGCTATTTTTACAGTGCTCCAGCTGAACTGTTGCTGTGAACTCTATGTCTTAACTAGGAGTGTGTGCGTCATTAACGAGGCAGGTGTGAGCGTCCTGGGAGGGGCTGATGCGGTTCCTAATGGCAGCACGTGTGGGCTGGCCAGTTGTTGCCTTCAGCCTGCCAAGGTGACTTTGCTCATTGCCTCTCACTTGTGCAGGCAGAGATTGTGTGTGAGATTTAGGGTGCTCTGGAGTCAAACTGTCTGCCTGACTCTTGGCTCTACCACTTACCAGCTTGTGACCCTGGGCAACCTATGTATTATGTTTGATGTGTTTCTCAAAGCCTCAGTTTGCTCATCTGTGACTCGGGGTGGTGAGAGCACTGATTTCATGAAAGTCATGGGGAAATCAAATCAGGTAAAGGCAAAGCATGTAGCTCTTCAATGCTAAGTGTTCAGTAAATGTTACTTCCTTCCCCTTCACCCCCAGAGGCTTCTTCCTATTTATAAGCTTCGTTAATCACTGCCATGGCCAAGTCGTGCCCTAGGCCCAGGTGAGCTGGTGGTGTTTAAGGTACGACACATGCTAGAAGCACTCTTTGTACAGCAGGAAACTTGAACTGCATCTTGAGGGATGATAAGAGTTTGCTGGGCAGAAATCTGGGGGTATGGGGAATGATTGTCCTGTGACAGAACCCTCCTCTTGAAGCCTATCTAATTTCTAGATTTTAGCTGATCACTCAGTTTCATGGGCAGGCAGGAAAGGGAGGCCTTTGTCCCTTTCTCCGAGGATGAACTGCAGCCCCTGTGTGTGTTAGATATGTACAGAGCCCAGCAGCCTTGCTGCTTGTGGGGTGACTCCTTTCTACTTGGGTGCCTTATTGTCTGTTGGGTGCCCCGTAGCAGAGACCTCAGGGTTTTGGTGGCAACCTGCCCAGATATGGAAGAGGAGAAGGGAGTCAGAGGGGACTTCATGTCAGGGCAGTGAGGGTTGTATCAAAGCCCAATGCTTTTGGAACCATGTGGGAGAAGAGACATGGATACAGAATGCTGAGAGAGGGCACTTCTAAAGAACTGCTGCCTGTTGGCCATTCTCTTCCCCTGAATGTGATCCATTTACAAGATTGGGACAGACCTTTTTCAGTTGTTACATATCTGGGATATGAGCCTTTCTTTGAGTACCTCAAGATTTTTACCAGCCAAGTAGACTCGTTCAAACAGTGTATATGCTATGTGTGCATGTGTATATATATATATACACACACACACACACACACACAAACACACACACACTATATATATGTACTCTATCCATCCATCTATCCATCCATCCACCCACCTATATTTTCCCCCATAGCACACACTTTTGTTATGTCCTGAATCCTCTGGTTTGAAGCAATGCTGAAATCTGTCAACTCAGTGGATTAATAGTCTAATCTCAGCCAATTTATTTGGCAGAAACACTAAATTCCTAAAACCATGTGGGCTGGCCCACTTGACCTCTAACCTGGGTAAGTGAAAAAATACATCCCAGGTTTTTGGGCTAATTAGCATTGAAAATCAATCAATTTTTATTGCACGTACCACCCAACACTCCCCTACAGAGAGAAAGCTGGCTCTGAGGGTCAGGCCAGTGCCATGAGGCTCACTGGCTTCTTTTGACATTAGTGCTCTAAAGAGACCTGTTTCCATAGCTTATCCATGTCGGCACTGGTGGAGAATTTAGCCAATCCAGGAGGTAGTATAGTGCATGGTGCAACACTTTTCAAAAATAGATACTCTTCCAAGCCAACTTAGAAATCTTTTTAATCATTACCTTATTTCTGTGGTATTTGATGCAGAAGTGAATTTAGTAACTATAAAATTCCTGGCTTCATTGTTGTGTGACCTCATGTAAATTGCATCTTCTCTCCAAACCACAGTTCTTGCCTATTGAGGAAATGCTGACAATAATACCTACCTCTGAGGGTTGTAGTGAGGATTAAGTAAGATATCACATGGGTTTTCCCAGACATGTCTAAGTACTCAACAAATGGCAGCCACTGTCCCTATCATCACCAGTATGGTTGTGCTTGTTGTCATCATCGCATCCTCACATTTTTGGGTGGCCCAGATTTAGTATGCCCTTGATAGTGCAGCAGAAGGCCTGCTGAATCCCTGCTGCAGATGTCATCTACAGTTTTAAGAAAGCATTCCCTAGCCAACATGCAGAGTTAGCCTCTCCCATTCTGTAAACATTTCTCATGTACCTCTCATACCATTTATCAAACCATCTTTGAACTGTATGTTTGCAGACCTACTGTACCCCATGATGGTAAAAGACTGTTTCAGAGAGAGACAAAAATCAGTAAATAGCGGATGGGTGAATTCATAAACAAAATAACTAATTTATTTCACTTTCTGTCTTCTCTCACAGACGTTTTGCAAGAAGGCAGAAACAATGCATTTTAAGAAAACAACCACTCCTACAAGATAAGAGTGTTTTCCTCCATCTGAGAACTTCCTACACTTAAAGCAAGTGGGCTAAGGTCATAGATTTCCTTAATAGTTTTATTGGTGACTTGGTCTTCATTCATCATTTATGAGAGACTTACTTAGCTCTTATTACATGCTAGGCATTAAGGTCACAAAAATGAATGAGACACAGCCTTACCCTCAAGAAGCTTCCACTGTGGTGAGAGATGTTCACATACACAGTCGAGACACTTTTATTGTAACGATGACTCTGTGCAAATCAAGCAAGACACCAAGAACCCAGGGCTAGGGATGCCCGAGGGAGCCTGTGGGAGGCAGAAGAGTGTCAAGAGCCTCCTTCCGTGTCGTTCCACCCAGCCTAATACAGTGGCAGCCCTGGTTTCAGAAAGCAAAGGCCAAAGCTGACTTGTGGTCAGATTGTCACACCTGCCTGGAGTGGCAGGAAGGCAAAGCCAATACATTTTATTGCTTTGGCTCTAGATTCAGCCAGAAGGTGTAGTGATGAGGCAGGAAATCCTGTCTGAAACCAGAGTTCCCATCTGTTGGCATGAAATCCTGATGAGCCTTTTGGGGGAGATAAAACATCAGTAACATTCAAGTGATTGATATCAAGAAATTCCCGACTTTAAAAGGACAAGATTTTAGCAGAGGAAGTTGTATATTTAGAGTTGCTTTTTTTTTCCAAAATTATTTTTAGCCTCCAGCTATATATAACTTTTCTTGCTGACTTAGGTACAGTATGTGGATTCGACTGATTGTATATTTAGGAACAAAAACAGATGTTTTAAGACCTGTGCATGTGAACATTCTACGTAGGATCTGCTGAGTGATACCGTGTAAGGACCAAGGGTAATAATTTAGGGTAATAGTCACCCATAAGCAGTCACCAATGAAACTATTAAGGAAATCTATGACCTTAGCCCACTTGCTTTAAAGTGTAGGAAGCTCTCAGATGGAGGAAAAAGCTCTTGCCTTGTAGTAGTGGTCATTTTCTCAAAATGCATTGCTTCTGCCTTATTATGAAACAACTGTGAGAGAAGACAGAAAGCTAAACAAATTTGTTCTTTTGTTTTCGAATTCACCCATCAGCTGTTTACTCATTTTGCCTCTCTGAAACAGGTCTCTTGCCCTCACGGGGTACAGCAGGTCTGCAAACATACAGTTAAAAGATGCTTTGATAAATGGTATAATAGGTACATGAGAAATGTTTACAAAATGGGAGAGACTAACTCTGCATGGGTGGTTAGGGAATGCTTTCTCAAAACAGTAGGTAACGTCTGCACCAGGCCTTCAAGAGTTGACAAGAGGCTTCCCAGGAAGAAGAAAGGCAAAAAAGGCATGGGCGCTGGGAAGCCTGCAGTGCTATCTGCAGTCAGGGAGTCGTGGGGTTCTGGGTGTCAGAGCACAGTGACTTTGTAACCAGAAGTCATGGAATCAACTGAGTGGATGATTATACCAGCAAAACTGTTCACTTTACAGGAGAGGAAGCGCAGAGAAATTGAGGGGCTTGTTCCAAGGTTACACAACTCTAGGGAAGACTCACAGCCAGAACTTGGGTCTAAGCTTCTTCAAGTGTAGCAGAAGGGCTTGGTGCTAAGTATGCTAAAGCCACCTCGAGGATTCCTTGATATTTCCCTGCAGCCTTACAAGGATAAACCTCAGCTTAAACTGAATCCACCTTTCTTTACAGAACATACAAGGAAAAGTCTAGTAGCTATTTGTATCCTAAATGTCCACATTTGTGCCAAACAGCTAGCCTGGTCATATTTTGAAGACTATGGGATTGAAATTTATTGCATTTTCTTAAATTCTTCTTTTTCATTGTTTGGTACTCTATATGAGAAGAAAACTGGAGCTTTCAGAACATATTGTTATCAAAAGGTGAGGTTGATTTTTTTTCTTTTTCTTTCTTTAATTAATTAATTAATTTATTAATTTATTTATTTTGAGACAGACTATCACTCACTGTGTCCCCAGGCTGATTGCAGTAGTGGGACCAGCTCACTGCAGCCTCTGCCTCCTGGGTTCAAGCGATTCTCCTGCCTCGGCCTCCCAAGTAGCTGGGATTACAGGCATGCGCCACCACACCCAGGTAATTTTTGTATTTTTAGTAGAGACAGGGTTTCACTCTGTTGCCCAGGCTGATCTTGAACTCCTGGCCTCAAGTGATCCACCCTCGTTGGCCTCCCAAAGTTCTGGGATTATAGGCATGAGCCACTGTGCCTGGCCAAGACTGATTTTTCATAAACAAACAACTTTAGAAGTTGAGATAGATCTTACCCTCCTACAGCAAGTCATTCTGAAGAGCTGGATCCTTATCCCATTGATCCTTACCTAGAAGGCTTTTGAGCTCTGTCTTGTGGGGCTAAGATACCTTTTTTCCAGTTCATAGTGGTGGCAGAAGGATAGGTTTCTTGTATATCCTGGTGTTATATCCAGAGCCAAGTCCAGTGAATCAGTTGGGCCATGTGGTCGCCGGTTCCTCTGTCTTTTGGGCTTCCAGAACACCCCACCATACCTGGGTGGCACTTAGTATTTAAATCATCTTTTCCCTATTGTGGATTCACTAGGTTGCAAAACTGTGGACATAGCACAGACTTGTTCCTGAGTGAGTGAAAAACATTAATGAAAAAACAAAAGAAACTGATGCCATCCCGACTTCTGTACATATCATGGGCAGAGTTAATCTGTGTTTTTTTCTTTTAGTGGAGTCTGTGTGTTCATTTCTAGATTACAGTTTGGTAAATAGAAGTGACTGGCCGAGGAGTAAAAAGGGAGAGGGCTTCTCTCACTCTCATTCCCACCCCCAGGCTTTAATCTTCAGAGGAAATTGAGCCTTGGGTCCAGTGGGAAGTTTATGGAAATACTATGCTGTCCAATTTGCTTTTATAGTGAGTTAGACAGTTTTGGAATTCGTGATTAGTCTGTATTTAAGTGGAATTTATGCTACCATGTATTGACATGTGTTTGTGTGATGTTCATGTGTATGTATTCGTCCACCAACTCATCTGCCTAACAAATGTTTATTGTGCCTTCTGTGTGCCAGGTGCTCTCTCAGTCCTGGGGATACAGCTATCAAAAGGCAAAGTCAAAATCTTCATGCTGCTTACATCTAATGTAAGAGAGACAAAAAATTAACATCTACACAAAGCAAAACAGGATTAGAAGCTAGAGAATTAGTGGGAATGAAGTACCGTTTTACAAAAGTAGGCCACAGAAAACCTCTCTGAGAAGGTGACATTTGAACAGACTTGAATGAAGTGAACGAATGCCCCAGAAAATATTAGGAAACCCACAAATGCAAAGGCCTTCCCATTCATCAACCCACCTACACACCCATCCATCTACCTACCCATCCATCCCTCCATACATCCCTCCATCTGTCCTGCCAGTCATCCCTCCATCTGTTCATCCATCCATCAATCCAGCCAGCCAGCCTTCCATCCATCTGTTCATCCATCCATCTGTACGTCCATCCATGCATCTATCCATCTGCCCATCCTTCCATCCTCCCATCACCTTAATGGCATATCCTCATGGTATGGCATCTTGAGAGAGAATGATTATTGTTCCTTAGTACACAACAGTTTAGTAGAAGTT
>NW_016810106.1:1017047-1043653 GCF_001698545.2 Rhinopithecus bieti
TAAGCTGCACAGTTTGCTCCCAGTGCATGCGTTAAAGGATTGACATTGGTCTAGAAAGACCCCTGGTGTGGAGTGCCACAAGACTGTGCCCTTTGCTTTGTGCTGTTCAACATTTTTATCCATGACCCTAATGAACACACAAAGACACACTTACCACATAAACTAAGCAGTTGGCACAGACAGGAGGAATAGATCATGAAAACAGGACAATGTGAAATAATCTGTCACACCGTGGACAGAAACCTCGACTGCCATTGCAAAGGGCACAAGTCTGCAGCTTGGTTTTTAGTTTATTTTAGTTGTCAGGTAAGACACAGATGTGCAAGAGGAAGCTTAGGAGCAGAATCTGAGACAAGGGTGTGGACAGTTAAGAGCCTGCACTGACTCCTCTGATCACAGCGTTCTGTTCAATCTGCACAAACCATATTGAGAATCTTCCCTAGAATTTCTGCGGAGACTTAGCAGTGGGCACAAAACCCGTCATTCTGCTTATGTGCTGCTGTTTATACTGGGTGCCTCTAAGCACAATGTGGGAAACAAAGACCAGAGTTCCCTGTGGAGGAAGAGAGGGCAGCACAGAGTGGGGGAGGCTGGTCAGTCGTATGTCAGGTGATTATGGTGCCAGAATGGCTGGGGGCCTTCTGGGAATTTCCACGATTTCCTTGAAGTCCCCAGCCAGGGGATGGTTGAGTCCAAGTCCAAGGCCTCCAGGCTCCCATAAGCATCCCTGGGAAGCCACAGCGCCAAAATCTGCCCTCCAGTCGGGCCTTGGTCTGCTGACCCCAGGAACAGCACCAGTTCCTGCCCCTCAACATTTGCAGGATGTTCGCCACCATGCTTCACTCTGCAAAAGTATTTTTTCTACAGATGTTTATTGAACACCGACAGCATGAGACAGCCAGTGTTCTAGGCCCTGGGGATACATTTTTAATAAAATAGAAATACAGAGAGAAAAGATGAGGAGAGAAAAGACACAAATTCCAGCCCTCAGATCTGAGAGACAGTCTAACCCAGAACCCAGCCAATCCAATCGGGATTTGGGACCTAATGCAATATTCAGACAGCCCAGATATAATCGTTTTAAGCTAAAATGATCAGGACTTGGGTTTAAAAAGCAGAGTAGATTTTGTTCCACAATAAAATCACTGCTTCTGATTTTTGTGGAGAAGATACTGCAATTAGGGGTTTTTCCATTCTATTCAAAGCCAAGTGGAGAATGCCAGAAGTTTGGCATTCCCAAGAATCTTTGTAAGATCTGGAAATGAGAGTTTTGCTTTTTGCTGGCGTATCAGTTAGGAGATCTTGACATTCTTGTTTCAGATGTGTGTGTGTGTGTGTGTGTGTGTGTGCGCGCGTGTGTGTGTGTGTGTTTTAAACATGAGAAAACCCCTGACCCATGGTCAAACAACCCCCAAAACTGCCAGTTGATTAGAAAAATATCCTGTTTCCTTCAGGCCCCAGAGGGCATACATTTAAGTAAATACTTTAATTAAATTACATCCTGTTGCCAAGTAATTTCTTAAAAGAGAGGTGGTAAATGGAATCTCTTCTGGGAAAGTTTGCTATAATTACTGGATAGCTTTCTTCGGTAGAAAAATGTTTATTTAAAAATTCTGCAGCCTGTTGTACTTCCATGCCAGGTCTCTGACCCTGGGGGAAAGAAAGGAAACTTGTTCACTTCCAGAGGTTGCCAAATTTAGGATTTGTCCCTGGCGATGGGAACAGCTATCAGGGATTGTTTTGCCTTCCCAGCCAGGCTCCTGCCCTGGAGTGTGCATGAGCAGCAGGACCCCTTTGGGGATTAAAGATGTTTGCACTGGACCAAAACAGAGACTATTCCCAGGCTTCGTAGGTATCCATATATAAACTCTCCATTTTGCATCTTTTACCTACTTAAACGTAGTCAGTGCCTGGGCAAAGACCCATGTGAACATTTGTTTTTGAAAAATGTTTGTTTTCTCATAAAGAAATACATATTCTCTGTAGAAAATTTGGAAACACAATAAAGGCCAGGCAGGAAAATAAGAATAATTCATTTTCCTACAACCCAGGGATAAAGTACATTTTCGACTGTTTTTTTTTCCCCCTCCTTGTATTTTTTTTCCCCAATCACATACATGTAGTTGAGCTGACACGGTGTAAATGAATTATTTCATAGGATTTTGTTAAAAGGAAAGGCGAACGGCCTCTGGCCCCAGGAACTGGGCTCCCAGTGCAGCTGAGGCGTGTTCACTTGCCTTCATACATTTTTAATAGAACTCTTCCGTCTCATGTTATGAGAGGTAAAAGATCTATGATTCAATCAGGCACCTTCTTGGCTCAGGTGAAGAGTCTGTGAACCAAAAGGCCACAGGTCAGTTACCTCGGAACTGCTAAGAATTGCAGCCAGCCGCTCAGTCTGGCTTCCACAGTTGCATTACTACTCTAATAAAATGTCCTCGGCTACATTTTCGTAACAGTTGGTGATAGGAGTCCCAAAGGGGATTGGGCGTTTATCTTGAACACAGGCTCTGCCCACGTTCCTACCAGCATAGCCAAGTTTGCCTTAATGACGTTCCCTTGAATAATTGAACGCCATCCTCCTGTTGATTCTTTCTGTGTATTTTATCCCACAAAATGCCCCAAAGGGTTAGTTGGTTTTCAAAAGCTACATGTTAGACACAGTTTGGTCTTTTTTTACCCTGCCTTTCATGGCCTTGAGATTATGAATTGATGCTTTCCTTAGCCGAATACCAAGAGAAAAGACCTTTACAAAGTAACAGAATTTCATCCTGGGAATCCATAGTGGACACTTCCTGCTTTGGGGAGAGCCTCTGGCAGAAGCTCTGCAGTGGGGAAGGATGGTGGTGGGATGGCACAGGCCTGTATGAGTACATCGCATGCTAGAGCTGTAGTCAGTAACACAGCCACTACTGTGCCATCTAAGACAGATTAAAAACCTGATGTCTTTTCTGCTGGTTGAACTCTGGAAACTTGACATGAACTTTGAAGAATTCTGCCCTAAATCCAGCTACTGGAGGGATAAAATACTTGGGACACAGTAGATCTAAAAGAGTCTTCAGGTCATCTTTTCTTGGACCTCGGATTTACAGATGAGGAAATTGAGGCTCTTCGAGGGTTGAGCAACATGCTCTAGGTCTCGCCCCACCACGGCAGAGAGGAGAGTGGTGCCCACCTCTCCATAGCCCAAGCCATGCCTTGCCTGTGCTTCCTGGTACCTCTTAGTGCTTACATTCTAAGTACACTAGTGAGTACACTACTGAATTATGTATTGAGATGGGTACCATGGAAATGAGAGATGCCCACCATTGACTCAGCAGTTGGATTACCTGAAAAACAGATGCCAACCTATGGAGTTCCCATTTTGTTGTTAACTGGAATGTGTGTGCTGTAGAATTACATAAATGCACCTGTAGCTGCAGCAGCCAACCATCTGGCATCTTGTCTGGGCTTGGGGCTGCACCCTGTGAGGGAGGGAGCGGGGGAGGGAGGGGAGGATGTTTCATCAATGTTGCCAATGTCTGCTATGCTTTTAAAGAAGTGTTCTGCAGGCATTTCTGGTATCTGCTTAGGCTTTATTTAGTGGTTCCAGGGCCCCAAAGGAAAGCCAGGGGCAAGGAAGAGAAAAGACAAAAGACATCTATAGAGCCTTGAATGAGAAAAAAATTAAAGGAGTTGAACAGGAGGAGTTTTTTCAAAGAGATGATGATTCAGTGGAAAACAATAGCAGTATAAAAGACTTTGAAAAGCATGAGGAGAAAGAAAGAGTGTTAATAATGTTAACCTTTCGGAACTTATCCAGTGCACAGCAGGAGTGGCAGCCTGTTTTGTTTGGTTAAAAACATCCACCTAACAGTAAAGACTTCCCAAAAGCCCAAGTAAGAGGGCTGAGTTTGCAGCTCAATTGCTCTGCTAATAACTCCTCATGCTCAGGGCTGCAAAGGTTTTGGGAGCATCATTTCATGGATCCCTGACCTTGACTGTCTTCCTCTTGGGAATTTCACTGTATACTCTGTGAAGTGTGGTATGTCTGAGGTCAGTGCCTAGGGATGCCTTCGTCACCTTCACTCCTGGGAGGGGCATGGAGCTGGCCAAGGGCACAGTCTTTTGTGGGTACGTAGTAGGTGTATATATTTATGGGGTACATGAGGTATTTTGAAACAGACATATACAATGCATAATAATCACATCAGGGTCAACAGGGCATCCATCACCTCAAGCATTTATCCTTTTTACTGTAGTTGCCTTGTTGAAGAGCACAGTCTTTTGAGCAAGACTGAGCATTTCTTCATGGACTGTGCCACTCGCTAGCTCTGTGATACTGGCCAAGCGGGCAGGAATTTTCGAGCCCCAGTAGGTATCTGTAAATGGAGGCCAGTTCTGTCCACTCCCAGGATTGGCATGGGGACTGAGGCCCAGGCCGTCCATGCGTGGTTGTCATTGTTGGTAGTGATACTCAGTCTGCCCTCACTCTTGGACCATTGTGCGTGTGTTTTTCACTTAGTGTCGGGTCTCTGCTGTCGCGATGTTTGGCCAAGACGAGGGGCCAGAATGAGTTCTCTAAGAACAGGCTGGCATTAAATGTTGTCCAGTATTTTGTCAAGCCCAGAGGGTCATCCCATGTGCAGGCGTGTGGCAGAGGGAGAAGGAGGGAGCAGTGGGGCCAGGTGTGAGGAGAACTGAACTCTCCCTGGGAGCAATCTAGGAATGCCTCCTTGAGGATGCAGAAGCGCAGAGTGCCTCAAGGAAAACGAGGACTTCAACACAGTGTTCTAGGTGGAGGGAATGGCTGCAGGGAAGGCTGAGAGGCTAAGTGTATAGGGTAATTACCAGTGTAGGGCTGTGCTATGTTTTCATTACCATAGAGTCAGTGCAGGTGTGGTGAGGGTGGGTGTAGTTGGTGATGAAGCTGGAAGGGAGGGATTTTGGATAAGGCTGTGAATTTTCAGGTTTTACTCTGCATGTAATGGACAAACTGGGTGAAAGCTTTGGGTAGCGGGGCTGCTCTGGGTTTTGGCAGAAAGCCCTGGATGCGGTGACTGGGTAGGTTGGAGTGGGCAGCATCTTGCAGGTGCAGAGGTCCCCGTCGAAGGCGGTTGCAATGCTCCTGGCAAAATTTGGGGAAAGTGGGCCAAGTTGGAGATGTGGTGAGGAGACAGCTTTGAGGAGCATCACGGAAGCAGTACTAAAGAGATCTGGAGCATGGTTGGATTGCCCTTATAAGGGACAGAGAAGAGATAACAATTACTCTGAAATTTCAAGTCCGTACAGCTGGCAGCTGTGATAGAAAGTCAGGATGGAAAAAGTGGGGCGGGGCGGGGTGAGAGAAAACAAGTCACGTTTGGACACCTTGATTTTGAGTCATCAGGGGAAGTCCATGTCAGTGAATTTAGCTGGTAGTGTGGGATGTGGGTTTAGCACTTAGAGCATGGATCAGAGCAAGGTATGTACAGGAAACTTTGTGATGCTATCTTATTTCTGTAGAATTTTAGAAAATACCAAAGAATCTCACATGTTAAAAAAAAGAAATAACTCCATGGATGGGGCATTGTTTTTCCATTCTGGGATGAGGAAACTGAGGCCATGCCTACATAAATGTATTGATTAGAAAAGAGTCAAGTTGAAGGAGATTTCTGGGCATATTGTTCCAGCACCTGGAAGTGTGGAAATGGACACTGATGTCCTCTTAGTATTTCTGCCCTTTGGAGAGACTTCCTGCAACCCTCCTCTCCCCCAGGAGCAGGGTGACTTCCTCCTACAGCATTCTCCCTCCACCTCTGTTCCCCTTAGTGGAGAAGTAACCATGTTCACGCTTGGGCAGCCAGATGGACACGTCGTGGAGTGAAAACCTAAAGGGAGCTAAATGCCGAGACGGTGGGCAAATGAGAACAAAGGAGGAGCAGAGGGTGACTTCCAGCTGGGACTGGCATGTGCTCCTTCAGCCCGAGCTTCCACAGCACGCCACTTGCTAGCTTAAGAGCTGTGCATACAGCAGCAAACAGAATAGAGAAAAATCCCTTCCCAGTCAGATTACATATTCTAGTGAGGGAGAGAGACAGTAAACAATATAAGCAGAGTAAGTGGTGGCTCGCTGGTGGCAAAAAAGACAGGGGATAGGAGTGTTGGGAGGAGTACAGTTTTAGTGTCAGAGAGGCAGGTCTTACTGAGGTTTTGGCATGTGTGTAAAGACATCAAGGGAGTGACGGTCAAGCCGAGAGGTTATCTGGAGGAAAACCATTCTAGACAGGACAGCGAGGGCTGAGGCTTATTAGGGCTAGAGCAGGCTGGCCCTGATGAGCTGGGAGCAGGCCCATGGCTGGGACCCGTGAGGGAGGGGGAGGAGCAGAACGAATGGGGGCACCATGGTAGATCATGTGGAGTCTTGGTGACCACTGAGCTGATCTTAGCTTTTATGCAGAAGGACCTGGGAAGCCATTGCAGGGTGCTGGGCAGAGAGGTGACACGATCTGACAACTCCTGGGTGCTCTGTGGAGAGTGGACTGTGGAAGAGTAAGGAGGAAAGTGGGGGCTGTATGCAGGGATCCAGGAGAGGGAATCTGGGGACTTGGAGCCGGGGATAGCACGGATGCCTCCTAAAGGAAGCAACGGCAGAATGTTCAGATGGATTCGATCTGGAGAAGGGGACGAGGCCAGAAGTCCAGCATGGCCTGAGTAACTGACTGGGTGAGGCTGCCAATGGATGGGGAGGGCTCAGAGAGAGCAGGCTGGGGTGGGGGTCCTGAGTTTGTGTTTGGATGTGCTGTGCTAGAGATACTGCTGGAACATCCAAGTAGAGATGCTGAGTGTGCCTAGAAGTCAGAGGAATGTGAGTTTGGGAGTCATCGGGGTACAGATGGTACTTAACACTGCGAGGCTGGGTGAGATGGTTTGGGGCATGGATGTAAGAAAAAGGGGGGCTGCAGCAACTCCCTTGCTGAGCAATCGGAAGAGGAAGACCTGGCTCAGAGACCAAAGGAAGCATCCAGGGTGGGCAGGACCAGGTGGAAGCCCTGCAGCCACAGGAAGAAAGTATTTCCAGGAGGAAGAGAGACCAACTGCATCCCCAAAGTAGAGGATGGATCAGGTCAGGTGACAGCGACCATTGGATTCACCCACTTTCATGCCTGGGGAGGCCGCGTTCCCATGTCCCCTCCAGTGGTGACATGTGGCCATGGGAACTGTCAATGAGACATTGTTTGGCCCTTTGGCCAGTGAGAATAATGCTTCCATGTATCAGTTCTGTCCCTGCTTTAGTACTGATAGCTCTAACTGTCATTCACTGATTTCCTGTTTAATCTGTCAAGTGATCTACATCTACCCCCTCATTTCATCCTCACCATGGCACTGTAAGGTTACCACATTTTGCATCTGAGGGAACTGAGGTTTGGAAAGATTCAATGGCTTGTCCAAGGTCATAGTTAAAGAGGCAGGGCAGGATGGAGAATCCAGGACAATGGAGCTCCCAGGTACATGGGTTTTTGAATGGTGGGCAGTTACTCCAGTGGCCCGGAAAACTCCAGGGCTCTTTCTCCCATACCGGCCATGTATGGGGTCAGCCTTCTATTTTTCCAGGTGGCCTCATGAGTTCCCTGGAGACCTTTAGATGAATTTGTAGAGCAGGTTGGTAATGACCCCAAATCAAAATTGCTCTGTGCTGTATATGTTATGTCAATAGCAGCGCAAAGATGAACTTTGCCAGTGGGAAACATCATGATTTTGCTTTTTCCTTCGTCCAACCTATGTTTGCTGAAAATCCCTGTCATATGGCCCAGAGGAATATAGAAACCCAGATCTGTTTAAATAAATAATATATAAACTCATGGAAATATGCACACATAGGACTATTAATTCTAAGAAGACTCTTGGGCAGATAGAGTGATCTAAGAGGACCAGGAACCAGGCTGCGGGCTGCCTGGTTTTACTTCCTGTTGCCCCCTTGCTGACAACATGAGTCTAGCTCCTTCCAGCCTTTGGGAGCTCACTACAGCAGAGTTTAGAGAGGAAGGACAAAGCTCACATAATTGCAACCGTGAAGTGGCTTCTAATACCCATGGAGCCCCAGACCTTTGGGACCTGTCCTTTGCAGAGGCTTGTCCCTGAGAAGTCCCTGAGAAGTCCCTGAGAGTGTGAATATCCCCCAGTCTCCATCCAGTGTTACTTCCCAGCCCAGAAAAGGCACTGTTTCCTCTCCTGGCATCGGGGTGCAGCTCAGTGCTGTTGGCAGAGCCTATGGCTTATAATGCCTGGTGGTAGGGAAAAGACAGAAGTTTTGGGTGGTACCACAATTTGGGTCCCTGGAGGCTGATCCCATCCTGAGCTAACTGGCAAGGAAGGGGTTTCATGCACTGCCTAGTGTAGACTCTAGTGTCAGCCAGATGTGCCCACGACCTGTTTCTGCCAAAACACTGCCTCTTCCAGTATAACTGGGGCGTGGCCACTGTCCAGGGCTTGGACCAGCTCCACCAAGCCACTCTCCAACTACAGAACCTCCCAAGGCCATGTTGAAATTAGAGGAAGACGCCCCATCTGTTTTCTAGATTTCTCCTGCATGTCTGACAATCCTTCTAGCCAGCTGGATTTCATGAAACCCAAAGTGGATCTTGCCTGGAGCACATTCTCTTCTAATTTTTAAAGCCAGTCTGAGAGTTTGTTCTGGAAAATGTAATAGGTGTGGTTCTTTTGCCAGCCTATTATTGAAGAAGAGCTGTTTGGTGTCTGAAAAACCTTCTGAGGTTTTGTTTTTTCTTTTCTATCTGTGTTTGAGTTTTTCTTCTCTCACTGAAAATTCCACTTTGCCAAGAATTAAGGGACTCTAGCTCCTGGGAGCTGCCTTTAGGTTTAAACACTGACAGCTCTGCATCCTCCCAACCTGGGCAGAGGTGTTACTTAACCCAGCCTCTTTACACAACTTGATACGGAGCTGTTTACTTCCTTCAAAGCCACAGTATTTCTTTTATCAAAAAAAAAAATCTTGTTTCCATTACCACTCCTTGGTCCTGAGTTCTGGTTTTGCTGCTATCCAATTAAACTTGCCTTCCTGGGCTGCAGCTTCATCCACTTCAAAAGGACCAACTCAGGTGGTCTCCGAGACTTCTTCCAGCCCTAAAGTCTTGTGACTCTGCAGGTTCTTAACTTCTCACCTTGTCCTATGCTGGGAAGCACCCAAATCTCATGGCAATTACATTTTTCCTTCAACAGACCATTAGAATGTGACCTCTGTGAAGACAACAGAAATGGAGGAGGCAGCCCATGGGGATCTTCTGAAGCTGTTTTGGTTAACTTTGACTTGGAAGTCCTGGTTCCAGGTTCTCCTGTTTCCTGGGACCAGCTCCAGAGGTTCATTATTCTCGTAAATAATAAATGAATGCATACTAGGGACTTAGGCACTGTTTTGAGTACTGAGTATACAGAAGCAAATAAAACCAAATACCCTGTCCTCACAAGAGCAATATGCAATATGGTAGCATCATGCTGTGGGATGGTCAGTTGTATTCTATCAGACCCCAACAGCTTTGATTCTCCATAATTAATTTCTCTTGCTTACAATCATCATCTTTAAGATCCACAGTCATTTTCACCTACATAGTATTTTGTAACAATGTTCATGGCAAATGATATGTTTTTCTGCCAGACAAGACTGCCTTTTCTTCCTGGCTTGTCTTGGAGGATTCATGAATTCTTCATTAAACCTTCCAAACAGCTCTCTGTGTGAAGATAGGAACCTGATGCTCAGAGAATAATGCGTGGTGACATTTCAAAGAAATGGTCAAACTAGCTATCCAACCCAGATCCCTGACTCTAAATCTAGGTTTCTTTTAATGAAAATCCCAGTGCAAAATGAAGTCATGTGTCCATACAACAGGGAGTCAGCTTCTAGAATGCTAAACCTAGAACTTATTTCATGGGTCCTATTTATCAGCCTCAAACTCCACCCCCAGCATCAGTTAAATTCCTGACAGATTTCTAAAATGGTCTTTCCATTTCTATAACACCAGGTTTGCATTACCAAAAACCATGTTTTCACTTTATTCTCATTCATTCTTACTCTCATTGTCAAGCCAACTGTATAATCCCTTGAAAGACATAGCCCAAGACTTGAAGTTATCTACAGATTACATTGCCTAGATCCAGCAGCTCTTTCAAGGACTAAAATATTAGCAGGCTTCCTTCCCTTCAGCTGGTTTTTAATTTTTTACCCCCAGCTTACCATAGCAGCTTAGTGGTGAGCATTCTTGCAAGGTCGTGACTTTAACACCATCACCTGGGTCTCTGTTTTATGACAAGGTGGTCCGTCCCTATCCATGGCCACTAGGGCTCCAGGTAATGAGAAGAGCAGTTAATCTCACATGTGTAGTAATGGGACCTAAATGCCTACTGTGCTCCTTACTAAAATTATTTGAAGGTGACCAAGAACCTCCCATAAAGGTCACAGAAGAGCAGAGTGTACTGGAGCTGAGAGACATGTGTTCAGGTGCTTGTTTCTCTAAGGAAGCAGTAGAGAATGTGAATAGATATGCTACCTCATCTCTCTGATCCTGTGTCCTCATGTCTAAAATGGAGATAATGATCCAAGTCTGAACAACCTTGCTGGTTGGCCAGGAGAAAGTATATGAGCTAATAATGTGTGTAAAGGTACTAGGTAAATTACAAAGTTCTGTACCAATATGAGATCATTATTTGTCTTCTATAAACATAAAAAGTAATTTTCGAAGAGGGAAATGCATGGGAATGTAGAAATAGCTGGCTGTTTTAAAGGACACATGCAAAAGTCTCAGGATACAAAATCAGTGTGCAAAAATCATAAGCATTCCTATACACCAACAATAGACAAGCAGAGAGCCAAGTCATGAATGAACCCCCATTCACAATTGCTACAAAGAGAATAAAATACCTAGGAATACAGCTAACAAGGGATGTGAAAAACCTTTCAAGGGGAACTACAAAACACTGCTGAAGAAAATAAGAGAGGACACAAATAAATGGAAAAACATTCCATCCTCATGGATAGGAAGAATCAATATTGTGAAAATGGCCATACTGCCCAAAGTAATTTATAGATTCAATGCTATTCCCATCAAAGTACCATTGATATTCTTCATAGAATTTGAAAAAACTACTTCAAATTTTATGTGGAACCAAAAAAGAACCCATATAGCCAAGACCATACTAAGCAAAAAGAACAAAGCTGGAGACATCATACTATCAGACTTCAAACTGTACTACAAGGCTACAGTAACCAAAACAGCATGATACTGGTACCAAAAAAGACATATAGACCAACGGAACAGAACAGAGACCTCAGAAATAACACCACACATCTACAGCCATCTGATCTTGGAGAAAGGGGACAAAAGCAATGGGGACAGGATTCCTTATTTAATAAATGGTACTGGGAAGACTGGCTAGCCATATGCAGAAAACTGAAACTGGGCCGGGCACAGTGGCTCACACCTGTAATCCCAGTGCTTTGGGAGGCTGAGGTGGGCGGATCACAAGGTCGGGAGATCGAGACCATCATGGCTAACATGGTGAAACCCCATCTCTACTAAAAATACAAAAAATTAGCGGGGTGTGGTGGCGGGCGCCTGTAGTCCCAGCTACTCAGGAGGCTGAGGCAGGAGAATGGCGTGAGCCCGGGAGGCGGAGCTTGCAGTGAGCTGAGATCACACCACTACTGCATTCCAGCCTGGGTGACAGAGCAAGACTCTGTCTCAAAAAAAAAAAAAAAAAAACAAAACTGAAATGACCCCTTCCTCCTCAAGATGGATTAAAGACTTAAATGTAAAACCCAAAACCAGAAAAACCCTAGAAGAAAACCTAGGCAATACGATTAAGGACATAGGCTTGGGCGAAGACTTCATGACAAAAATGCCAAAAGCAATTACAACAAAACCCAAAATTGACAAATGGGATCTAATTAAACTAAAGAGCTTCTGCACAGCAAAAGAAACTATCATCAGAGTAAACAGGGAGCTTACAGAATGGGAGAAAATTTGTGCTATCTACCCGTCTGACAAAGATCTAATATCCAGAATATACAAGGAACTTAAATTTACAAGAAAACAACCCCATCAAAAAGTGGGCAAAGGATATGAACAGACACTTCTCAAAAGAAGACATTTACGTGACTATCAAACATGAAGAAAAGCTCCGTATCACTGATCATTAGAGAAATGCAAAACAAAACAACAGTGAGATACTATCTTGCACCAGTCAGAATGGTGATTATTAAAAAGTCAAGAAACAACAGATGCTGGTGAGGCTGTGGAGAAATAGGAACACTTTTACACTGTTGGTGGGAATGTAAATTAGTTCAACCATATGGAAGACAGTGTGGCGATTCCTCAAGGTTCTAGAACCAGAAATACCACTTGACCCAGCAATCCCGTTACTGGATATAAACCCAAAGGAATATAAATCTTTCTACTATAAAGACACATGCGCATGTGTGTTTATTGCAGCACGATTTACAATAGCTAAGACATGGAACCAACCCAAATGCCCATCAATGATAGACTGGATAAAGAAAATGTGGTACATATACACCATGGAATATTATACAGCCATAACAAGGAATGAGATCATGTCCTTTGTAGGGACATGGATGGAGCTGGAAGCCATCATCCTCAGCAAACTAACACGGGAACAGAAAACCAAACACCGCATGTTCTCACTCATAAGTGGGAGTTGAACAATGAGAACACATGACACAGGGAGGGGAACAACACACACCAGGGCCAGTTGGAGGCTGCGGGGCAAGGGGAGGGAAAGCATTAGGACAAATACTTAATGCATGGCGGCTTAAAACCTAGATGATGGGTTGATAGGTGAAGCAAACCACCATGGCACATGTATACCTACGTAACAAACCTACACATTCTACACTTGTATCCCAGAACATAAAGTAAAAAATTAAAAAAATAAAGGACACATGCAATTTTGACACCCAGCTTCATTAATACTAATTTTGCATCTGTCACCTTAATCTTTTCAAGAAAGCCAAATATTAGGAAAATTTGGAATGTCTATTCAAAAGCATGCAAACAGATCAGTTATTTGAATATTTCAGGTTCCATTCAGATGTTGGTTTTCATGCCAGGCCAGTGAATTTTGGAGATCCTGATTTCTAATGGGCATTTGAATCTGTTGTGCCCAGAGATATCCCAGGGTGAAATGAGAGCAATCACGTTATAGTCCCCAAGTTCCAGGCCCAGGAAATGGGCAGTGGCCAAAGGCAGATGATGCAACTATAAACCCATCCACATTCCAAGAGCAGCGTCCCATGACACTGGTGCCCTCCTCTCCTAAGAACCTGCTTGGTGCTCTGCCTGTGCAATTTTGAGGAGCAAGTGGCATATACCTGGACAATACTACCAGCCTCTCCCACTGCCTGTGACATAGTAGGCCACCTAGGGATATTAGGGTGGTTAAGGCTGATAATGTCAGGTGGGGTGGTTCTGAAGGAGAACAGAATGGTCCTCAGCCTTCTTTAATTACTGTCCTTTGACTGTGGGTCTCAAACATCAAAAGCATCTGTGGAGCTGTTTAAAATGACCATTTCCAGATGCAACATGTAGAATTCAAGTTGACTTAGTCTGGGATCTGGGCCTGGGAGTCAGCATTTTGATGATACTAAGATCAATTCAGTTTGAGCAATCCTAGACCTCTGGGCATGTGTCCTCACTCCTCCCGACATTCTGTGTGGCCTGGACCCATCTGACCTCAGACTTTCTGCCTCCTTCATGATGCCCATCTCATGGGGTTGCTATGAGCATTAAATTGTGGTGCTTTTGTAGATAGTGTCTAGTCTACAGGAAGCCTCAATATGCCCAGCCCCCTTCCCATATAACAACCCTGGACAGGAAGTAGAACTGGATTTATTTCAGCTTTCCTAAGATGAATGGCAGTGCTTTGTTCCTCCTAACCCTTTTGTGTGGGTATAATACAGGTATGTTTCCATCAATCAACAGGTGTTTATCCAGGGCAGACATCTAGCAGAACAGGCATTGCAGGGGCAGGGAGGGAGACACAGAAGATTCATATTTCCCAGCACAATAGACTAGAAGCCCTTTTTTGGGAGGTGAGACTTCAGCACGTGAATCAAAAGGTTGCCAAATGGGCAGAACTTTTAAGAAATCAGCTAATACACAGCAGAAGACATGTTGCCAAGAAGCATGCTGTAAATTCAGAGAACAGGGAAAGCAATGGTAGACTATGCCGGCCGATGGAGTCTCGAATGAACTATGTGGTCTTTTCAACCCGTACGTTTTAAATGCAGATGGAGATGTCAGGTTTCACTGAATGTATGTGCACATGTGTGTAATTCAAATCATAGTTACAGAATCTAAGGGATCTTCCACTTATTTAGAGCCTGCCCCATCCTCCCCATCCTTCCTACATGTCAGCTGACATTAGAAATCAGAACTGCAGAGGTCCAAGGAGACGAAATACCATCTTAGGTACAGAAAGGAATTCAGAGTTAGAAGCACATAAACACAGAGGATAAGTGTAATGACATTTAAATATTTAATTTTAATATTTTAGCCAATCTGTACGCTGTAGATTTCTAGCTTAATGATGTTTATCACATTCTAATCATGTAATTGGAGGGTTGGCGGAATTCTGGTGGGGGCAGGGTGTTATTTAATTTAATGGCCATGAGGCTTAGCTTCAAACCAAATAATGAGCAGAATGCACCTTCCAAAGAGTGGGTGGAAGCAGGCAAGAGGTCTGAGAGGTCTCAGAAGAGCCCCACGTGACTCTGGGGTTCTTTAATGGCGCTGTCTGCATTCTTGCCCTGTCCTCTCTCAGCCAGATGGTTTCAGTAGTTGGTGCTGTTTTCCATCTACAGCGAGCTATTCTCATCTTTCCTTGAGTAAACACTTTTACTCTTTCTTTTTACTGCTACCATTTAACATTCACACAGTGTCAGAAATGTGCCAGGCAGAGGCTGTGCAAACCTACTCAGATCATCTTGCCTAGCGAACTTAAAATTAATTTTAAAAGGGAAAAGAGGTTGACTGTTGCAGACAAAAGTGGAGGATAACTTAAGGGATCAGCTGTGACTATTTTATTATGCCATCTAGAAAATGATTTTGAGGGGATCCACACAGTTGGGCCAATTGATGTAGGAATGAGGCTGTATGTCTGCTTAGCTTATTCATCTACCTGCTGAACACTTAAGAGCATTGTGACAGGCCCTACACCGGGCACTGGGAAATTGCAGAGTCATCTGCTTTGGAGGAACACACTGGAAAACCCAGCATTGCCCACGTCCTACAAAGCACAGAGAAATGGGCCATTGACTGTAACATGGAGGTGGAGGTCTGAGAAGGTGCGACTTTAATGTGCCTCAAAGAGTGGGTAGGTGTTCACCAGATAGCTGAGGGAGGAGGGCAGCCTTTCCATGCAAAGAAGATAGTGCATGCTAAGATGTGAAAATATAGGAAAGTGAAAGCACAAGGCACACTGAGAAATCAGCAAGCATAGGACAGGCCTAGGAGAAGTAAAAAGTTGATGTCGTGTTTTGGGAATGGTTTCCATCCCTAGGGTGTCAGGTGATCTTTTAGGCCGTAGGAAGTCATCAGCAGGTTTTAAGATGTGAATTTTAGAGGGATGACTCAAGTGGCCACAGAATCATTAGAAGATAAGAGAGAGATTCTAGAAACAAGATGACTAGGATGGGCTCTTCTGTTCTGGGTTAATTGTGACTATTTTGTTGACCTACCTTTGGCATGGCTATTTGATGTGCCAAGAGTCATTTGACCCAGTTGTTTGAGCTGCGATGTTAGTAGTTGGCCAACTACTAACTGTTTGCTTTCCATGGATGCCAGTTGACCTTATTCCTTGACCAGAGCCAGCCTCTTAGACCTGGCTAAGCCCCAAGGGTAGGTGGATGGGAGGAAATGTTTGGACCTGTTTTACCCACAAAACTAAGGTAGAGTACAGATATCATGGACAGCGTTGCCCATGGGATTATAGATATTCTGTCTCTTTAATTGCAGGCCACGAAAACAAACAGGGGCCAAACATCCGGTGAGAATTAAACATCACACAGTGCAGGTGCTCTTGCTCTGCCTGTATAATCAGAGGAAGCAGGCCCTAGATGTGAGGACTGCCAGCTCCTCACTGGCCCTGGCAGGCTGTGAAGGTCCGTTCCACTGTGTGAGAAGCATCCTTGAGTCATCCAGTCCAGTCCAACCCCAATGCCTAAACATGCTTTGACACCTTTTTGTTCAGGACTGCCCACATTTGAATGGCAGCTTTTCAATTGGCTCCATACATAGAAAAGTTTTATTTCATTTGTATTCTTTTCTTAGCTGAAGTTCCCACCAGGTTCCTGGTTCACATTTTTCAATCCACTGCATCTCATCCATTTTCTTTATTTCCACATAATGACAACCACTTTCATAGATTGCGTGTCAACAGTCTCGGGTGTTTTACATGAGTTAATTCGTTCAGTTCTTACTCAGAACCCCGAGAGGTCAAAATTATAACCCTCCTTGTAGAGATCGGTCCAGGGGAACTCAGAGAAGCTTAAGCACCTGTTTGTGCCTCCCTCCTCCTGTTTCTCCCCAATCGGTTTTTTCATCCCCTTGGGAGTCTGCTTCCTTTGTGCTTTCAACACATTCTGCATGCTTCTGTTGCTTCTGCTTCCCCTGTCTGAAAAGGAACTTTTCTCTAGACCCAGCTACTCCTTCCAGCTTCAGCCTGGTTCTCTCCTATTCTTGCTGTAACTGTATCTGGCAGCTTCATAGACCATTATATGAATTCTTAGGATCTAGAGTCAGTCCCACCAGTGACCTCTGCCTCATCTCCACCATGACCCTCCCGGGGACACTCTCCTGCCTTGGCTTCTGGGAGGGAGGGCAGGTCTGGCTTCCCTCCTATCTCAGTGCCCACTGTTTTATCCCTCTCTGGGTCTGCTCTTCCTCTCCAGTCCTTGAATGATGTGTACCTCCTGAAACGAACTTCACGAACCCCTGTTCCTCTCTCTCTCTCTCTGGAAACTCATCTCTTATCCTGTTCAGACAGGCCCTAGCTGCAGGCATATTCTGTCTGCTAGATCATTAGATAAAATCTCTTCCCATTGTGGGTTTCAGTGACAGCCCTGCCACATCCTCATTCTCTCAGGCAAGCAAACAAGAGGCACCTTTGGCTCCCTTCTCCCAGCCTTTCCCTTCATACCCAAGTGGACAGGAAGTCTTTCTGGATCTTCATCCCTGGAGGCATCCCCACTCTGGAACTCCTTCCTCTAGATCCCATCACGGTCAGGGCCCCTCATCTTCCTCCTCCTAGATCCATTTGTCTTCAGGTCATCCTGTGCTCGGAGACTGAGGCAGCCCACAGAATTGCTCTTCTTAAGTCATCACCTGCCTAGGAAGCTGCAGTGGCTCCTCTGCCAACTGTTGCATCAAGTCCAGCCTGTCTGATGCTCCAGCTTCTGCCCAAAGTGCCGCCCAATCTGTCCATCGATTCCTCTTTTCCTTGACTCCTGGCTTGCTCTCTGGCTTCCAACAAGCAGATCTTCTAAGATTGTCCCCCATCCCTTTGCAACACCTGCTCTGTGGTTCCATCTGCTTCCCCTTGGCCTGAACACCCTCTGAGCATCCTTCTATCTCTCATCTCCAGCCATCCTCTGAGCCTTGGCTTATATCCTGCTCCCTCTTACTTCTGAAATTAATAATGAATACATGTTGGCTATAATCCCAGCACTATAGAAGGCTGAGACAGGTGGATCATGAGGTCAGGAGATTGAGACCATCCTGGCTAACATGGTGAAACCCCATTTCTACTAAAAATACAAAAAGTTAGCCAGGTGTGGTGGCATGCACCTGTAGTCCCAGCTACTCAGGAGGCTGAGGCAGGAGAATCACTTGAACCCAGTAGGCAGGGGTTGCAGTGAGCTGAGATCGCACCATTGCACTCCAGCCTGGGTGGCAGGGCAAGACTCCATCTCAAAAAAAAAAAGAAAAAGAAAAGAAGAAAAAAAATGTTGTTTCTTAGAGTAACACATACTCATTGTAAAATGTTTTAAGGAACAGAAAAGCATACACAAGGGATAAAAATCACTTATAATTCTGCCACCCAGAAATTACCATTGTAATGTATATGTATCCTTCAAAGAAATAAATGTACATGCATATATAGGGTAATACTATTTTTATATAACTGAACTATGCTATTTATATATCTTCTCTAACCACTATAATATGAAATTTTTCCTATCCCACTAATTTGTCTTTAAATAGCATTTTTAATAGCTGTATAATAGCCTATCATACGGATGTGCAATTGATTGATTTATTTAGTCAGTCTTCTACTCTAGGTCATTTTGTGGCTTCCAGCTTTTCAGAATTATAAATAACAAAAGTCCCTATTTCCTATCTCTAGTCATTTGTTTTGGACATTATATGATTTAGCATTTTTTGTAATGCAAAGGCAAGGTGCATTTATTGAGCTACTGCTGAGTGCCAGCATCTATACTCAGTACTTCCCTTCCTCACGTAAGCCTTCAGAGCCTCCTTGCAAAGTAGATATTATCAATATCTCAAGTCACTTGGCTTCAGTCACCCAGTTGCTAGGATACGAGGTTTAGATTTGGCTCAGTCTTTGATCCCAAGTCCAACCCGCATCGCTCTGTCCTCTTGTGATGGCGTTGACAGCACACCAGTGCGCATCTGTGGGCAAGCTCTAAGTGTTAATGAAGGGAAGGGATGGTTTCATTTATTTTATTACCATTTTCAAACTGGGTTATAAGATCCTCCTAGGTGTCTGATGTATACATTAGGGTTAATCTTAGACCTAATCAGAGCTGGAAGGGATTTTCTCATTTTATAAGTTAAGAAACTAAGAGGTTTAAGAAGTATCTAGTGTCAGGTTGTAAACTGTATTGGACAGCCTACAGTGCACACATGAAAACATCTTTAAAAAATTTTTGCCATCTGGGCGTGGTGGCTCACACCTGTAATACCAGTACTTTGGGAGGCCGAGACAGGCGGATCACTTGAGATCAGGAATTCAAGACCAGCCTGGCCAACATGGTGAAACCTCATCTCTACTAAAATAAAATAAAATAAAATAAAATAGTTTAGGCAATGTGGCGGGCACCTATAATCCCAGCTACTTGGGAGGCTGAGGCAGGAGAATCACTTGAACCTGGGAGTTGGAGGTTGCAGAGAGCCAAGATCATGCCACTGCACTCCAGCCTGGGCTACAGAGTGAGACTCTGTCTCAAAAAACAAAAAAGTATTTTCTTTATTATATAGACATCTTTTCTGTGCACATATATCAGAATCTGCAGCTGTACTGAAGTGCAATACAGGCTGTCTTGTCCAAGGCTGCAATTTCAGTAGCTACTGTACTGCATCAGTGTTGAAGAATCAACTGTGAAGCCCCACTTAGCTCACCTGTGAATTCCTTGATTTACTTCAGGTAGAGCAGAGCTATGAGAAGGCCATAGTCCCAGCTTAGGATTTCATTCCGCAGAGAGTTAAAATCTCAATTTTTCATTGTCTGTTACCTAGGTCTCTCTTCTTTAGGCAAATGTTTCTCATACTATTTTCAATAGGGCTGGCAAGGGCTCTGTGAATTTCTGATAAGCTCCCGGGGGATAATGATGCTGCTGGTTGGGGCCCACACATTGAAAACCATTGCCTTTGGCTATATATATATTGATATAGATATATCGATATCGATATCTATATAGATATCGATATAGATATATAGATATAGATATCTATATAGATATCGATATCGATATATAGATATATAGATAGATATATAGATATATAGATATATAGATATATCTGCAGGTTTCGCAATTAACTTGGTGTTTTTGGCCCCACTACTTAAAATGGCAAAACTTATGTCATTCAAAACCTGTCATTCAAATCGTTCATCCTTTACATCTTTTGAAGTCCAGAATGCATTCATAGGTTTGTAATCATCCTAGTTATGGGCTTGAGCCTCTTCCTGCTCAACCTCAGGCCCCTCCCGCCACCAGCTGTAGTTTCAGTCCCATCCAGGCCTGAGTCCATCTTTCTCAAGCAGAGCAGTGTACCAGGCACTTCATCTGAGCAACAGATGCCCAGAACCTGGGATCTCGAGAGCTGAGGTTGGGTCCCCGGGACAATGATATTCTCACTGAACTACAGGGTCTGCTGTCGCCTCTCTCTGCCCCTAATGGAGCACAGCCATTTGCCTGGGGACCTGGACTGCCACCTTGTTAGCTTTTGACAGTCACTTCTCCACAGGAACTGCTTCTCTGCTCTGTCCCTGAGTGGTATCTAGAATCTGTTTAAACTGCCACAGACCTCCCCAGAACCCCAATATCTCATTCTAGCACCCACATTTTACCATTGCCTGGATTTATTCTGCCATCCCTACCCCAAACATCAGTCCAGGGACCTGGCACCCAGTTCTGATAGAGTTGAGTTTGCTGTACCCACATCAGACTCTGAAATTGTGCTGCCGTCCCTCTCTCTCCTCTCCTGGGGAAGTCCCAGAAGCTCCCCAGTCCTGCTGCTGTGAAATGTGGTCATGTTATCACTGGGAAGGAGTCCCCGACCTAGTTGACTGCAATAATCCAGACTTCCTAGTACAGTGTCTCATCTTCAGCAGCACTGACATTTCAGACCAGATTGTCGTTGTTGGGAAGTGACCTGTGTAGAATGTTTAGCCTTGTCCCTGGCCTCTACCCACTAGATTCCCACTAGCAGCCCCCAACCATTTGACCACCAAAAATGTCTCCAGATATGTCACGTCTGTTGGGGCGGTAACCCTTCCTCTCCCTACCTTAAGAACCACTGCTTTGGGAGGCCGAGGTGGGCGGACCACCAGAGGTCAGGGGTTTGAGACCAGCCTGGCCCACATGGCGAAATCCCATCTCTACTAAAAATACAAAAATTAGCCAGGCTAGTGGTGGACACCTGTAATCCCAGCTACTTGGGAGGCTGAGGTAGGAGAATCGCTTGAACCCAGAAGGTGGAGGTTGCAGTGAGCCGAGATCATGCCCTTGCAGCACTGCTTTAGAGCATTTGTGCATTCAGCAGTTCATTTATTGTTGTGAGGCAGGTTCTTTCACCAATGGTGACTCACTTAATGCTCACGATAACTCCATGAAATGATTGGCTTTAGCCCTATTTTACAGATGAGGAAGCCAAAGCCTGTAGAGGTTATATGTGAAAGGATAACAAAGGAAGTGCCAGGACCAAGATTTGATTCCAGGTTGGTCTGACATCAAACCCAATGTTCTTAGAGATGAGTGGTTACAAGGAAAAGACACCCATTCATAGAGTTTATTTTAAGGGCACAGTTGGATAGTTTACAGGCAGCTCCTGCCTGCATCTTTCTGCACAGTGGCTTCTCCTGGCCTCTGCTCCCCTCCCTGCTGTAGCTTCGGTGCCAACCCCAGCCCCCAACCTTATTAAAGTCTCTTAGTCTCTGTGTCTGAAATCCAGATTCCCAGGAAAAAACAATGTGATTGACTCAGCTCGGGTGAGTCATTTGCTCAAGGTCCAATAAGTGTTGTGTGTTCAGGGTGGGCTTGGTGAGGGGAGGAAGTGATTGGCTTCTCCAGTACCCCTAGCTCTCGCAACTGACCCTCTTGCAACGGAGGCCAATTTTGCCCAACCTCTTGGGACAAAGATTTTACCAACCAGTGCCTAGGCCACAGCATCCTACAAAGTGAAACTGCTGGAGATGTGGGCAGACACATCTGTTTCTTCCATTTAGCAAACAAGTGGAGCCAGATCAGCCCCCCAGAAATCGATCTTTACCAAGACTTAATGAAGAGTTAGCTAGTTAATAGCCCATGACAAATCCAAAGGCTGCTAGAGGTCTGACAACCTAGACATTAACAGCAGCAATGGCCAATTTCCAAGAGATTACTGACATTCAGGGCCATTCAGAAAGACATCTGGGAGGAAATATTCATGGAATTGTTTCAGGCACAGCTAGGGAGGCGGGGAGGAAAAGAAGACTCAACAGCTTAGTAACGTACAGTGACACTGGCATCTCTGAGCAAGAGCACAAGTTGCTCGTGAGCTTTTTAATCATAGAAGAGTTCAGAACCTGAAGGAGCAGCAAATGTCAGCAAAATTTCTTCCAGCTTAAAATGGATCTAACAGGCCCCCAGATGCCCAGAATCCTGGTGCTGTCCGAGGTGTTTCCAGGGGTCGTCGCCTCATGACCGGGTGACCAATAGTCAATGCTACTGATCGCTAAGGTGCACACTTAGGTGACTGTCACATACAAATGAGTATGGCCTTTAGCTTCGGGTCTTGTGGGCTTTTTCTGGTGCTGCTGCCTCTGCTGTCTGTTTCGAAGGTGTTAGCACCTATGGCCTTTTCAGTGCCTCCAGCAGGTCTGGATAGTGCACCTCTGTGGGCTGGGCACTCTGCCCTTGAGGAGTCGCCAGCCACAGAGGGATGGCTTGTTTGAGACCAGACAGATGACAAGGCGATTTATTGCAAGCTTTAAGAAGAGTGGAAACAAACACACCTAGGGAATGCATTTTTGGACTTGTCTGAACAGATGCGATGTTGTCACACAGTCCCTGCACACAGAGGCATGGTGCCACCATCCAGAGATTCAGGAAATGCCTCCTGCTCTCTGGGAACGTACGCTGGTATGGTCGGGAAGTGGATACAAGTCCTTGCCCTCATTACCCACATCTTACCCGTCAGTAAATGCTCTCAGCTGTGTCTCCAAATTACAACCCAACCCACTACACCTCTATCTTCTGTCCACTGTGCTAGACCTGGCCACCATCACTACCACCAACCACCACCAACCATCTCATGTCTCCACTCTGTAAGCCATTACTCACTCAGCAACCAGAATCATCTTTTAGGTCACGTCCCTGCTTAAAATGTTTTGGTGGCTTCCTGTTCCACATAGGATAGAACCCTGACTGCTTATCACAACTGGGAGAGCCTGCCTTCCTCTTCAGCCTGTGTCCTGCTCTGCTGTTACAGCTCGGGATGATGTAGCCTCCTAGCCCCTCTTGCTAGTCCTCACATCCATCAAACTCACTCCCACCTAAGATTTTCACACATGCTTTTCCCTCCACGGGCAACACTCAGCCCTCAGACACAGTCTTCTTTTCTCTCAGGCCCCAGCCCAAGTCTACCTTCTTATAGCAGACCTCTCTGACCCATCCGAAGTTGCCTCCTGCCTCACGTCACTGTCACATACGCCTGTTGTGTTTTCTCCATAGTATTATTACCTACAATTTTCTTGTGTATTTCTCTTACTATGATAGAGGTGCAGATAATCAGGGGAATTAAGTAAGACATATATTATGCTCAGGGACCACAGTGAGTTGAAGGCTTCATTCAGGGCAGTGGTAACATTTGAGCTGGAACTTGAAACAGAGGTGTGATTTGCCAGGTCAAGAGGTGGATGGAGAGATTTCATTAGAGGCAACGACATGTGTGAAGGCACATAGGCTAGGGAATGTATTACCCTTAGGGAACAGCTTTTGGACAGCATACCTGTAGCCTGGACTGCATAGGAAGGCAGAGCAAGAGTTGCTGGGGGCATTTAGACTTCATCTTGTGGGCAGTAGGAATCCTCAGTGCACAGGGAGGGATTCACTAGACCTCATGGATTTGCTCAATGGAACCACAGGATTTGAAAGTATAATTGAGGGGGTTTTTTTATTTGGAATATTTTTATTCCAATTTTATTAGGAGCCAAGCCTGGAGAGGGAGGGAGAGTGTGTGCTAAGACCAGGAGCTTCAGTTTGGAGTAAGAATCAAGGAGGGGCTTTGGAGCATGAGATCTTGTTTTCCGATCCCACCTTGAAATGAACAGCTACGTGACAGTCTTGTGTGTGCTAGGTTCGTGCTTGTCTCTGAGAGATGAGAAATGGCAGAAGGAACAGCCGTGAAATCAGCAGATTAACTCTTCAAAGAAGACACTTAAATTTTCCATTGATGGCTTCCTCCCTCTCCTGTTAGTTCAAGCTAGACAGAAGCAAAAGTGCTGCATGATGAGGGTTAGATGCTCTTTGTAATTCTACAGCAATGAGTCTTTTTTTTTTTAAAACACCCAGATGTCAGTACTATTTTGGGCATATGTACTGGGGAGCAGTTGGTGATGACCTCACAAGTGTGTGACTTTGAAGACCAAATGACACAGCTTTTGAGTAAAGCAAGCTCTGGTCTTCTAATCCCTGGACTCCAAGGTTCTCGAATTCAGAGCAAAAGTGGTACTCTACACTGCCCCTGTCCCTGGTCATCGCCATATCCTCAACCCCTCCTCGCCCCAAGCTGCTGAGTGTGCACAGAACTTGTGTGGTTGGTCTGGGGCTCCAAGACAATTTTCCTTAGACAGACAGCCTATACTCAGCTGGGTGTCCATGCTCCTATCATCCACCTTGAGATGGGGTCAGCATTGTATAAAGTTCTCTTTCTCCACTTTGAGCCTCTGTTTCCTCATCTCAGGACAGAGGATGAGCAATACTTACCTGGAGACACTGGAAGAGAGATTGGCCTTTTGCATTCTGTAAGGGATCATATGAATGTTCGTTATTATGACTTCTGGCTTCCAGAGCATAAATCCTAGACTCACCTGGGTAAGAGCTGGATAGGACCTCGGGGTTCATCCAGTCCAAATGCCAGGCCAGTGAAAGAGCTCTTTCTCAGCAGTTTCCAGCAGGCAGTCACCCAGCCTCAGATTGGATACCTTGAGTCACAGGGAGATCGCTCTTTCCAAGGTTCTTTATTCCAGCCACACATACACAGGTTTCAGTGTTAAAATGCATTCCCTTATATACAGCCTGGCTCCAAGTAATTTCCAATTTCTTGTCTTTCCTTCTAGAGCTGTGCTGTCCCAGATAGTAGGCACTCTGTGTGTGGCTGTTGAGTACTTGAAATGTGGCCAGTCCACACTGAAATGTGCTGTAAGAGTAAAATTTATACATATGCATAAGTACATTTTCTATTTATACAAATACATTTTAATATTTATTATTTTTTTCCTTTTATAGGTTGAAAGGATAATATTTTGGCTATGTCAAGTTAAATAAAATGTTGTTAGAATCAATTTTACCTGTCTCCTCTTACTTTTATCATGTAGCTGCTAGAAAAATTTAAATTATATAGGTGACCCACATTATACTTTTGCTGGACAGTGTGGCTCTAGAACTATCCAAAATAAACTAGATCCAGCCCTTTTATCTAACAGCCCTTCAGATGTTTTAAGGCATGTATCTTTTGCCCCTAAGTTTTTCTGGACATTTATTCACAAGTCTTCATTGAGTGCCTGCTATGTGCCAGGCACCGTGTAGATGCTAGGGTGGGATGGGATGATGAGCAGGACCAGCACAGTCTTCTCATTCCTAGGGTTACAGTTTGATGGGGAGATAGGCATCAATCACAGCCTCACAAGCAGGACTGTGCTCCCAATGGTGACTTCTTGGAGCCCTCTTTTTATAATACACTTTTATTTGACAATATATTTACAGAAGAGTTCTGAGGATAACACAGAGAGTTCCCACAGACCCCACATCCAGTTTCCACCATGATTAACGTCTTACATTAATACGGAACATTTGTCACAACCAATGACCAATATCAATACATTGCTATTATCTGAAGTCCACATTTTATTCAGATGCTTTTAGTTTTTCACTAATATCATCTGTTCTGTCCCAGGATACCATCCAGGACATCACATTACATTGAGTCATCATGTCTCCTCTTGGCTGTGACAGCTCCTCAGATTTTTCTTCTTTTTGATACCCTTGACAGGGTTGGGGAGTACTGGTCAGGGATTTTGTAGAAGCTCCCTCAGTTGTGATTTTCTCATGGTTTGTTGTTGTTGTTGTTGTTTGTTTGTTTGTTTTGTTTTTACTTCTCATGGTTAAACTGGGGTTATGGGTTTGGAAGAGGGAGGACCAGAGGTAAATTGCCATTCTCCTCCCATCATGTCAAGGGCACATACAATCAGTAGGACTTATCACCGGGGGTATTGGCTGAGGGAGTGTTTGTCAGGTTTCTCCACTGGGAACCTACCCTCTTTTCCTCTTTGCCTACTGTTTGGCAGGAAGTCACTGTGTGCAGCCCACACTTACAGAAGTAGACTCCACCTCCTTGAGAGTGGCACATGTACATAAATTATTTGGAATTCTTCTGCATGGGAGGTTTGTCTGTTCTCACCATCCATTTATTCAGTTATTGGTTTCTGTCAGTATAGATGCATGGATATCTATATTTTGATATATAATCCAATACTACTATGTTATGTTGCTCAAGGCATTCCAGCTTTGGCCACTGGGGTCTCCTTCAGTTGGCTGTTGTGTCCCTTTGACGTATCCCATCGATGTTCATTTTCCAGCAACTTTTTACTTTCTGGCTTACGAGATGCTGCAGACTCATGCTGTATTAAAATGGGGATGTTTTTGTGCCTGTCTTATGGAGCTGTCCTGAAAATTAAATGATTTACTGCAAGTAATGCTTATTTCCCTGTATACTTCTATAATATTTGTTTGTTTGTTTGTTTTAACAGTTGTAGCACTACACTGAACTTTAGTCAAGCAAAAAATGATCCCAAGTCTTTTTTCACTGAAACGCTTTTTAAGTCAAAGCCCTCTATTC
>NW_016810106.1:1043894-1046188 GCF_001698545.2 Rhinopithecus bieti
TTTTTTTTTTTTTTTTTTTTTTCTTAAGTTCTGGGATACATGTGCGGGATGTGCAGGTTTGTTACCTAGGGAAACATGTACCATGGTGGTTTGCTGCACCTATCAACCCATCCCCTAGGTATTAAGCCCCACATGCATTAGCTATCCTGATGCTCTCCCTCCACCTGCCCCTGCCCACAGACCCCAGGATGTGTTGTTCCCCTCCCTGTGTCCATGTATTCTCATTGTTCAGCTCCCAATTATGAGTAAGAATATGTGGTATTTGGTTTTCTGTTCCTGCATTAGTTTGCTAAGCATAATGGCTTCCAGGTTTATCCATGTACCTGCAAAGGACATGATCTCGTTCCTTTTTATGGCTGCATAGTATTCCATAGTGTATACGTACCACATTTTGTTTATCCAGGCTATCATTGATGGGCATGTGGGTTGATTCCATGTTCTTGGTATTATGAATAGTGCTGCAATGAATATTCGCGTGCACGTATCTTTATAATAGAATGATTTATGTTCCTTTGAGTATATACCCAGTAATGGGATTGCTGGGTCAAATGGAAATCCTGGTTCTAGGTCTTTGAGGAATTGCCACACTGTCTTCCACAATGGTTGAACTAGTTTACATTCCCACCGACAGTGCAAAAGCATTCCTATTCCTACACAGCCTTGCCAGTATTTATTGTTTCTTGACTTTTTAATGATTGCCATTCTTACTGGTGTGAAATGGTATCTCATTGTGGTTTTGATTTGATCACTCTAATGATCAGTGATGTTGAACTTTTTTTCATATGTTTGTTGACCGCATAAATGTCTTCTCTTGAGAAGTTTCTGTTCATGTCTTTTGCCCACTTTTTAATGGGGTTGTTTATATTTTTCTTATAAATTTAAGATCCTTGTAGATTCTGCACATTAGACCGTTGTTAGATGGATAGATTGCAGAAATTTCATCCCATTCTGTAGGTTGTCTGTTCGTTCTAAATATGGTTTCTTTTGCTGTGCAGAACTTCTTTAGCTTAATTAGATTCGATTTGTCAGTTTTTGCAAAGCCCTCTAGTCTCTACTTGTGTAGGTATTTTTTCCTCTTAATGCAGAACTTCCTTTCCTTATTCATTCTCATATTGTATATTCCACGTCATGATTGCATCCTGTTGTGATTTCCTACAGTGTTGATTTGTGCATTCCACTTCATACAGTCTCTGCATTTGACAAACAGGCAGACAAGACAAAGGCTGGGCCACATGCAGCCTCTCAAGCTCTCTGCACCCATCACCCCACAGGCATCTGCATGTGGCCCCTTCTTTAGCCAGCATCCCGCCATCTTGAATCAAGGTTATCAGGAAAGACATTGTCACATGAGATTCACTGTCTATCAGCTTTTCCCTAATTTATTCCATCTAATGACCTTATGAAAATAGGAGGTGAGGTTGGTCAGATTCGATTTGTCTTCAGAACATACATTTGCACTCATATTTATTGCCTTTATTTTTTTTAGAATCCACAAACCGTGGTTAACTTCACTCTGTAATTTTGCTAATGTCATTTCCAGAATCTGTGTCAGTGTTTAAAAACTAAGCAGTTACCTAGTGCCAGTCTTGTGGTATTTTCTCCATTTTCTGTATTTTCCCATGTAGTCTTTGTTGCTTCTGCAGTTTTGTCTGCATCTAATAATACATGAGGCTTACAGGGGCACTTGAAGTCATTTGAAGATGTATTTTCCTTCTTTCCCCTTTATTTCCAGGTTCCAGTTCCTTCATAACCACATTTGTTCAGCCTTTGGGGGTTGAAGAGCATTATACTTGAAGGCAAAATAAAGCATACAAAATTACAGTTAAGTAAATACAACTCCTTCCTGAACCATCTGCTCTAAATTGAAGACCCATCCTTTGCTCCTATTTTTTTCTGCTCCAAAAAAAAATGGCCTTCTGAGATCTTTACTTTTCAGAACCTCAGCCCCTTTTGGGCCAGAGCAGGGCAAATACTTTGCTTAGAGGTCCCTGCCACTCTTCTATATCCATCCTTAAAAACAGGACACTCCTTCCATCATTTGTCACTGGAAATTCTAAGTTGATCGAAGGGTTCTCGTTTAAACTATAGACTCATGTTATTATTTCCTCCCATATGGTATTAGTGAGAGTGTTTATTTTTCTGGACTTCCTTCTCTCCAAAGCCACTTTCCCTGTAATTTCCCTTTCAAACAGTTTGCAATTGTTCTAATATCCAGAGGAGGTCCGTTGAGACCTTCACCGCTCTACACTTTTCTGCTGAGAAAAGACACCTCTTCCCCCCTCCCCCCTCCCCCC
>NW_016810106.1:1049441-1060020 GCF_001698545.2 Rhinopithecus bieti
GCCCCCCCGAAAAAAAAAAAAAAAAAAAAAAAAAAACACCTCTTATCACTGTCCCCTGCCTAAGAAAGCCTTGCTGGCAGCAGCATGGGTAGGGTTTATGGGAGCACCTGGACTTCAGGATCCTCAGGGTAAATTCCAGCATCCAGAGTTGATTGGAGAGAACAAACTCAACCCCTTCCCACTTTTAGCTTTCTTTACTGTGGAAGGATTTGGCTTTTAGCTTTCTTTACTGTGTCAGCCAGTTAATTCGTTCATAATGGATACACAAACATCATGACACTTTCTCCCTCCAGCCAGAAAATACATTCCCAAACATCTCAAGGTCTCCCTGCCTGTGCCCTTCCAGAAGGTAGCCCTTGCCTGACAGTTGCCCTTCTGGGCTGTCAGAGCACCCAGCCAGCTGCTCTGCTGTGCCTGTCTCAGGAAGCCTGGCAAGCACATAAGTCCATTCTTAGCTTTCTGTCATTCCAAGCCGAGGGTGCTGGGGCCTGACTACCACCTGGACTGCTGGTAAGAAGGTTGGCACTCGGGCAAGGCTGCAGAGGGAAGAGTGGATCCAATGCCCCTTCCCTAGGGCAGCCCGTCAGCCCGTCATTTCACTGAGCAAAGGGATCTCAGGAAAAGCCAGCTTAGAAGAGAGGTTACCGTATTCATTTTCTTATTGCTCTCAAGCTGCTTGCATTTTCCTGAAGATAATGGTTAGAACTGAGAATATTGGCAGGCTCCAAGCATCACACGCAGTCCTCGGAAAAAACAAAATACAGTGGATTTTCAGTCCCAACATGGAGAAGGTCCCAGGGACTGATGTGCCTATCTTCCCAGAAGTGCAGAAACAGACCAGGAGACCAGTCCATCTGTGAGAACACAGTCCCAGAAAGATGGATTTTCCTCAGGCCCCGCCCCTTTGGGGATGGAGAATCCAGCCCCATCCAGACCCAGCACTTGAGCCTCCGAGCATTGACCAGAATGTCTGCTGCTTCTTGATGCGAGTTCTCCTAGAACCTCATGTGCCAGCCCACTAAAAGAATCGATGATCATCAGAGGCTGCATGGGCTGTCAGAGCCATCCCATTTCTCAGTGGACAAATGAGCACATTTGGTTGCAGAAGGGAGAGGGGCCTTGCCCTCAGTGACACCAGGGGACTAACAGAACTTGAATGTGGACCCAGCTTTGATGATGATTAATACTAATGCCTATTATTAAACAAAGCCCAAGTCTTTGCCAGGCAGTGTTCAAGGCTAATGGTATTTGTCATCTCTCCTTTTTATTGTAAGTATGATACATCCTATTGTCCCCAGTTCCCCAGGTGATGAAACAAGAAGCAGAGAAGGAGTGTGACTTGCCTGTGGTCACACAGCTGGTAAGGGGTCAGCTGAATTTGGACTTGAGCCTTATCATCACTATTGATTAAATGCAGCCATCTTTTGAATGCTGCGCTAGGTTCCTGTGTAAGCGTGAGAGTGTGTGAACGTGTGTGTGCACACCTGATCCATGTAGCATCTCTAGAAGGTGGAGGGTGTTTCCACAGATCCAGAAACTGAGGTCAAGTCTTGAGAGTCTAAGTTCAGTGCCCTTTCTGCTATTTAAGGGAAAGAGGCCTGTCTGTGAGTTCTAACCCTATAAATAAATAATAAATGGGGTTCATTATTGAGTTTTTCCCCTTTTATTCAATAAGTTAAAATCAACCAAAGGGTTGAGCTTCACCCCTCACCCATCCCCTAAGCCTATTCCTTTTAAGGGAATGGCCTTCAGATGACCTTGAAAATAGGATGTTAGGTGTCCCGTAGGGTATGGCTGCACCCCACTGGGTGACCTCACCTGCTGTCCCATGGAAGAGAAGAACAGGCAAATGTGGCACATCACCCCATTCACGTAGGGACACCCAGTGCTCTCTGGGAGATGAATATTCCAAACCCACATCACCATGGACCCCATCAGGAGGCACTTAGCTGCTGAGGTCCTCAGGGACAATACTTTCCTGGGGCTGCAGAAGCAAAGTACTACAAACTGGGTGGCTTAAAGCAACCCAAATGTATTCTCTCACAGTCCCAGAAGCCAGAAGTCCACAATCAAGGTGTCTCAGGGTTAACTTCTTCTGGAGGCTCTAAGGAAGAATCGGTGCCTGCCCCTCCTGCCGTCTGGTGGTTGCTGGCTGTGCGAGGTGTTATTTGGCTTAGAGATACGTCCCTTCAATCTCAGCCTGCAATCACCTTCCCCTCTGTGCCTGTGTCTTTCTCTCCTTTCTCTTATAGGGACACCAGTCACTGGATTTAGAGCCTATCCTAAATCCAGGATGATCTCATCTTGAGATCCTTCATTTCATCTTACGTGACCCTATTTCCAAATGCATCACACTCACAAGTGCTGGCGTTAGGATTGGAGCAGTATCTGTTTGAAGGCACTATCCAACCCACTCTGTCACTGCTCTGTCATGGTATATCAGCAGCTTGGGAAGCAGTTGGAAGTCTTGGGGTAACTGAGCTTCCCCTTTCCATCTCCAGCCTCTCTCACCAAGTAGATCAACCTCCTCCTACGGGGTGTGTCCCGTCACAGAGAAAGGCCAAAGCCAGGGTGCTAGAACAGGTTTCTGCAAGGACAGTGTTATCTGTCTGTTTCCAGGAAGCTGACAGGTGCCCTGCGGCTGGGCTGGTTTAGCCTTCTCTCTGCCCTCAGGCAGGGGACTGGGTTCCATAACTTCCCAAAGCCCTTTCCAACCGGGGCACATGCCACTTTCTCTGGCAGCATGGGTACATCCTCAGGAGTGTCACCTTCCCCATGCTACTTCCGTCACCCCTGTCCAGCACTTTTCCCCAGGGCTGGATAGGACACATGCCTGGCCCTCAGGGAAGCTTGTCACTTCACTCATTATCCAGCCCGTGAGCAGCGGCTGGCACTGTGCCCACCATGAGCTCTGTGCTCCCGACCAGATGGCGTACGAGGAGCCCAGGGCTGTTCATTCCACGGTAAGCCTAGTGGCTGACTTCCCTGGATTTAGATATCAAAACTCACACTGGTGGAGAGAAGAGGGCCACGCAGATGCAGGGGTCTCTACAGATGCAGGGGTCTCTACACTGAGGCCTCCTTTAGCACAGAAGACCCTGTGACCTCATCCAACCAGCATTGCTGCCCATAGCCATAACACAGCCTGATAGGTGCATATTGCTATAGTCAATCATGCATGGCTTAATGTTGAAGACACTTTCTGAGAAATGCGTCGTTAGGCAATTTTGTCATTGCAGGGACATCACCGGGTATACTCACACGAACTCAGATCGTGTATCCTACTGCACACCTAGGCTATAGGGTGTAGCCTGTTGTTCCTAGGCTACAAACCTGCACAGCATGTGACTGTACTGAATACTGTAGGCAGTTGCAACACAATGGTAAGCATTTGTGTATCTAAACATAGAAAAGGCACAGTAAAAATACAGCATAAAAGATAATGGTACACCTATAGAGGGCACTTACCATGAATGGAGCTTGCAGGACTGGAAGTTGCTCTGGGTGAGTCAGTGAGTAAGTGGTGAGTGAATGTGAATGCCTAGGACGGTATTGTACACTCCTGTACCATAGGCTACACTACATTTATTTCAAAAAAATTTTTTTACAAATAAAGTAACCTTAGCCAGCTGGGCTCAATGTTTCATGCCTGTAATCCCAGTACTTTGGGAGGCCGAGGTGGACAGATCATTTGAGGTCAGGAGTTCAAGACCAGCCTGGCCAACATCGTGAAACCCTGTCTCTACCAAAAATACAAAAATTAGCTGGGCACTGTGGTACAGGCCTATAATCCCAGCTACTCGGGAGGCNAACCTGCACAGCATGTGACTGTACTGAATACTGTAGGCAGTTGCAACACAATGGTAAGCATTTGTGTATCTAAACATAGAAAAGGCACAGTAAAATACAGCATAAAAGATAATGGTACACCTATAGAGGGCACTTACCATGAATGGAGCTTGCAGGACTGGAAGTTGCTCTGGGTGAGTCAGTGAGTAAGTGGTGAGTGAATGTGAATGCCTAGGACGGTATTGTACACTCCTGTACCATAGGCTACACTACATTTATTTCAAAAAAATTTTTTTACAAATAAAGTAACCTTAGCCAGCTGGGCTCAATGTTTCATGCCTGTAATCCCAGTACTTTGGGAGGCCGAGGTGGACAGATCATTTGAGGTCAGGAGTTCAAGACCAGCCTGGCCAACATCGTGAAACCCTGTCTCTACCAAAAATACAAAAATTAGCTGGGCACTGTGGTACAGGCCTATAATCCCAGCTACTCGGGAGGCTGAGCACAAGAATCGCTTGAACCTGGGAGGCAGAGGTTGCAGTGAGCCGTGATTGAGCCACTGCACTCCAGCCTGGGTGACAGACCAAGACTGTCTCAAAAAAAATTAAAAATAAAATAAATTAACCTTAGCTTACTGTAACTTTGTTACTTTATGAACTATTTGGCTCTTTAGTCAAAACACTTAGCTTAAAACACAAACCCATTATACAGCTGTATAAAAGTACTTTCTTTATATCCCTATTCTATAAGCTTTTCAGTAGTTTTATTTTTGGAGACAGAGTCTAGCTCTGTCACCCAGGCTGGAGTGCACTGGCACGAGCTCGGCTCACTGCAACCTCCGCCTCCTGGGTTCAAGCAATTCTGCTGCCTCAGCCTCCCAAGTAACTGGGACTACAGGCGCACACCGCCACACCCCACTAACTTTTTGTATTTTAGTAGAGACGGGGTTTCACCATGTTGCCCAGGCTGGTTTCGAACTCCTGAGCTCAGACAGTCCACCCACCTCGGCCTCCCAAAGTGCTAGGATTGCAGGTGTGAGCCACTGTGCCTGGCCAGTAGTTTTAAATTTTATTTTGTTCACTTTTAAATATTTTTGTTAAAGATAAAACATGCACATTAACCTAGGCCTACCCAGAGTCAGGATCATCAAGACATAATTGGGTGATGGAGATTCTGCAGCTTCATTATAATCTTATGGGACCACTGTCATCCTATTTGCGGTTCATCATTGACTGAAACATTTGTTACACAGTTCATGGATGTATTTGGATCTGAGCTCCTGCAAGCACTGGTCTTACTTTTTGACATTCACAGTAATTAATGACGTGCCTTATACATGTTGGGTGAGTAAGTGTTTGTAAATTAATGTTTTGTGAATTAGCATTTTCCCTCTTCTCTACCTTTGCACTGGGGTCTGGTGTACCTAAGTGCCTAATAAGTGATCCTTGTTCTTCTAGGTTTCCCCTCTCCTTCCATGAGTCTAGGGGTGTTTAGAGGCTGACTGGCTCATGCGCACAGCTCAGCCATGATAATATGTCAGTATCACAAATATCAGACTGAGAGTGGACAGAAATGAATGTAGACATGGATGAAAGGGAGGGCTTGTCTGAGTTCTATCCCAGGGATCAAAAAGGAAGAGACGCACAGCAGAAGAGGTCTTCTCTCCACTCCCTACTGGCATTTGATTCATTAGTAGCTGCCCCTCTGAAAGTCCTGAGAGACTGAGACTTCCCAAGGGTCTGTTCACTGAATCACGCCAGAAGTGTCTTCTTACAGGGATTAGCTATGAAATCTCTAAAACCCAAAGAGCTAGTAGGGCTGTTGGCTGTTGAGAAGATCCTGAGAAAGCTAAGAGGTGGAGGATGTGCACCCACTGTCCATCCCCAGTGGCCACCGTGGTGTAGATGGGGAGCTACAGGAGGTTCCAGATCTTCAGGAAAGCAGAGAGTTGAACAGCATGCTGGCAAAACAGGCCAGGAGGACCAGGAGCCTGCCGGGTTGTCCTCCTAGGCAGCCCATCACCCATTAGACACCCCATGGGCTTGTTTCTGGATGTACATGCACATCCTTACACAAGGGCCTCTCCTTTGGGGGCCACAGGGGTTTAGCTGCGTGGTCATGTCAAGGCTCTAGGTGATACAGGGCAAGGTCTGGATTTTGGCAAGCCTGTGGCAGTCACACATCTGCCACCATCCAGATGGCATTGACAGACAGCTCCCCAACTCACACTCAGCCCTCCCTGGAGCTCCCACTGCCTAACATCTCTACATGTTGCCCCAGGCCCCTCCTGGAGGCCTTGTCAAAACAGGATGAAGAGCAAACCCTGAACAATGGGGAAATCCAAATGAGGAAGACCTGATTGTTACCCAACTCTGAGCCTTCAAAATCCTGTACTAGGACAGCAAACACACACACACTATTCTGATTCTGTTCCAGGAAGGGTTTCAGATGATAAAAGATTTGCAAAATGAGTAAGTGATTGGGTGAACTCCTAGCTGCTCAAAACCAGGCCCTAGACAGCATGCGACTGTCCTCCTTTGTGTGAAGGGCTCCCTGTGAGTCGCAGGCCCTCTCTTGGCTCACCCTGCTTTGAGATGTAATAGGAGGGTCTGAAGAGGTAAACTTCCCTTTGGGGGCTCTGGAGACACCTATTGATGTCTTAAATGAAAAGGTCTCTGTGAAAAATAACAAGTAGAATTGTAGGTTTTTCCTACTAAAAGAAAGTTCTTAGCACCTCTGCTTATCACAGCAATCTTCCATACTGGTTCTCTCCAGAGTCCCAAAGGCCTCCAAGGGTTTGGCGTGTTTTCAGTGATATAATTCACCCCTAACACCTGCATGATTCAGTAGGGAGGAGCTGAGCTGTCTCTGTATTAGAAAACTAATCACCCAAGGCATAGGTAAGGGGTTGGGGCCAGAATCCAAGTTCTCCTCCTTCCCCTCTAGCCAAAACTAAGTTATGGCCCCCCTAGAATGTGGGCAAGGTGGACTTCTTACATTTCCTGGAGCGTTGGCCTCACCTGGGAAGAATTGTTAGCATGTCCTGGGCTGGATGGAGTGGGTGTGGCCACAGCTTCATCTCCCTACGGGCAGAGGAGAAAGCAAGGCCAAGATCAACAAGTGCCCAAGACCGCTGTTTGTTCCCAGGAGCCCTTGGAGATGCACCATTGGCCCACACAAACCATGGCAGTTGGATTCCCCAGTGCTTCTGAGGAGCCAGGGTGTGGTGTGTGTAGCCTCTGTGGCTCCCCGGACCTTAATCTGGCAGAACCTGTCACATGGCCAAGAGCACCTTCTGCCTAACAACCAGGGCAGTCATCCCAGCACTCTGTTCTCCTAAGAGCCTTCTCAAAGGTTCCTTCTCCTCCCTCATTCTTTGTGAAGTAGTTTGGGGCTTTTCATTTGCATTCCACTGCAGACTGCAGAAAAAAAAGGAGCCCTGTCTTCCTGACCTTTTCCTGTTATTTGCTCACATCAGGTAGCAAGCTTGCCTTTTCTGGCCTTGGTCTTCCAGAAAAAGGGCAGCTCTTTTGCCTCTAAAATGGGTAGCTGGAGGTGGAGAGCAGAGGACACCCAGGGAACCGTAAGCAGGGAAGCAGGGCTCCCAGAGCCACAGCAGGTCCTCCTACGTCCATCAGAGCATTCAAAGAGCATTTACTCAGAGGAGAAAGGATGGAGGACGGGGTGACTGAATGCATTCAGGGAATCCTGGGTTACTAGCACCTTGGGAATACTGAGTAAGAGGCAGTGGTCCTCTTTGAGAATCCCCAAAGGTCATGTGTACTGTGAGCTCACATATGTGAATTCACTTGATCACTAATTCATAAATATTCTCTAAGCACTTATGAGGATCCAGGCCTTGTGCTGAGTTTGAAGGAAATGCAAAGCCCAGTCCCTTACTTCTTGTGTGGCATAGTGATTAAATGAGCCGGTTCAGAAACTAGCCTTTCCTGAATTCAAATCCTTCTGCTAGTTCCTGTGTGACCCTAGGTTAGTGGCTTAACCTCTCTCATGTTCAGCTTCCTCCCCTGTGTAATGTGGATGAAAATAACCTTTCTTATGTTGACATTTTCTTATTATCTTAAAATAAGATAAAAGCCTTTAGCACTGAGTAAGCACTTGATAAAGGTTAGCTCTTAGTAGATTGTTTGGAGGGGAATGGTGGGTATGAATTCTTCTGATGTTCCCAGGAGCTGTCCCTTCTCCTCTCCAGCTGCTTCTGAGGCATCTGCACAGCCAGAGGGCTTCACACATTCTGTCCACGTGTCAGGAAGTGGCAGCCTCCTTGGTGGCACTAACTTGTATCAGCCCATGGCTATGTCCAGCCCGAGGCATGGAAATCGGGTTTCCTGAGTCAGTCTTCTTCCTTTCCCTATGGGGATCTATTTTTGACAGAAAGTTCTCCTGGATGTCACTTGTGTCAGCCCTGGGGCTGAGGTTGAACTCCTCTAACATCCAGCCTTCCCAAGAAGGGAGGAAGAGTCCAGTTCCACTGCACCTGGAGCCACTTGGCACATACCAGTTACATTACGGAAAACCCGCCCCAGTGGTCAGCCACACAGGCCTTTGTGTCATATGGTCAGACTTACAGCATGCTGGCTGGACAGTGCTGGACCTGGCATTGGGAGATCTAGGTCTGGTCCCAGCTTTCCCACTTATAAGTTGTAGGATCTTGGGTAAATCACATAAGCTCAGGGTTTCAGGTTCTGCACCTGTAAATGAAGCATAAGGATACCACCTTGACTACATCAGACAGTTGTAGTAAGTTAGAAGCTCTCATCTCTCCTTGTATCAGGGCACAGTCTGTTCCAGAAGGATCGGTTCCTGTGCCATTCCTTGTCATCAGATTGTGAGCACCTTGATTCTGGTTTCAACAGGAGGCCAGCAAACATCAAATGTCAGAGGGAATACTGCTGTGACCCAGGCAAGCAGAGAGGCAGAGACCTCCTTGCCCTTCTCCCTGCATCTGGCCCGTGCCCTTCACCATCAGACTCCGCATTTGGGGAAGCACTGAGGGAGTGCGTTTGCACAGGAGTGCCGGTGGCCAAGGATGTCTCCCTTTCCAGATAAATGTGCATATTTTAACCAAAGTCAGCTGCCTTAATTCAATGCAGCAAACTTGGGTTAAGCATTTATTCTCAAAGGAAGAAAACTTGGAGAGCTCATGGGCTGGAAAGGGGCAGTTTTATGGAGGAGGTGGTATTTGCATTCTGTCTGAATTTTGTGGGGACAGCTCAAGGAGCAGGCAGACGTAGGTCCAAGCCAGGTCAGTCATCCTGAGAAGAGCAAGGATTCAGTGGCCTGGAGCATGCCAGGCCAGGAACTCTGCAAAGGGGCCTGAGTGTCGTGTGGTCCAAGTGGGAAGTGTTAACTGCATCCGAAAGGCAGTGAAGAAGCCAGCCACTAAAGAGTTTTCAGGAGGGAGTTAGTGTGGTCAAGTTTGTGTCCTAGAGAAGGCAACTCTGTTGGCAGCACCTTAGAAGACTTGGAAAGAGAAGGGCTTGGCAGCAGGAGACTGGTTGGCCTGAAGAGTGAATTTCTAATTGTGGACTTTCAGACACTGGCAAGCTGTTAGGGGAGTTATTTTGGGGTGTCAAGGTCCAGAGCTGTAGTCCAGAGTCAGTCTCTGACATGCCAGGCCACTCTCTCGGGCTCCAGCTCCTGTACCTGACCACCACTTGGAGCGTGGCTGTGGGCATTATCATTGTGGTCCCTCTGCTGGATGCTTATTAAGGCTTTCCCTGGAAATCAGTGAGCCTGGAAGTCATTGGCTTCTGTCCAACTTTTCTCCCACCGCAGGGCAGCCCTGGGATGGCTCCTGAATCAGGGCCTGCCCACCTCCTGCAGGTCCCTCTCTGTAAGTCAGAAGGTACAGCTCTATGTGGACCCAGACCTTTGGAACCTCAGCATTTCTCAATGTGGGAGTTGATGAGAAGAAAAACCTTGGGACAGAAAACAGCTCAGCCTGGGCTATCAGGTCACCCAAAAAGAACAACCAAAACGAGCAGCTCAAAATAACACGTTAAGATTAGCTCAGGTTCTGCTTATCAATACTAAGCTCCAGGCTAGAGGGAATTTAACCCTTTGGGAACCAGATATGCTGTAATGTTTCACCAGGGCTCATTTTGAGAATATGGTCATGTTAACTGAGAGTGTGGACCTCAGCAAAGATGGATGTTTTATTAATGTGATAGGCGCTGATCGGGACCCCTTGTGCATAGATATCCAGTGAAACCCATTTCAGTCCAAACCCTGGAAATGTGGGTGGAGTCCTTGGTGTAATGGCATGGTGTAGTGTCAATTTTCTCAAAGCCAGACAGGCCTGGCTGCAAATCCCAGCTCTGCCAGATTATCTATTAGCCAGGTGACCTGGACATGTGTCTTAACCTCTGTAAGCCTCTTTCTCTGTCTCTAAAATGGGAACAGAAGATTATTGTGAAGATTGAATGAAATCAGTTAAACTCCACCTGCAGTTGGTTGCTTTAAGTAGTGTAATGAAACTTTTTTAAAAATGGGCTGGGTGGCTCACACCCGTAATCCCAGCACTTTGGGAGGCCGAGGTGGGTGGATCAGGAGTTCGAGACCAGCCTGACCAATATGGTGAAACCCTGTCTCTAGTAAAAATACAAAAATTAGCCAAGCATGGTGGCACATGCCTGTAGTCCCAGCTACTTGGGAGGCTGAGACAGGAGAATTGCTTGAACCTAGGAGGCGGATGTTGCAGTGAGCCAAGATCGCACCACCGCACTCCAGCCTGGGCAACAGAGCTAGACTCCATCTTAAAAAAAAA